>NC_058104.1:44206709-44523660 GCF_020171115.1 Neogale vison
ATGACTTTTCCGTAAGGCAGTTTCCACAGGCGCAACCATGCTTCTGTCTCAGGTAGAGGGGATGCCCGGGTAAAGAGGATTTCGCTCCATGCGGCTTTATTACACCGTGCTTTGGAGACTATGTTCAGGCAATCGGCATCAGCATCGCACAGAACAGACTCTGATTTCCCAAAGAATGCTGTGCTTTCCCTGAGGCGATGCCCAGGGAAAAAGGCTTTCGCTCTATGCGGGATTCTCCCACCGTGCTGCCAATACTAGGCTAAAGCAAGTAGCAACAGCAGCCTACAGAACCGACTCTTTTTTCCTAGCATTCGCTATGCTTTCGCAGAGGTTTTCAGCTTGGCCTGAACCGCACTACGCTGCTGCTTCTTCAGCAAGGCTTTGGGCATTTACTCTGTCGCATCAGGGAAGTAGATTTGCGGGAGAGCTGGTGCTCCTTGTTCCTTGTATCCCGGGTACCATGATCGCACCCTGGGTTCACACTGCCAGGCCGAACTCGCAGACACAGCCACAAGCCTGCAGCAGCGTGCGTGGCCTCGGATGACAATCCATGCCAACTGCCATCTCCTGGCCCGTACGGCTTGGCTTTTTGCTCTGGCATTCAGGCAGACTCGGGGACAAGGTCATTGCCTTCCCCATAGGAGAGGTGAGGCGACAGGATCCCTGCATACCGACCGTGCACTGGGATGGGAAGCTGTGGGGGACTGTCCCCACTTCTTCCCCGACACACCCCCTGCAAAGCCAAACGCTGCCATATCTTGTAGGAAGATGGCATTTGACTGCCCTTTCTTCCAGGGAGCTGTATCTGCGAGTTCCGGGTATGGCGCCTGGTGGTTGGCCCACGTCTGCCCTAGGGACAGGTGGCCTTGGAGATGCTGTCCCCTTGGGACAAGAGGCACAGAACAGGCCTTCCATCTGCCCAGACTCCTTCCTCAGAATGGAGTTTGCGCGCCTGCCCTAGCCATCCCCTCGTGTCTTCCCTAAGCCAGGCTTCCGTCTCTACGCACAGGGAGCGATTGACGCTTGTCTTGCCACCGTCCCGCTGTTCTCGCCAGGGCAGGCTCTCCTGCTTTGTGACTATTTCCGGACAACAAGGCCCACAGTGCCTTCTCTTCTCCAGGGTAGGCGTTCTGCTCCTTCCCAAGACTTGCTCTTGGGGAGCACGGTGAAAGCCGTGTCCCTTTCATTAAGGCCTTTTCTAGATGTGCATCCACGCTCTCACTCAGGCAGTGGGGATGCTAGGGCCAAGAGACTTTCAATCCATGCGGGTTTCTTCCACCGTGCTGTGGAGACTAGCTGAGGCAAGCAGCAGCAGCATCCCACAAACACGATTGAGATTTTCCAACGAATGCTGTGCTTTCCCAGAGGAGAAGCCTGGGCAAAGAGGCTTTCGCTGTATGCTGGTTTCTCCCACTTGATACATGGCCTAGCATAGCAGAAGCAGCAGCGCGCAGAACCGAGTCTGATTTCTAAGCAAACGGAGAGGGTGAACTTGTCTTCCACCCGCCTGCTATTCTTGGCTATGCAGCCTCTCAGGTTTCAGGACTTTTCCTTAAGGCTGTTTCAACATTCGAAACCACGCTTCACTCTCAGGAAGAGGGGATGCCGGGGAAAGAGGATTTCACTCCATGAGGGTTTATTACACCATGCTTCGGAGACTCTTTTCAGGTAAGCGGCATCAGCATCGCACAGAACCGACTCTGATTTCCCAAAGAATGATGTGCTTTCCTAGAGGGGATGCCCAGGCAAAGAGGCTTTCGCTCTATGCAGGATTCTCCCACCGTGCTGCCAATACAAGGCTAAAGCAAGCAGCAACGGCAGCCCACAGAACCGTCTCTTTTTTCCAAGCGATTGCTATGCTTTCGCAGAGGATTTCAGATTGTCCCGATCTGTACTTCGCTGTTGCTTCTTCAGCAAGGATTTGGGCATTTGTTATGTCGCGTCAGGAAGTAGATCTGTGGGAGAACTGGTGCATCTTGGGTTTTGCTTTCCCGGGCTCCATTGTCGCATCCTGGGTTCACCCTGCCAGGCCTAACTGTGCAGACACAGCCACTACCCTGCAGCAGCGTGCGTGGCCTAGGGTGAGAGTCCATGCAAACGGCCATCTCCTAGCGTAGTAAGGCTTGGCTTTTTACTCTGCCGTTCAGGCGGACTTGGGGACTAGGCCAGTGCCTTCCCCTTAGGAAAGGAGAGGCGACATGATCCGTGCACAGAGCCCGTGCCCTGGGATGGGGAGCTGTGGGGGACTGTCCACACTTCTTCCCCGACACACCCCCTGCCACCCCCATAATTGCCCCATCTTGGAGGAAGATGGCATCTGACTGCCCTTTCTTCCAGGGAGCTGTATCTGCGAGTTCCGGGTATGGAGCCTGGTGGCAAGCCCCCGTATGCCCTAGGGACAGGTGTCCGTGGAGATGCTGTCCCCTTGGGACATGAGACACAGAACTGGCCTGCCGTCTTCCCAGACTCCTTCCTCAGAGTGTCGTATGCACGCCTGCCCTAGACGTCCCCTCCTGTTTTCCTAAAGCCAGGCTTCCATCTCTACGCACAGTGAGCCGGTGACGCTTGTCTTGCCACCCTCCCGCTGTACTCCCCAGGGCAGGCTCTCCTGCTTTGCGACTATTTCCCGACAACAAGGCCAACGGCTCCTTCTCTGTCCTGGGGAGGCGTTCTGCTCCTTCCCCAGACTTGCTCTTGGGGAGCACGGTGACAGCCGTGTCCCTATCCTTAAGGCCCTTTCAAGATATGCATCCACGCTTCTCTCGCAGGCAGTGGGGATGCTAGGGCCAAGAGAATTTCGCTCCATGCGAGTTTCTTCCACCGTGCTACGGAGACTAGCTCAGGCAAGCAGCAGCAACAGCCCCCAAACCCGATTCAGATTTCCCAACGAATGCTGTGCTTTCCCAGAGGAGAAGCCTGGGAAAAGAGGTTGTAACTATATGCTAATTTCTCCCACCTTGAGACTTGGCCTAGGCAAGCATGAGCAGTAGCCCACAGAACGGACTCTGATTTCTAAGCAAACGGAGAGGGTGACACTTGTCTTGCCAAACGCCCGCTGTTCTTTCCATGGCAGGCTCTCCTGTTTCATGACTTTTCCTTAAGGCTGATTCCACAGGCGCAACCACGCTTCTCTCCCGGGTAGAGCAAATGCCCAGGCAAAGAGGATTTCACTCCAAGCGGGTTTATTACACCATGCTTCGGAGACTATGTTCAGGCAAGAGGCATCAGCATCGCACAGAACCGACTCTGATTTCCCAACGAATGCTGTGCTTTCCCTGAGGTGAAGTCTGGGCAAAGAGGCTTTCGCTGTATGCTGGTTTCTCCCACCTTGAGACTTGGCCTAGGCAAGCAAGAGCAGCAGGGTGCAGAACCGACTCTGATTTCTAAGCAAACGGAGAGGGTGACCCTTGTTTTGCACCCGCCCGCTATTCTTGCCTATGCAGGCTCTCCTGTTAAATGACTTTTCCTTAAGGCTGTTTCCACAGGCGCAACCACGCTTCTCTCTCACGCAGAGGGGATTCCCGGGCAAAGAGGATTTCGCTGCATGCGGGTTTATTACACCGTTCTTCGGAGACTATGTTCAGGCAAGCGGCATCAGCATCGCACAGAACCGACTCTGATTTCCCAAAGAATGCTGTGCTTTCCTAGAGGGGATGCCCAGGCAAAGAGGCTTTTGCTCTATGCGGGATTCTCCCACCGTGCTGCCAATACTAGGCTAAAGCAAGTAGCAACAGCAGCCCACTGATCTGACTCTATTTTCCTAGCCACTGCTATGCTTTCACAGAGGTTTTCAGCTTGGCCTGAAACTCTCTTCGCTGTTGCTTCTTCAGAAAGGCTTTAGGCGTTTGCTCTGTTGCGTCAGGGAAATAGATCTGCGGTAGAGCTGGTGCCTCTTGGTCCTTGCTTTCCCGGGCTCCATGGTCGCATCCTGGGTTCACCATGCCAGGGCGAACTACGCAGACACAGCCACAGGACTGCAGCTTTGTGCGTGGCCTAGGATGACAGTCCATGCCAACTGCCATCTCCTGGTGTAGTAAGGCTTGGCTTTTTGCTCTGGCGTACAGGCGGATTTGGGGACTAGGCCAGTGCCTTCCCCTTAGGAAAGGATAGGCGACACGATCCCTGCACAGCGCCCGTGCACTAGGATGGGGATCTGTGGAGGACTGTCGCCACTTCTTGCCCCACACACCCCTGCCAACCCCAACGCTGCCACATCTTGTAGGAAGATGGCATCTAACTGCCCTTTCTTCCAGGGAGCTCTGTCTACGAGTTCCGGTTATGAAGCCTGGCGGCAAGCCCACGAATGCCCTAGGGAAAGGTGGCCTTGGAGATGCTGTCCCCTTGGGTCAAGAGTCACGGAACAGGCCTGCCTTCTGCTCAGACTCCTTCCTCAGACTGGAGTATGCACGCCAGCCCAAGCCATCCCTTCGTGTCTTCCTAAACCAAGGCTTCTGTCTCTACGTACAGGGAGCGGGTGACGATTGTCTTGCCACCGTCCCGCTGTTCTCGCCAGGGCGGGCACTCCTGCTTCATTACTTTTCCTTAGGCTTTTTCCACAGGGGCAACCATGCCTCTCTCTCAGGAAGAGGGGATGCCCGGGCAAAGAGGATTTTGCTCCATGCGGGTTTATTACACTGTGCTTCGGAGACTATGTTAGGCAAGCGGCATCAGCATCGCACAGAACCGACTCTGATTTCCCAAAGAGTGCTGTGCTTTCCTAGAGGGAATGCCCAGGCAAAGAGGCTTTTGCTCTATGCAGGTTCCTTCAACCGTGCTGCCAATACTAGGCTAAAGCAAGCAGCAACAGCAGCCCACAGAACCGACTCTTTTTTCCTAGCCCCTGCTATGCTTTCGCAGAGGTTTTCAGTTGGCCTGAACCGCACTTTGCTGCTGCCTCCTCACCAAGGCTTTGGGCGTTTGCTCTGTCGCTGCAGGGAAGTAGATCTGCGGGAAAGCTGGTGCCTCTTGGCCTTGCTTTCCCGAGCTCCATGGTCGCACCCTGGGTTCACCCTGCTAGGCCGAACTATGCAGACACATCCACAACCTGCAGCAGCGTACATGGCCTAGGATGACACTCCATGCCAAATGCTATCTAATGGCGTAGTAAGCCGTGGCTTTTTGCTCCGGCGTTCAGGCGGACACGGGGACTAGGCCAGTGCCTTCCCCTTAGTAGAGTAGAGGCGACAGGATCCCTGCAGAAGGCCCGTGTACCGGGATGGGGAGCTGTGAGGGACTGTCCCCACTTCTTCCCCGACACACCCCCTGCTACCCCCAACGCTGCCACATCTTGGAGGAAGATGGCATCTGACTGCCTTTTCTTCCAGGGAGCTGTATCTGCGAGTTCCGAGTATGGCGCCTGGTGGAAGGCCCACGTCTGCCCTAGGGACAGGTGGCCTTGGAGATGCTGTCGCCTTGGGACAAAAGTCACAGAACAGGCCTGCCATCTTCCCAGACTCCTTCCTCAGAGTGGAGTATGCGCGTCTGCCCTAGCCGTCCACTCGTGTCTTCCTAAAGCCAGGCTTCCATCACTACACACAGGAAGCGGCTGACGCATGTCTTGTCACCGTCCTGCTGTTCTCACCAGTGCGGGCTCTCCTTCTTTGCGACTGTTTCGTGAAAACAAGGCCAACGGCTCCTCTTCTCCTGGGGAGACGCTCTGTTCCTTCCCCCGACTTGCTCTTGGGGAGCACGGTGACAACCATATCCCTTTCCTTAAGGCCCTTGCCATATGAGCATCCATGCTTCTCTCTCAGGCAGTGGGGATGCTAGGGCCAAGAGAATTTCAGTCCATGCGGGTTTCTTATACCTTGCTGCGGAGACTAGCTCAGGCAAGCAGCAGCCGCATCCCACAAACCCTATTCAGATTTCCCAACGAATTCTGTGCTTTACCATAGTAGAAGCCGGGGACAAAGAGGCATTTGCTATATGCTCGTTTCTCCCATACTCAGACTTGGCCTAGGTAAGCAGGAGCAGCAGCCCACAGAATCGACTCTGATTTCTAAGCAAATGGAGAGGGTGACACTTGTCTTGCCACCCGCCCGCTATTCTTTCCTATGCTGGCTCTCCTGTCATGACTTTCCTTAAGGCTGTTTTCACAGGCGCAACCACGCTTCTCTCTCAGGCAGAGGGGATGCCTGGGCAAAGAGTATTTGGCTCCATGCGGGTTTATTACACCACGCTTCGGAGACTAAGTTCAGCCACGTGGCATCAGGATCACACAGAACCGACTCTGATTTCCCAAAGAATGCTGTGCTTTCCGAGAGGTGATGCCCAGGCAAAGAGGATTTCGCTCTATGCGGGATTCTCCCACCGTGCTGCCAGTACTAGGCTAAAGCAAGCAACAACAGCACCCCACAGAACCGACTCTTTTTTCCTACCGATTGCCATGATTCTGCAGAGGTTTTCAGCTTGGCCTGAACCGCACTTCGCTGCTTCTTACTCAGCAAGGCTTTGGGCGTATGCTCTGTCGCGTCTGGGAAGTAGATCTGCGTGAGAGCTGGTGCCTCTTGGGCCTTGCTTTCCCGGGCTCCATGGTGGCACACTGGATTCAGCCTACCAGGCCTAACTACGCAGACACAGGCACCATCCTCCAGCAGCGTGTGTGGCCTAGGATGACACTCCATCCCAACTGCCATCTCCTGGTGTAGTAAGGCTTGGCTTTTAGCTCTGGCGTTCAGGCAGACTCGGGGACTAAGCCAGTGCCTTCCCCATAGGAGAGGAGAGGCGACAGGATCCCTGCACAGGGCGCGTACACTGGGATGGGGAGCTGTGGGGGACTGTCCACACTTATTCCCCGACACACCGGCTGCCACCCACAACGCTGCCACATCTTGGAGGAAGATGGCATCTGACTGCCCTTTCTTCCAGGTACCTGTCTGCGAGTTCAGGGTATGGCAAACAAGATGGTATGGCAAACGGAGATGGTGACACTTGTCTTGCAACCCCTCCCGCTGTTCTTGCCATGGCTGGCTCTCATGTTTCATGACTTTTCCTTAAAGCTGATTCCACAGGCTCAACCACGCTTCTCTCTCAGGTAGAGGGGATGCCCGGGCAAAGAGGATTTCGATCCATGCGGGTTTATTACACCGTGCTTCGGAGACAATGTTCAGTCAAGCGGCATCAGCATGGCACAGAACTGACTCTGATTTCCCAACGATTGCTGTTCTTTCCCAGAGGAGAAGCCTGGGCAAAGAGGCTTTCGCTGTATGCTGGTTTCTCCCACCTTGAGACTTGGCTTAGGCAAGCACGAGCATCAGCCCGCAGAACCGACACTGATTTCTAAGCAAACGGAGATGGTGACACTTGTCTTGCAACCCCTCCCGCTGTTCTTGCCATGGCTGGCTCTCATGTTTCATGACTTTTCCTTAACGCTGATTCCACAGGCTCAACCACGCTTCTCTCTCAGGTAGAGGGGATGCCCGGGCCAAGAGAATTTCGCTCCATGCGGGTTTCTTCCACCGTGCTGCGGAGACTAGCTCAGGCAAGCAGCAGAAGCATCCCACAAACCCGATTCAGATTTCCCAACGAATTCTGTGCTTTCCCAGAAAAGAAGCCTGGGCAAAGAGGCTTTCGCTGTATGCTGGTTTCTTCCACCTTGAGACTTGGCCTAGGAAAGCATGAGCAGCAGGCCGCAGAACCGACAGATTTCTAAGCAAACGGAGAGGGTGACACTTGTCTTGCCACCCGCCCGCTATTCTTTCCTAAGAGGCTCTCTCTTTTCATGACTTTTCCTAAAGCCTTTTCCACAGGCGCAACCACGCTTCTCTCTCAGGTAGAGGGGATGCCCGGGCAAAGAGGATTTCGATCCATGCGGGTTTATTACACCGTGCTTCAGAGACTATGTTCAGGCAAGCGGCATCAGCATCGCAGAGAACCGACTCTGATTTCCCAAGGAATGCTGTGCTTTCCGAGAGGGGATGCCCAGGCAAAGAGGCTTGCGCTCTATGCGGGAATTCTCCCACTGTGCTGCCAATACTAGTCTAAAGCAAGCAGCAACAGCAGCCCACAAAACCGACTCTTTTTTCCTAGCGATTGCTATGCTTTCACAGAGGCTTTCCGCTTGGCCTGAACCGCACTTTGCTGCTGTTTCCTCAGCAAGTATTTGGGTGTTTGCTCTGTCGCGTCAGGGAAGTCGATCTGCGGTAAAGCTGGTGCCTCTTGGGATTTGCTTTCCCGGGCTCCATGGTCGCATCCTGGGTTCACCCTTCCAGGGCGAACTACAAGACACAGCCACAAGACTGCAGCAGCGTGCGTGGCCTTGGATGACACTCCATGCCAACTGCCATCTCCTGGGGCAGTAAGGCTTGGCTTTTTGCTCTTGTGTTCAGGCTGACTCAGGGACTAGGCCAGTGCCTTCCCCATAGGAAAGGAGAGGCAACAGGATCCCTGCACAGCGCACATGCACTGGGGTGGGGAGCTGTGGAGGACCGTCCTCACTTGTACCCCGACACACCCCCTGCCACCCCCAACGCTACCACATCTTGGAATAAGATGGCATCTGACTGCCCTTTCTTCCAGGGAGCTTTATCTGCGAGTTCCGGGTATGGCGCCTGGTGGGAAGCCCATGTCTGCCCTAGGGACATGTATCCTTGGAGATGCTGTCCCCTTGGGACAAGAGGCACAGAACAGGCCTGCCTTCTGCCCAGACTCCTTCCTCAGAGTGCAGTATGTGCGCCAGCCCTAGCCGTCCCCTCGTGTCTTCCTTTAGCCAGGCTTCCGTCTCTACGCACAGGGAACGGTTGACGCTTGTATTGCCACCACCCCGCTGTTCTCGCCAGGCAGGCTCTCCTGTTTTGCGACTGTTTCCCGTCAAGAAGGCCAACAGCTCCTTCTCTTCTCCCGGGGAGGCGTTCTGTTCCTTCCCAAACGTGCTCTTGGGGAGCACGGAGACAGCCGTGTCCCTATATTAAGGCCCTTTCCAGATGTGCATCCACGCTTCTCTCTCAGGCAGTCGGGATGCTAGGGCCAAGAGAATTTCGCTCCATGCGGGTTTCTTCCACTGTGCTGCGGAGACTAGCTCAGGCAAGCAGCAGAAGCATCCCACAAACCCGATTCAGATTTCCCAACGAATTCTGTGCTTTCCCAGAGGAGAAGCCTGGGCAAAGAGGCTTTCAATGTATGCTGGTTTCTTCCACCTTGAGACTTGGCCTAGGAAAGCACGAGAGCAGCCCGCAGAACCGACAGATTTCTAAGCAAACGGAGAGGGTGACACTTGTCTTGCCACCCGCCCGCTATTCTTTCCTAAGAGGCTCTCTCTTTTCATGACTTTTCCTAAAGCCTTTTCCACAGGCGCAACCACGCTTCTCTCTCAGGTAGAGGGGATGCCCGGGCAAAGAGGATTTCGATCCATGCGGGTTTATTACACCGTGCTTCAGAGACTATGTTCAGGCAAGCGGCATCAGCATCGCACAGAACCGACTCTGATTTCCCAAGGAATGCTGTGCTTTCCTAGAGGGGATGCCCAGGCAAAGAGGCTTGCGCTCTATGCGGGAATTCTCCCACTGTGCTGCCAATACTAGTCTAAAGCAAGCAGCAACAGCAGCCCACAAAACCGAATCTTTTTTCCTAGTGATTGCTATGCTTTCACAGAGGCTTTCCACTTGGCCTGAACCGCACTTTGCTGCTGTTTCCTCAGCAAGGATTTGGGTGTTTGCTCTGTCGCGTCAGGGAAGTCGATCTGCGGTAAAGCTGGTGCCTCTTGGGATTTGCTTTCCCGGGCTCCATGGTCGCATCCTGGGTTCACCCTTCCAGGGCGAACTACACAGACACAGCCACAAGACTGCAGCAGCGTGCGTGGCCTTGGATGACACTCCATGCCAACTGCCATCTCCTGGGGCAGTAAGGCTTGGCTTTTTGCTCTGGTGTTCAGGCTGACTCAGGGACTAGGCCAGTGCCTTCCCCATAGGAAAGGAGAGGCTACAGGATCCCTGCACAGCGCACATGCACTGGGGTGGGGAGCTGTGGAGGACTGTCCTCACTTCTACCCCGACACACCCCCTGCAACCCCCAACGCTACAACAACTTGGAGGAAGATGGCATCTGACTGCCCTTTCTTCCAGGGAGCTTTATCTGCGAGTTCCGGGTATGGCGCCTGGTGGGAAGCCCATGTCAGTCCTAGGGACAGGTGGCCTTGGAGATGCCGTCCCCTTTGGACAAGAGACACAGAACATGCCTGCCTTCTGCCCATAATCCTTCCTCAGAGTGGGATATGCGCGCTTGCCCTAGGCGTCCCCTCGTGTCTTCCTTTAGCCAGGCTTCTGTCTCTACGCACAGGGAACGGGTGACGATTGTCTTGCCACCATCCCGCTGTTCTCTCCAGGACAGGCTCTCCTGCTTTGCGACTGTTTCCCGACAACAAGGCCAACGGCTCCTTCACGTCTCCCGGGGAGGTGTTCTGCTCCTTCCCCAGACTTACTCCTGGGAGCACGGTGACATCCGTGTCCCTATCCTTAAGGCCCTTTCCAGATGTGCATCCATGGTTCTGTCTCAGGCAATGGGGATGCTAGGGCCAAGAGAATTTGGCTCCATTCGGGGTTCTTCCACCGTGCTGCGGAGACTAGCTCAGTCAAGCAGCATAAGCTTATCACAAAGCGACTCAGATTTCCCAACGAATCCTGTGCTTTCCCAGAGGAGAAGCCTGGGCAAAGTGCTGTCTATGGATGGTGGTTTTCCCACCTTGAGACTTGTTCTAGGCAAGCACGAGCAGTAGCACGCAGAAGTGAATCTGATTTCTCAGTATATGGAGAGCGTGACACTTGTCGTGCCAGCTCTCTGCTCTTCTTGCCATGGCAGGCTCTCCTGTTTCATGACCGTTTCAGGACAGCAAGGCCAAGGGCCCCTTCTCTTCTCCTAGATCGACGTGCTACGCCTGGAGCAGCAATGATCCCAGGGAGCACAGTACCAGAAGTTTCCCTTTCCTTAAGGCTGTTTCCACAGGCGGTAACACTCTTCTCTCTCAGGTAGAGGGGATGCCCAGGCAAAGAGGATTACGCTCCATTCGGGTTTATTACACCGTGCTTCGGAGACTCTGTTCATGCAAGCGGCATCAGCATCGCACAGAACCGACTCTGATTTCCCAAAGAATGCTGTGCTTTCCCTGAGGGGATGCCCGGGGAAAAAGGCTTTCTCTCTATGGAGGATACTCCCACCGTGCTGCCAATACTAGGCTAAGGCAAGCAGCAACAGCAGCCCACAGGACCGACTCTTTTTTCCTAGCGACTGCTATGCTTTCACAGAGGTTTTCAGTTGGCCTGAACCACACTTCGCTGCTGCTTCCTCAGCAAGGCTTTGGGCGTTTGCTCTGTCACTTCAGGGAAGTAGATCTGCGGGAGAGCTGGTGCCTCTTCGGTCTTGCTTTCCCGGGCTCCATGGTCGCACCCTGGATTCACCATGCCACGCCGAACTACGCAGACACAGCCACAACCCTGCAGCAGCGTGCGAGGCCTTGACGACAGTCCATACCAACTTCCATCTAATGGCGTAGTAAGGCTTGGCTTTTTGCTCTGGCGTTCAGGCGTACTTGGGGACTCGTCCAGTGCCTTCCCCTTAGGAGAGGTGAGGTGACAGGATCCTTGCACAGGGCCCGTGTACTGGGATGGGGTGCTGTGGGGTACTGTCCCCACTTCTTCCCCGACACACCCCCTGCTACCCGCAAAGCTTCCACATCTTGGAGGAAGATGGCATCTGACTGCCCTTTCTTCCAGGGAGCTGTATCTGCGAGTTCCGGGTATGGCGCCTTGTGGCAGGCCCATGTCTGCCCTAAGGACAAGAGGCTTTGGAGATGCTGTCCCCTTGGGAAAAGAGGCACAGAACAGGCCTGCCGTCTGCCCAGACTACTTCCTCAGAGTGGAGTATGCGCGGCTGCCCTAGCCGTCCCCTCGTTTCTTCCTAAAGCCAGGCTTCCGTCCCTATGCACAGGAAGCGGTTGAGGCTTGTCTTGCCACCATCCCGCTGTTCTCGCCAGGGCAGGCTCTCCAGCTTTGCGACTGTTTCCCGACAACAAGGTCAACGACTCTGTCTCTTCTCTGGGGAGGCGTTCTGCTCCTTCCCCAGACTTGCTCTTGGGGAGCACGGTGACAGCCGTGTCCCTATCCTTAAGGCCCTTTCCAAATGTGCATCCACGCTTCTCTCACAGGCAATGGGGATTATAGGGCCAAGAGAATTTCAGTCCATGTGGCTTTCTTCCACCGTGCTGCGGAGTCTAGCTCAGGCAAGCAGCAGCAGCAGACCACAAACGCGATTCAGATTTCCCAACGAATGCTGTGCTTTCCCGTAGTAGAAGCCAGGGACAAAGAGGCTTTCGCTCTATGCTGGTTTCTCCCACCTTCAGACTTGGCCTAGGCAAGCAGGAGCAGCAGCTCGCAGAACCGACTCTGATTTCTAAGCAAACGGAGAGAGTGACAATTGTCTTGCCACACGCCCGCTATTTTTTCCAATGCAGGCTCTTCTGTTGCATGACCCTTTCCAGACAGCAAGGCCAAGGGCCCCTACTCTTCTGCTGGAGCAGCGTGGTACGCCTAGGCCAGACATTCTCACAGGGAGCGCAGTGACAGACTTTTCCCTTTCCTTAAGGCTGTATCCACAGGCGCAACCAAGATTCACTCTCAGGTAGAGGGGATGCCCAAGCAAAGAGGGTTTTGCTCCATGCGGGTTTATTACACCGTGCTTCAGAGACTATGTTCAGGCAAGCGGCATCAGCATCGCACAGAACCGACTCTGATTTCCCAAAGAATGCTGTGCTTTCCTAGAGTAGAAGCCTGCGCAAAGAGGTTTTCGCTGTATCCTGGTTTCTCCCACCTTGAGACTTGGCCTAGGCTTGCACGAGCAGCAGCCCGCAGAACCGACTCTGATTGCTAAGGAAAAAGAGAGGGTGACATTTGTCTTGCCACCTGCCCGCTATTCTTGCCTATGCGGGCTCTCTTGTTTCATGACTTTTCCTTAAGGCTGATTCCACAGGCGCAACCACGCTTCTCTCTCAGGTTGAGGTGGATACCCAGGCAAAAAGGATTTCACTCCAAGCAGGTTTATTACACCGTGTTTCGGAGGCTATGTTCAGGCAAGCGGCATCAGCATCGCACAGAACCGACTCTGATTTCCGAACGAATGCTGTGCTTTCCCAGAGGAGAAGCCTGGGCAAAGAGGCTTTCATTGTATCCTGGTTTCTCCCAACTTGAGACTTGGCCTAGGCATGCACGAGCTGCAGCCCGCAGAACCGACTCTGATTTCTAAGCAAACGGAGAGGGTGACACTTGTCTTGCCATCCGCCAGCTATTCTTGCCTATGCAGGCACTACTGTTTCATGAATTTCCTAAATGCTGTTTCCACAGGCGCAACCACGTTTCTCTCTCATGTAGAGGGGATGCCTGGGCAAAGTGGATTTCACACCATGCGGTTTTATTACACAGTGTTTCAGAGACTATATTCAGGCAAGCGGCATCAGCATCACACAGAACCGACTCTGATTTCCCAAAGAATGCTGTGCTTTCCTAGAGGGGATGCCCAGGCAAAGAGGCTTTCGCTCTATGTGGGATTTTCCCACCGTGCTACCAGTACTAGGCTCAAGCAAGCAGCAACATCAACCCACAGAACCGACTCTTTTTTTCCTAGCGATTGTTATGCTTTCGCAGAGGTTTTCAGCTGGGCCTGAACCGTACTTCACTGTTGCTTCCTCAGCAAGGCTTTGGGCGTTTGCTCTGTCGCGTCAGGGAAGTAGATCTGCGGGAGAGCTGGTGCCTCTTGGGCCTTGCTTTCCCGGGCTCCATGGTCGCACCCTGGGTTCACCCTGCCAGGCCGAACTATGCAGACACAGGCTCAAGCCTGAAGCAGTGTGCGTGCCCTAGGATGATACTCCATGCCAACTGCCATCTACTGGCGTAAAAAGGCTTGGCTTTTTGCATTGGCGTTCAGGCGGACTCAGGGACTAGGCCAGTGACTTCACCTTAGGAGAGGAGAGGTGACAGGATCCCTGCACAGCGCCCGTACACTGGGATGGGGAGCTGTGCGGGACTGTCCCCACTTCTTCCCCGAAACACCCCCTGCTACCCCCAACACTGCCATATCTTGGAGGAAGATGGCATCTGACTGCCCTTTCTTCCAGGGACCTGTATCTGCGAATTCCGGGTATGGCACCTGTTGGCAGGCCCACGTCTGCCCTAGGGACAGGTGTCCTTGGAGATGCTGTCCCCTTGGGACAAGAGGCACAGAACAGGCATTCCTTCTGCCCAGACCCCTTCCTCAGAGTGGTGTATGCGCGCCTGCCCTAGACGTCCACTAGTGTCTGCCTTAAGACAGGCTTCCGTCTCTCCACACATTGAGCGGGAAACGATTGTCTTGACACCACCCCGCTGTTCTGACCAGGGCAGGCTCTCCTGCTTTTCGACTGTTTCCCAACAACAAGGCCAACGCTCCTTCTCTTCTCCTATGGAGGCATTCTGCTCCTGGGAGCACGGTGACAGACATTTCCCTATCCTTAAGGCCCTTTCTAAATGTGCATCCACTCTTCTCTCTCAGGTAGTGGGGATGCCAGGGTCAAGAGAATTTCGCTCCATGCATGTTTCTTCCACCGTGCAGTGGAGACTATCTCAGGCAAGCAGCAGCAGCAACCCACAAACCAGATTCAGATTTCCCAACGAATGCTGTGCTTTCCCAGAGGAGAAGCCTGGGCAAAGATGCTTTCGCTGTATGCTATTTTCTCGCACTTTGAGAATTGGCCTAGGCAAGCAGGAGCAGCAGTCTGCAGAAGTGACTCTGATTTCTCAGCAAATGGAGAGGGTGACACTTGTCGTTTCATCTTCCCACTGTTCTTGACATGGCAGGCTCCCCTGTTTCATGACCATTTCCAGACAGCAAGGCCAAGGGCCCCTTCTCTTCTCACGGAGCGGCGTGCTACGCCTGCCCAGCAATGCTCCCAGGGAGCACAGTAACAGACGTTTCCCTTTCCTTAGTACAGTTTCCACAGGCGCACCCACGCTTCTCTCACAGGCAGAGGGGTGCCCAGTATTTCGCTCCATGCGGGTTTTTTACACCGTGCTTCGGAGACTATGTTCAGGCAAGCGGCATCAGCATCGCACAGAACAGACTCTGATTTCCCAAGAATGCTGTGCTTTCCTAGAGGGGATGGCCAGGCAAAGAGGCTTTCGCTCTATGCGGGCTTCTCCCACCATGCTGCCTTACTAGGCTAAAGCAAGCAGCAACAGCAGCCCACAGAACCGACTCTTTTTTCCTATTGATTGCTATGATATCGCAGAGGTATTCAGCTTGGCCTCAACGGCACTTCGCTGCTGCTTCCTCAACAAGGCTTTGGGCGTTTGCGCTGTCACGTCAGGGAAGTAGATCTGCGGGAGAGCTTGTGCGTCTTGGGCCTTGCTTTGCCGGGCTCCGGGGTCGCATCTTGGGTTCACCCTGCCAGGCCGAACTACGCAGACACAGCCACCACGCTGCAGCAGCGTGCATGGCCTAGGATGACTGTCCATCCAACTGCCATCTCCTGCCGTAGTAAGGCTTGGCATTTTACTCTGGCGTTCAGGCGTTCTCGGGGACTAGGCCATTGCCTTCCCCATAGTAGAGGAGAGGCGACAGGATCCCTACACACTGTCCGTGCACTGGGATGGGGAGCTGTGGGAGACTATCCCCACTTCTTCCCCGACATATCTCCAGCCAACCCCAACGCTGCCACATCTTGGAGGAAGATGGCATCTGACTGTCCTTTCTTCCAGGTAGCTGTATCTGCGAGTTCCTGGTGTGTCGCCACGTGGCATTCTCAAGTCTGCCTTAGGGACAGGTGGCCTTGGAGATGCTGTCCCCTTGGGACAAGAGGCACAGAAGAGGCCTGCCTTCTGCCCAGACTCCTTCCTTAGGGTGGAGTAAGCGCGCCTGCCCTAGCCTTCCCCTCGTGTCTTCCTTAAGTCAGGCTTCCGTCTCTACGCACAGGGAGCGGGTGACGATTGTCTTGCCACCATCCCGCTGTTCTCGCCAGGGCAGGCTCTCCTGCTTAGCGACTGTTTCCCGACAACAAGGCCAACGGCTCCTTCTCTTCTCCCGGGGAGGCGTTCTGCTCCTTCCCCAGACTTGCTCTTGGGGAGCACGGTGACAGCCGTGTCCCTATCCTTAAGGCCCTTTCCAGATGTACATGCATGATTCTCTCTCAGGCAGTGGGGATGTTAGGGCCAAGAGAATTTCGCCCATGCGGGTTTCTTCCTCCGTGCTGTGGAGACTAGCTCAGGCAAGCAGCAACAACATTCCACAAAGCGACTCAGATTCCCCAACGAATTCTGTGCTTTCCCAGAGGAGAGGCCTGGGCAAAGAGGCTTTCGCTGTATGGTGGTTTCTCCCACCTTGAGACTTGGCCTAGACAAGCACGAACATCATCCCGCAGAACCGATTCTGATTTCTAAGCAAATGGAGAGGGTGACACTTGTCTTGCCACACACCCGCTGTTCCTGCCATGCCAGGCTCTCCTGTGTCATGACTTTTTTTTAAGGCTGTTTCCACAGGCGCAACCACGCTACTCTCTCAGGTAGAGGAGATGCCCGAAAAAGAGGATTTCACTCCATGCGTGTATATTACACCGTGCTTCGGAGACTATGTTCAGGCAAGCGGCATCTGCATCGCACAGAACTGTCTCTAATTTCCCATAGAATGCTGTGCTTTCCTAGAGGTGATGCCCAGGCAAAGAGGCTTTCGCTTTATGCGGGATTCTCCCACCGTGCTGCCAATACTAGGCTAAAGCAAGCAGTAATAGCAGCCCACAGAACCGACACTTTTTTCCTAGCGATTGCTATGCTTTCTCAGACGTTTTCAGCTTGTCCTGAACCGCACGTCGCTGCTGCTTCCTCAGCAAGGATTTGGGTGTTTGCTCTGTCGCGTCAGGAAATTAGATGTGTGGGAAAGCTGGTGCCTCTTGGGCCTTGCTTCCCAGGCTCCATGGTCGCATCCTGGGTTCACCCTGCCAAGCGAACTATGCAGACACAGCCACAAGCCGGCAGCAGCGTGCGTGACCTAGGAAGACAGTCCATGCCAACTGCCATCTCCTGGCGTAGTAAGGCTTGGCTTTTTGCTCTGGCGTTCATGCAGACTCGGGGACTAGGCCAGTGCCTTTCCCTTAGAAAGGGAGTGGTGACAGGTTCCCTGCACAGCGCCCGTGCACTGGGATGGGGAGCTGTGGGGAACTGTCCCCCTTCTTCCCCGACACACCCCCTGCAACTCCAAATGCTTCCACATCTTGGAAAAGATGGCATCTAACTGCCCTTTCTTCCAGGGAGCTGTATCTACGTGTTCCGGCTATGCGCCTGGTGGCAAGCCCACGTCTGCTCTAGGGACAGGTGGCCTTGGAGATGCTGTCCCCTTGGGACAAGAGGCACAGAACAGGCCTGCCTTCTGCCCAGACTCCTTCCTCAGAGTGGAGTATGCACGCCAGCCCTAGCCGTCCCCACGTGTCTTCCTAAAGCAAGGCTTCTGTCTCTACACACAGGGAGCGTGTGACGCTTGTCTTGCCACCGTCCCGCTGTTCTCTCCAGGGCAATTTCACCTGCTTTGCGACAGTTTCCCGACAACAAGGCCAACGTCTCCTTCTCTTCTCCCGGGGAGGCGTTCTGCTCCTTCCCCAGACTTGCTCTTGGGGAACACGATGACAGCCGTGTCTCTATCGTTAAGGCCCTTTCCAGATGTACATCCACGCTTTTCTTCAGGCAGTGGGGATGCTAAGGCCAAGAGAATTTCGCTCCATGCGGGTTTCTTCGACCGTGGTACAGAGACTAGTTCAGGCAAGAGGCAGCAGCATCCCACAAAGCAACTCAGATTTCCCAACGAATGCTGTGCTTTCCCAGAGGAAAAGCCTGGGCAAAGAGGCTTCGCTCTATGCTGGTTTCTCCCACCTTGAGACTTGGACTAGGCAAGTACGAGCATCAGCCCGCAGAACCATCTCTGATTTCCAAGCAAATGGAGCGGGTGACACATGTCTTGCCACCTGCCCGGTATTCTTGCCAATGCAGGCTCTCCTGTTGCATAACCCTTTCCAGAAAGCAAGGCCAAGGGCCCCTTCCCTTCTCCTGGAGCGGCGAGCTACGCCTGGCCCCAACATGCTCTCAGGGAGCGCAGTGACAGACGTTTAACTTTCCTTAAGTCTGTTTCCACAGGTGCAACCACGCTTCTCTCTCAGGCAGAGGGGATGCCCGGGCAAAGAGGATTTCGCTCCATGCGCGTTTATTACACCGTGCTTAGGAGACTATGTTCAGCAAGCGGCATCATCATCGCACAGAACTGACTGTGATTTCCCAAAGAATGCTGTGCTTTCCTAGAGGGATGCCCAGGCAAAGAGGCTTTCTCTCTATGCGGGATTCTCCCACTGTGCTGCCAATACTAGACTAAGGCAAGCAGAAACAGCAGCCCGTAAAACCGACTCTTTTTTCCTAGCGACTACTATGCTTCCGCAGAGGTTTTCAGCTTGGCTTGAATCGCAGTTCGCTGCTGCTTCCTCATCAAGGCTTTGGGCATTCGCTCTGTCGTGTCAGGGATGTAGATCTGCGGGAGAGCCGGTGCCTCTTGGGCCTTGCTTTCCAGGGCTCCATGTTCGGACCCTGGGATCACCCAGCCAGGCTGAATAACGCAGACACAGGCACAACCCTGCTGCAGCGTGCGTGGCCTAGGATGACACTCCATGTCAACTACCATCTCCTGGCGTAGTAAGGCTTGGCTTTTTGCTCTCGCGTTCAGGCGGACTAGCGGACTAGGCCAGTGCCTTCCCCATAGGAGAGGAGAGGCGACAGGATCCCTGCACAGCGCTCGTGCACTGGGATGGGGAGCAGTGGGGGACTGCCACACTTCGTCCCCGACACACCCCTGCCACCCCCAACGCTGCCACATCTTGGAAGAAGATGGCATCTGACTGCCCTTTCTTCCAGGGAGCTGTATCTGCGAGTTCCGGGTATGGCGCCTGGTGGCAGGACTACGTCTGCCCTACGCACTAGTGGCCGCGGACATGCTGTCCCCTTGGGACAAGAGGCAAGAACAGGCCTGCCGTCTGCCCAGACTCCTTCCGCAGAATGCAGTATGCGCGTCTGCCCTAGCCGTCCCCTCGTGTCTTCCTAAAGCCATTCTTCCTTTCCTACGCACAGGAAGCGGGTGACGCATGTCTTGTAACCGTTCCACTCTTCTGGCCAGGGCAGGCTCTCCTGCTTTGCGACTGTTTCCCGACAACAAGGACAACGGCTCCTTCTCTTCTCCCGGGGAGGCGTTCTGCTCCTTCCCCAGACTTGCTCTTGGGGAGCACGGTGACAGCCATGCCCCTTTCCTTAAGGCCCTTTCCAGATGTGCATCCATCTTCTCTCTCAGGCAGTGGGGATGCTAGGGCCAAGAGAATTTCGCTCCATGCGGTTTTTTCCACCGTGGTGCGGAGTAAAGCTCAGGCAAGCAGCATCAGCATCCCACAAACCCGATTCAGATTTCCCAACGAATGCTGTGCTTTCCCAGAGGAGGAGCCTGGGCAAAGAGGCTTTCACTGATACTGGGTTCTCCCACTTTGAGACTTGGCCTAGGTAAGCAGCAACAGCAGCCCACAGAACCGACTCTTTTTTCCCAGCGACTGCTATGCTTTCCCAGAGGTTTTAGCTTGGCCTGATCCGCACTTCGCTGCTGCTTCTTCAGCAAGGCTTTGGGCACGTGCTCTGTCGCGTCAGGGAAGTAGATCTGCGGGAGAGCTTGTGCCTCTTGGGCCTTGCTTTCCCGGGCTCCATGGTCGCATCCTGGGTTCACCCTGCCAGGCGAACTATGCAGACACAGCCACCAACCTGCAGCAGCGTGCGTGACCTAGAATGACAGTCCATGCCAACTGCCATCTCCTGGCGTAGTAAGGCTTGGCTTTTTGCTCTGGAGTTCAGGCGGACTCGGAGACTAGGCCAGTGCATTCCCCTGAGAAAGGAGAAGCGACAAGATCCCTGCACAGCGCCCGTGCACTGGGATGCGGAGCTGTGGGGGACTGTTTCCACTTCTTCCCCAAACAACCCCCTGCCAACCACAACGCTGTCACATCCTGAGGGAGAAGGAATCTGACTGTCCTTTCTTCCAGGGAGCTGTATCTGCGAGTTCCGGGTATGGCGCCTCGTGGCATGCCCACGTCTGCCCGAGGGACAGATGGCCTTGGAGATGCTGTCCCCTTGGGACAAGAGGCACAGAACAGGCCTGCCTTCAGCCCAGACCCATTATTCAGAGTGGAGTATGCGCGCTTGCCCTACCTGTCCCCTCTTGTCCTCCTTAAGCCAGTCTTCCGTCAATACTCACACAGAGCGGGTGACGATTGTCTTGCCACTATCCCGCTGTTCTCGTCAGGGCAGGCTCTCCTGCTTTGCGAGTGTTTCCTGACAACAAGGCCAACGGCTCCTTCTCTACTCCTGGGGAGGCGTTCTGCTCCTTTCCCAGACTTGCTCGTGGGGAGCACCGTGACAGCCATGTCCCTATCCTTAAGGCCATTTCCAGATGTGCATCCACGCTTCTCTCTCAGGCAGTGGGGATGCTAGGGCCAAGAGAATTTCGCTCCATGTGGGTTTCTTCCACCGTGCTGCGGAGACTAGCTCAGGCAAGCAGCAGCAGCATCCCACAAACCCGATTCAGATTTCCCAATGAATGCTGTGATTTCCCAGGGGAGAAGCCTGGGCAAAGAGGCTTTCACTGTATGGTGGTTTTTCCCACCTTGAGCCTTGGCCTAGGCAAGCACGAGCAGCAGCCCGCAAATTCGACTCTGATTTCTCAGCAAATGGAGTGGGTGACACTTGTCTTGCCACGCACCCGCTATTCTTGCCTATGCAGGCTCTCCTGTTTCATGACTTTTCCGTAAGGCAGTTTCCACAGGCGCAACCATGCTTCTGTCTCAGGTAGAGGGGATGCCCGGGTAAAGAGGATTTCGCTCCATGCGGCTTTATTACACCGTGCTTTGGAGACTATGTTCAGGCAATCGGCATCAGCATCGCACAGAACAGACTCTGATTTCCCAAAGAATGCTGTGCTTTCCCTGAGGCGATGCCCAGGGAAAAAGGCTTTCGCTCTATGCGGGATTCTCCCACCGTGCTGCCAATACTAGGCTAAAGCAAGTAGCAACAGCAGCCTACAGAACCGACTCTTTTTTCCTAGCATTCGCTATGCTTTCGCAGAGGTTTTCAGCTTGGCCTGAACCGCACTACGCTGCTGCTTCTTCAGCAAGGCTTTGGGCATTTACTCTGTCGCATCAGGGAAGTAGATTTGCGGGAGAGCTGGTGCTCCTTGTTCCTTGTATCCCGGGTACCATGATCGCACCCTGGGTTCACACTGCCAGGCCGAACTCGCAGACACAGCCACAAGCCTGCAGCAGCGTGCGTGGCCTCGGATGACAATCCATGCCAACTGCCATCTCCTGGCCCGTACGGCTTGGCTTTTTGCTCTGGCATTCAGGCAGACTCGGGGACAAGGTCATTGCCTTCCCCATAGGAGAGGTGAGGCGACAGGATCCCTGCATACCGACCGTGCACTGGGATGGGAAGCTGTGGGGGACTGTCCCCACTTCTTCCCCGACACACCCCCTGCAAAGCCAAACGCTGCCATATCTTGTAGGAAGATGGCATTTGACTGCCCTTTCTTCCAGGGAGCTGTATCTGCGAGTTCCGGGTATGGCGCCTGGTGGTTGGCCCACGTCTGCCCTAGGGACAGGTGGCCTTGGAGATGCTGTCCCCTTGGGACAAGAGGCACAGAACAGGCCTTCCATCTGCCCAGACTCCTTCCTCAGAATGGAGTTTGCGCGCCTGCCCTAGCCATCCCCTCGTGTCTTCCCTAAGCCAGGCTTCCGTCTCTACGCACAGGGAGCGATTGACGCTTGTCTTGCCACCGTCCCGCTGTTCTCGCCAGGGCAGGCTCTCCTGCTTTGTGACTATTTCCGGACAACAAGGCCCACAGTGCCTTCTCTTCTCCAGGGTAGGCGTTCTGCTCCTTCCCAAGACTTGCTCTTGGGGAGCACGGTGAAAGCCGTGTCCCTTTCATTAAGGCCTTTTCTAGATGTGCATCCACGCTCTCACTCAGGCAGTGGGGATGCTAGGGCCAAGAGACTTTCAATCCATGCGGGTTTCTTCCACCGTGCTGTGGAGACTAGCTGAGGCAAGCAGCAGCAGCATCCCACAAACACGATTGAGATTTTCCAACGAATGCTGTGCTTTCCCAGAGGAGAAGCCTGGGCAAAGAGGCTTTCGCTGTATGCTGGTTTCTCCCACTTGATACATGGCCTAGCATAGCAGAAGCAGCAGCGCGCAGAACCGAGTCTGATTTCTAAGCAAACGGAGAGGGTGAACTTGTCTTCCACCCGCCTGCTATTCTTGGCTATGCAGCCTCTCAGGTTTCAGGACTTTTCCTTAAGGCTGTTTCAACATTCGAAACCACGCTTCACTCTCAGGAAGAGGGGATGCCGGGGAAAGAGGATTTCACTCCATGAGGGTTTATTACACCATGCTTCGGAGACTCTTTTCAGGTAAGCGGCATCAGCATCGCACAGAACCGACTCTGATTTCCCAAAGAATGATGTGCTTTCCTAGAGGGGATGCCCAGGCAAAGAGGCTTTCGCTCTATGCAGGATTCTCCCACCGTGCTGCCAATACAAGGCTAAAGCAAGCAGCAACGGCAGCCCACAGAACCGTCTCTTTTTTCCAAGCGATTGCTATGCTTTCGCAGAGGTTTTCAGATTGTCCCGATCTGTACTTCGCTGTTGCTTCTTCAGCAAGGATTTGGGCATTTGTTATGTCGCGTCAGGAAGTAGATCTGTGGGAGAACTGGTGCATCTTGGGTTTTGCTTTCCCGGGCTCCATTGTCGCATCCTGGGTTCACCCTGCCAGGCCTAACTGTGCAGACACAGCCACTACCCTGCAGCAGCGTGCGTGGCCTAGGGTGAGAGTCCATGCAAACGGCCATCTCCTAGCGTAGTAAGGCTTGGCTTTTTACTCTGCCGTTCAGGCGGACTTGGGGACTAGGCCAGTGCCTTCCCCTTAGGAAAGGAGAGGCGACATGATCCGTGCACAGAGCCCGTGCCCTGGGATGGGGAGCTGTGGGGGACTGTCCACACTTCTTCCCCGACACACCCCCTGCCACCCCCATAATTGCCCCATCTTGGAGGAAGATGGCATCTGACTGCCCTTTCTTCCAGGGAGCTGTATCTGCGAGTTCCGGGTATGGAGCCTGGTGGCAAGCCCCCGTATGCCCTAGGGACAGGTGTCCGTGGAGATGCTGTCCCCTTGGGACATGAGACACAGAACTGGCCTGCCGTCTTCCCAGACTCCTTCCTCAGAGTGTCGTATGCACGCCTGCCCTAGACGTCCCCTCCTGTTTTCCTAAAGCCAGGCTTCCATCTCTACGCACAGTGAGCCGGTGACGCTTGTCTTGCCACCCTCCCGCTGTACTCCCCAGGGCAGGCTCTCCTGCTTTGCGACTATTTCCCGACAACAAGGCCAACGGCTCCTTCTCTGTCCTGGGGAGGCGTTCTGCTCCTTCCCCAGACTTGCTCTTGGGGAGCACGGTGACAGCCGTGTCCCTATCCTTAAGGCCCTTTCAAGATATGCATCCACGCTTCTCTCGCAGGCAGTGGGGATGCTAGGGCCAAGAGAATTTCGCTCCATGCGAGTTTCTTCCACCGTGCTACGGAGACTAGCTCAGGCAAGCAGCAGCAACAGCCCCCAAACCCGATTCAGATTTCCCAACGAATGCTGTGCTTTCCCAGAGGAGAAGCCTGGGAAAAGAGGTTGTAACTATATGCTAATTTCTCCCACCTTGAGACTTGGCCTAGGCAAGCATGAGCGGTAGCCCACAGAACGGACTCTGATTTCTAAGCAAACGGAGAGGGTGACACTTGTCTTGCCAAACGCCCGCTGTTCTTTCCATGGCAGGCTCTCCTGTTTCATGACTTTTCCTTAAGGCTGATTCCACAGGCGCAACCACGCTTCTCTCCCGGGTAGAGCAAATGCCCGGGCAAAGAGGATTTCACTCCAAGCGGGTTTATTACACCATGCTTCGGAGACTATGTTCAGGCAAGAGGCATCAGCATCGCACAGAACCGACTCTGATTTCCCAACGAATGCTGTGCTTTCCCTGAGGTGAAGTCTGGGCAAAGAGGCTTTCGCTGTATGCTGGTTTCTCCCACCTTGAGACTTGGCCTAGGCAAGCAAGAGCAGCAGGGTGCAGAACCGACTCTGATTTCTAAGCAAACGGAGAGGGTGACCCTTGTTTTGCACCCGCCCGCTATTCTTGCCTATGCAGGCTCTCCTGTTAAATGACTTTTCCTTAAGGCTGTTTCCACAGGCGCAACCACGCTTCTCTCTCACGCAGAGGGGATGCCCGGGCAAAGAGGATTTCGCTGCATGCGGGTTTATTACACCGTTCTTCGGAGACTATGTTCAGGCAAGTGGCATCAGCATCGCACAGAACCGACTCTGATTTCCCAAAGAATGCTGTGCTTTCCTAGAGGGGATGCCCAGGCAAAGAGGCTTTTGCTCTATGCGGGATTCTCCCACCGTGCTGCCAATACTAGGCTAAAGCAAGTAGCAACAGCAGCCCACTGATCTGACTCTATTTTCCTAGCCACTGCTATGCTTTCACAGAGGTTTTCAGCTTGGCCTGAAACTCTCTTCGCTGTTGCTTCTTCAGAAAGGCTTTAGGCGTTTGCTCTGTTGCGTCAGGGAAATAGATCTGCGGTAGAGCTGGTGCCTCTTGGTCCTTGCTTTCCCGGGCTCCATGGTCGCATCCTGGGTTCACCATGCCAGGGCGAACTACGCAGACACAGCCACAGGACTGCAGCTTTGTGCGTGGCCTAGGATGACAGTCCATGCCAACTGCCATCTCCTGGTGTAGTAAGGCTTGGCTTTTTGCTCTGGCGTACAGGCGGATTTGGGGACTAGGCCAGTGCCTTCCCCTTAGGAAAGGATAGGCGACACGATCCCTGCACAGCGCCCGTGCACTAGGATGGGGATCTGTGGAGGACTGTCGCCACTTCTTGCCCCACACACCCCTGCCAACCCCAACGCTGCCACATCTTGTAGGAAGATGGCATCTAACTGCCCTTTCTTCCAGGGAGCTCTGTCTACGAGTTCCGGTTATGAAGCCTGGCGGCAAGCCCACGAATGCCCTAGGGAAAGGTGGCCTTGGAGATGCTGTCCCCTTGGGTCAAGAGTCACGGAACAGGCCTGCCTTCTGCTCAGACTCCTTCCTCAGACTGGAGTATGCACGCCAGCCCAAGCCATCCCTTCGTGTCTTCCTAAACCAAGGCTTCTGTCTCTACGTACAGGGAGCGGGTGACGATTGTCTTGCCACCGTCCCGCTGTTCTCGCCAGGGCGGGCACTCCTGCTTCATTACTTTTCCTTAGGCTTTTTCCACAGGGGCAACCATGCCTCTCTCTCAGGAAGAGGGGATGCCCGGGCAAAGAGGATTTTGCTCCATGCGGGTTTATTACACTGTGCTTCGGAGACTATGTTAGGCAAGCGGCATCAGCATCGCACAGAACCGACTCTGATTTCCCAAAGAGTGCTGTGCTTTCCTAGAGGGAATGCCCAGGCAAAGAGGCTTTTGCTCTATGCAGGTTCCTTCAACCGTGCTGCCAATACTAGGCTAAAGCAAGCAGCAACAGCAGCCCACAGAACCGACTCTTTTTTCCTAGCCCCTGCTATGCTTTCGCAGAGGTTTTCAGTTGGCCTGAACCGCACTTTGCTGCTGCCTCCTCACCAAGGCTTTGGGCGTTTGCTCTGTCGCTGCAGGGAAGTAGATCTGCGGGAAAGCTGGTGCCTCTTGGCCTTGCTTTCCCGAGCTCCATGGTCGCACCCTGGGTTCACCCTGCTAGGCCGAACTATGCAGACACATCCACAACCTGCAGCAGCGTACATGGCCTAGGATGACACTCCATGCCAAATGCTATCTAATGGCGTAGTAAGCCGTGGCTTTTTGCTCCGGCGTTCAGGCGGACACGGGGACTAGGCCAGTGCCTTCCCCTTAGTAGAGTAGAGGCGACAGGATCCCTGCAGAAGGCCCGTGTACCGGGATGGGGAGCTGTGAGGGACTGTCCCCACTTCTTCCCCGACACACCCCCTGCTACCCCCAACGCTGCCACATCTTGGAGGAAGATGGCATCTGACTGCCTTTTCTTCCAGGGAGCTGTATCTGCGAGTTCCGAGTATGGCGCCTGGTGGAAGGCCCACGTCTGCCCTAGGGACAGGTGGCCTTGGAGATGCTGTCGCCTTGGGACAAAAGTCACAGAACAGGCCTGCCATCTTCCCAGACTCCTTCCTCAGAGTGGAGTATGCGCGTCTGCCCTAGCCGTCCACTCGTGTCTTCCTAAAGCCAGGCTTCCATCACTACACACAGGAAGCGGCTGACGCATGTCTTGTCACCGTCCTGCTGTTCTCACCAGTGCGGGCTCTCCTTCTTTGCGACTGTTTCGTGAAAACAAGGCCAACGGCTCCTCTTCTCCTGGGGAGACGCTCTGTTCCTTCCCCCGACTTGCTCTTGGGGAGCACGGTGACAACCATATCCCTTTCCTTAAGGCCCTTGCCATATGAGCATCCATGCTTCTCTCTCAGGCAGTGGGGATGCTAGGGCCAAGAGAATTTCAGTCCATGCGGGTTTCTTATACCTTGCTGCGGAGACTAGCTCAGGCAAGCAGCAGCCGCATCCCACAAACCCTATTCAGATTTCCCAACGAATTCTGTGCTTTACCATAGTAGAAGCCGGGGACAAAGAGGCATTTGCTATATGCTCGTTTCTCCCATACTCAGACTTGGCCTAGGTAAGCAGGAGCAGCAGCCCACAGAATCGACTCTGATTTCTAAGCAAATGGAGAGGGTGACACTTGTCTTGCCACCCGCCCGCTATTCTTTCCTATGCTGGCTCTCCTGTCATGACTTTCCTTAAGGCTGTTTTCACAGGCGCAACCACGCTTCTCTCTCAGGCAGAGGGGATGCCTGGGCAAAGAGTATTTGGCTCCATGCGGGTTTATTACACCACGCTTCGGAGACTAAGTTCAGCCACGTGGCATCAGGATCACACAGAACCGACTCTGATTTCCCAAAGAATGCTGTGCTTTCCGAGAGGTGATGCCCAGGCAAAGAGGATTTCGCTCTATGCGGGATTCTCCCACCGTGCTGCCAGTACTAGGCTAAAGCAAGCAACAACAGCACCCCACAGAACCGACTCTTTTTTCCTACCGATTGCCATGATTCTGCAGAGGTTTTCAGCTTGGCCTGAACCGCACTTCGCTGCTTCTTACTCAGCAAGGCTTTGGGCGTATGCTCTGTCGCGTCTGGGAAGTAGATCTGCGTGAGAGCTGGTGCCTCTTGGGCCTTGCTTTCCCGGGCTCCATGGTGGCACACTGGATTCAGCCTACCAGGCCTAACTACGCAGACACAGGCACCATCCTCCAGCAGCGTGTGTGGCCTAGGATGACACTCCATCCCAACTGCCATCTCCTGGTGTAGTAAGGCTTGGCTTTTAGCTCTGGCGTTCAGGCAGACTCGGGGACTAAGCCAGTGCCTTCCCCATAGGAGAGGAGAGGCGACAGGATCCCTGCACAGGGCGCGTACACTGGGATGGGGAGCTGTGGGGGACTGTCCACACTTATTCCCCGACACACCGGCTGCCACCCACAACGCTGCCACATCTTGGAGGAAGATGGCATCTGACTGCCCTTTCTTCCAGGTACCTGTCTGCGAGTTCAGGGTATGGCAAACAAGATGGTATGGCAAACGGAGATGGTGACACTTGTCTTGCAACCCCTCCCGCTGTTCTTGCCATGGCTGGCTCTCATGTTTCATGACTTTTCCTTAAAGCTGATTCCACAGGCTCAACCACGCTTCTCTCTCAGGTAGAGGGGATGCCCGGGCAAAGAGGATTTCGATCCATGCGGGTTTATTACACCGTGCTTCGGAGACAATGTTCAGTCAAGCGGCATCAGCATGGCACAGAACTGACTCTGATTTCCCAACGATTGCTGTTCTTTCCCAGAGGAGAAGCCTGGGCAAAGAGGCTTTCGCTGTATGCTGGTTTCTCCCACCTTGAGACTTGGCTTAGGCAAGCACGAGCATCAGCCCGCAGAACCGACACTGATTTCTAAGCAAACGGAGATGGTGACACTTGTCTTGCAACCCCTCCCGCTGTTCTTGCCATGGCTGGCTCTCATGTTTCATGACTTTTCCTTAACGCTGATTCCACAGGCTCAACCACGCTTCTCTCTCAGGTAGAGGGGATGCCCGGGCCAAGAGAATTTCGCTCCATGCGGGTTTCTTCCACCGTGCTGCGGAGACTAGCTCAGGCAAGCAGCAGAAGCATCCCACAAACCCGATTCAGATTTCCCAACGAATTCTGTGCTTTCCCAGAAAAGAAGCCTGGGCAAAGAGGCTTTCGCTGTATGCTGGTTTCTTCCACCTTGAGACTTGGCCTAGGAAAGCATGAGCAGCAGGCCGCAGAACCGACAGATTTCTAAGCAAACGGAGAGGGTGACACTTGTCTTGCCACCCGCCCGCTATTCTTTCCTAAGAGGCTCTCTCTTTTCATGACTTTTCCTAAAGCCTTTTCCACAGGCGCAACCACGCTTCTCTCTCAGGTAGAGGGGATGCCCGGGCAAAGAGGATTTCGATCCATGCGGGTTTATTACACCGTGCTTCAGAGACTATGTTCAGGCAAGCGGCATCAGCATCGCAGAGAACCGACTCTGATTTCCCAAGGAATGCTGTGCTTTC
Source organism: Neogale vison (assembly GCF_020171115.1). NCBI lineage: Eukaryota > Metazoa > Chordata > Mammalia > Carnivora > Mustelidae > Neogale > Neogale vison. Next base: position 44,235,426 of record NC_058104.1, read on the forward strand.
CGAGAGGGGATGCCCAGGCAAAGAGGCTTGCGCTCTATGCGGGAATTCTCCCACTGTGCTGCCAATACTAGTCTAAAGCAAGCAGCAACAGCAGCCCACAAAACCGACTCTTTTTTCCTAGCGATTGCTATGCTTTCACAGAGGCTTTCCGCTTGGCCTGAACCGCACTTTGCTGCTGTTTCCTCAGCAAGGATTTGGGTGTTTGCTCTGTCGCGTCAGGGAAGTCGATCTGCGGTAAAGCTGGTGCCTCTTGGGATTTGCTTTCCCGGGCTCCATGGTCGCATCCTGGGTTCACCCTTCCAGGGCGAACTACAAGACACAGCCACAAGACTGCAGCAGCGTGCGTGGCCTTGGATGACACTCCATGCCAACTGCCATCTCCTGGGGCAGTAAGGCTTGGCTTTTTGCTCTTGTGTTCAGGCTGACTCAGGGACTAGGCCAGTGCCTTCCCCATAGGAAAGGAGAGGCAACAGGATCCCTGCACAGCGCACATGCACTGGGGTGGGGAGCTGTGGAGGACCGTCCTCACTTGTACCCCGACACACCCCCTGCCACCCCCAACGCTACCACATCTTGGAATAAGATGGCATCTGACTGCCCTTTCTTCCAGGGAGCTTTATCTGCGAGTTCCGGGTATGGCGCCTGGTGGGAAGCCCATGTCTGCCCTAGGGACATGTATCCTTGGAGATGCTGTCCCCTTGGGACAAGAGGCACAGAACAGGCCTGCCTTCTGCCCAGACTCCTTCCTCAGAGTGCAGTATGTGCGCCAGCCCTAGCCGTCCCCTCGTGTCTTCCTTTAGCCAGGCTTCCGTCTCTACGCACAGGGAACGGTTGACGCTTGTATTGCCACCACCCCGCTGTTCTCGCCAGGCAGGCTCTCCTGTTTTGCGACTGTTTCCCGTCAAGAAGGCCAACAGCTCCTTCTCTTCTCCCGGGGAGGCGTTCTGTTCCTTCCCAAACGTGCTCTTGGGGAGCACGGAGACAGCCGTGTCCCTATATTAAGGCCCTTTCCAGATGTGCATCCACGCTTCTCTCTCAGGCAGTCGGGATGCTAGGGCCAAGAGAATTTCGCTCCATGCGGGTTTCTTCCACTGTGCTGCGGAGACTAGCTCAGGCAAGCAGCAGAAGCATCCCACAAACCCGATTCAGATTTCCCAACGAATTCTGTGCTTTCCCAGAGGAGAAGCCTGGGCAAAGAGGCTTTCAATGTATGCTGGTTTCTTCCACCTTGAGACTTGGCCTAGGAAAGCACGAGAGCAGCCCGCAGAACCGACAGATTTCTAAGCAAACGGAGAGGGTGACACTTGTCTTGCCACCCGCCCGCTATTCTTTCCTAAGAGGCTCTCTCTTTTCATGACTTTTCCTAAAGCCTTTTCCACAGGCGCAACCACGCTTCTCTCTCAGGTAGAGGGGATGCCCGGGCAAAGAGGATTTCGATCCATGCGGGTTTATTACACCGTGCTTCAGAGACTATGTTCAGGCAAGCGGCATCAGCATCGCACAGAACCGACTCTGATTTCCCAAGGAATGCTGTGCTTTCCTAGAGGGGATGCCCAGGCAAAGAGGCTTGCGCTCTATGCGGGAATTCTCCCACTGTGCTGCCAATACTAGTCTAAAGCAAGCAGCAACAGCAGCCCACAAAACCGAATCTTTTTTCCTAGTGATTGCTATGCTTTCACAGAGGCTTTCCACTTGGCCTGAACCGCACTTTGCTGCTGTTTCCTCAGCAAGGATTTGGGTGTTTGCTCTGTCGCGTCAGGGAAGTCGATCTGCGGTAAAGCTGGTGCCTCTTGGGATTTGCTTTCCCGGGCTCCATGGTCGCATCCTGGGTTCACCCTTCCAGGGCGAACTACACAGACACAGCCACAAGACTGCAGCAGCGTGCGTGGCCTTGGATGACACTCCATGCCAACTGCCATCTCCTGGGGCAGTAAGGCTTGGCTTTTTGCTCTGGTGTTCAGGCTGACTCAGGGACTAGGCCAGTGCCTTCCCCATAGGAAAGGAGAGGCTACAGGATCCCTGCACAGCGCACATGCACTGGGGTGGGGAGCTGTGGAGGACTGTCCTCACTTCTACCCCGACACACCCCCTGCAACCCCCAACGCTACAACAACTTGGAGGAAGATGGCATCTGACTGCCCTTTCTTCCAGGGAGCTTTATCTGCGAGTTCCGGGTATGGCGCCTGGTGGGAAGCCCATGTCAGTCCTAGGGACAGGTGGCCTTGGAGATGCCGTCCCCTTTGGACAAGAGACACAGAACATGCCTGCCTTCTGCCCATAATCCTTCCTCAGAGTGGGATATGCGCGCTTGCCCTAGGCGTCCCCTCGTGTCTTCCTTTAGCCAGGCTTCTGTCTCTACGCACAGGGAACGGGTGACGATTGTCTTGCCACCATCCCGCTGTTCTCTCCAGGACAGGCTCTCCTGCTTTGCGACTGTTTCCCGACAACAAGGCCAACGGCTCCTTCACGTCTCCCGGGGAGGTGTTCTGCTCCTTCCCCAGACTTACTCCTGGGAGCACGGTGACATCCGTGTCCCTATCCTTAAGGCCCTTTCCAGATGTGCATCCATGGTTCTGTCTCAGGCAATGGGGATGCTAGGGCCAAGAGAATTTGGCTCCATTCGGGGTTCTTCCACCGTGCTGCGGAGACTAGCTCAGTCAAGCAGCATAAGCTTATCACAAAGCGACTCAGATTTCCCAACGAATCCTGTGCTTTCCCAGAGGAGAAGCCTGGGCAAAGTGCTGTCTATGGATGGTGGTTTTCCCACCTTGAGACTTGTTCTAGGCAAGCACGAGCAGTAGCACGCAGAAGTGAATCTGATTTCTCAGTATATGGAGAGCGTGACACTTGTCGTGCCAGCTCTCTGCTCTTCTTGCCATGGCAGGCTCTCCTGTTTCATGACCGTTTCAGGACAGCAAGGCCAAGGGCCCCTTCTCTTCTCCTAGATCGACGTGCTACGCCTGGAGCAGCAATGATCCCAGGGAGCACAGTACCAGAAGTTTCCCTTTCCTTAAGGCTGTTTCCACAGGCGGTAACACTCTTCTCTCTCAGGTAGAGGGGATGCCCAGGCAAAGAGGATTACGCTCCATTCGGGTTTATTACACCGTGCTTCGGAGACTCTGTTCATGCAAGCGGCATCAGCATCGCACAGAACCGACTCTGATTTCCCAAAGAATGCTGTGCTTTCCCTGAGGGGATGCCCGGGGAAAAAGGCTTTCTCTCTATGGAGGATACTCCCACCGTGCTGCCAATACTAGGCTAAGGCAAGCAGCAACAGCAGCCCACAGGACCGACTCTTTTTTCCTAGCGACTGCTATGCTTTCACAGAGGTTTTCAGTTGGCCTGAACCGCACTTCGCTGCTGCTTCCTCAGCAAGGCTTTGGGCGTTTGCTCTGTCACTTCAGGGAAGTAGATCTGCGGGAGAGCTGGTGCCTCTTCGGTCTTGCTTTCCCGGGCTCCATGGTCGCACCCTGGATTCACCATGCCACGCCGAACTACGCAGACACAGCCACAACCCTGCAGCAGCGTGCGAGGCCTTGACGACAGTCCATACCAACTTCCATCTAATGGCGTAGTAAGGCTTGGCTTTTTGCTCTGGCGTTCAGGCGTACTTGGGGACTCGTCCAGTGCCTTCCCCTTAGGAGAGGTGAGGTGACAGGATCCTTGCACAGGGCCCGTGTACTGGGATGGGGTGCTGTGGGGTACTGTCCCCACTTCTTCCCCGACACACCCCCTGCTACCCGCAAAGCTTCCACATCTTGGAGGAAGATGGCATCTGACTGCCCTTTCTTCCAGGGAGCTGTATCTGCGAGTTCCGGGTATGGCGCCTTGTGGCAGGCCCATGTCTGCCCTAAGGACAAGAGGCTTTGGAGATGCTGTCCCCTTGGGAAAAGAGGCACAGAACAGGCCTGCCGTCTGCCCAGACTACTTCCTCAGAGTGGAGTATGCGCGGCTGCCCTAGCCGTCCCCTCGTTTCTTCCTAAAGCCAGGCTTCCGTCCCTATGCACAGGAAGCGGTTGAGGCTTGTCTTGCCACCATCCCGCTGTTCTCGCCAGGGCAGGCTCTCCAGCTTTGCGACTGTTTCCCGACAACAAGGTCAACGACTCTGTCTCTTCTCTGGGGAGGCGTTCTGCTCCTTCCCCAGACTTGCTCTTGGGGAGCACGGTGACAGCCGTGTCCCTATCCTTAAGGCCCTTTCCAAATGTGCATCCACGCTTCTCTCACAGGCAATGGGGATTATAGGGCCAAGAGAATTTCAGTCCATGTGGCTTTCTTCCACCGTGCTGCGGAGTCTAGCTCAGGCAAGCAGCAGCAGCAGACCACAAACGCGATTCAGATTTCCCAACGAATGCTGTGCTTTCCCGTAGTAGAAGCCAGGGACAAAGAGGCTTTCGCTCTATGCTGGTTTCTCCCACCTTCAGACTTGGCCTAGGCAAGCAGGAGCAGCAGCTCGCAGAACCGACTCTGATTTCTAAGCAAACGGAGAGAGTGACAATTGTCTTGCCACACGCCCGCTATTTTTTCCAATGCAGGCTCTTCTGTTGCATGACCCTTTCCAGACAGCAAGGCCAAGGGCCCCTACTCTTCTGCTGGAGCAGCGTGGTACGCCTAGGCCAGACATTCTCACAGGGAGCGCAGTGACAGACTTTTCCCTTTCCTTAAGGCTGTATCCACAGGCGCAACCAAGATTCACTCTCAGGTAGAGGGGATGCCCAAGCAAAGAGGGTTTTGCTCCATGCGGGTTTATTACACCGTGCTTCAGAGACTATGTTCAGGCAAGCGGCATCAGCATCGCACAGAACCGACTCTGATTTCCCAAAGAATGCTGTGCTTTCCTAGAGTAGAAGCCTGCGCAAAGAGGTTTTCGCTGTATCCTGGTTTCTCCCACCTTGAGACTTGGCCTAGGCTTGCACGAGCAGCAGCCCGCAGAACCGACTCTGATTGCTAAGGAAAAAGAGAGGGTGACATTTGTCTTGCCACCTGCCCGCTATTCTTGCCTATGCGGGCTCTCTTGTTTCATGACTTTTCCTTAAGGCTGATTCCACAGGCGCAACCACGCTTCTCTCTCAGGTTGAGGTGGATACCCAGGCAAAAAGGATTTCACTCCAAGCAGGTTTATTACACCGTGTTTCGGAGGCTATGTTCAGGCAAGCGGCATCAGCATCGCACAGAACCGACTCTGATTTCCGAACGAATGCTGTGCTTTCCCAGAGGAGAAGCCTGGGCAAAGAGGCTTTCATTGTATCCTGGTTTCTCCCAACTTGAGACTTGGCCTAGGCATGCACGAGCTGCAGCCCGCAGAACCGACTCTGATTTCTAAGCAAACGGAGAGGGTGACACTTGTCTTGCCATCCGCCAGCTATTCTTGCCTATGCAGGCACTACTGTTTCATGAATTTCCTAAATGCTGTTTCCACAGGCGCAACCACGTTTCTCTCTCATGTAGAGGGGATGCCTGGGCAAAGTGGATTTCACACCATGCGGTTTTATTACACAGTGTTTCAGAGACTATATTCAGGCAAGCGGCATCAGCATCACACAGAACCGACTCTGATTTCCCAAAGAATGCTGTGCTTTCCTAGAGGGGATGCCCAGGCAAAGAGGCTTTCGCTCTATGTGGGATTTTCCCACCGTGCTACCAGTACTAGGCTCAAGCAAGCAGCAACATCAACCCACAGAACCGACTCTTTTTTTCCTAGCGATTGTTATGCTTTCGCAGAGGTTTTCAGCTGGGCCTGAACCGTACTTCACTGTTGCTTCCTCAGCAAGGCTTTGGGCGTTTGCTCTGTCGCGTCAGGGAAGTAGATCTGCGGGAGAGCTGGTGCCTCTTGGGCCTTGCTTTCCCGGGCTCCATGGTCGCACCCTGGGTTCACCCTGCCAGGCCGAACTATGCAGACACAGGCTCAAGCCTGAAGCAGTGTGCGTGCCCTAGGATGATACTCCATGCCAACTGCCATCTACTGGCGTAAAAAGGCTTGGCTTTTTGCATTGGCGTTCAGGCGGACTCAGGGACTAGGCCAGTGACTTCACCTTAGGAGAGGAGAGGTGACAGGATCCCTGCACAGCGCCCGTACACTGGGATGGGGAGCTGTGCGGGACTGTCCCCACTTCTTCCCCGAAACACCCCCTGCTACCCCCAACACTGCCATATCTTGGAGGAAGATGGCATCTGACTGCCCTTTCTTCCAGGGACCTGTATCTGCGAATTCCGGGTATGGCACCTGTTGGCAGGCCCACGTCTGCCCTAGGGACAGGTGTCCTTGGAGATGCTGTCCCCTTGGGACAAGAGGCACAGAACAGGCATTCCTTCTGCCCAGACCCCTTCCTCAGAGTGGTGTATGCGCGCCTGCCCTAGACGTCCACTAGTGTCTGCCTTAAGACAGGCTTCCGTCTCTCCACACATTGAGCGGGAAACGATTGTCTTGACACCACCCCGCTGTTCTGACCAGGGCAGGCTCTCCTGCTTTTCGACTGTTTCCCAACAACAAGGCCAACGCTCCTTCTCTTCTCCTATGGAGGCATTCTGCTCCTGGGAGCACGGTGACAGACATTTCCCTATCCTTAAGGCCCTTTCTAAATGTGCATCCACTCTTCTCTCTCAGGTAGTGGGGATGCCAGGGTCAAGAGAATTTCGCTCCATGCATGTTTCTTCCACCGTGCAGTGGAGACTATCTCAGGCAAGCAGCAGCAGCAACCCACAAACCAGATTCAGATTTCCCAACGAATGCTGTGCTTTCCCAGAGGAGAAGCCTGGGCAAAGATGCTTTCGCTGTATGCTATTTTCTCGCACTTTGAGAATTGGCCTAGGCAAGCAGGAGCAGCAGTCTGCAGAAGTGACTCTGATTTCTCAGCAAATGGAGAGGGTGACACTTGTCGTTTCATCTTCCCACTGTTCTTGACATGGCAGGCTCCCCTGTTTCATGACCATTTCCAGACAGCAAGGCCAAGGGCCCCTTCTCTTCTCACGGAGCGGCGTGCTACGCCTGCCCAGCAATGCTCCCAGGGAGCACAGTAACAGACGTTTCCCTTTCCTTAGTACAGTTTCCACAGGCGCACCCACGCTTCTCTCACAGGCAGAGGGGTGCCCAGTATTTCGCTCCATGCGGGTTTTTTACACCGTGCTTCGGAGACTATGTTCAGGCAAGCGGCATCAGCATCGCACAGAACAGACTCTGATTTCCCAAGAATGCTGTGCTTTCCTAGAGGGGATGGCCAGGCAAAGAGGCTTTCGCTCTATGCGGGCTTCTCCCACCATGCTGCCTTACTAGGCTAAAGCAAGCAGCAACAGCAGCCCACAGAACCGACTCTTTTTTCCTATTGATTGCTATGATATCGCAGAGGTATTCAGCTTGGCCTCAACGGCACTTCGCTGCTGCTTCCTCAACAAGGCTTTGGGCGTTTGCGCTGTCACGTCAGGGAAGTAGATCTGCGGGAGAGCTTGTGCGTCTTGGGCCTTGCTTTGCCGGGCTCCGGGGTCGCATCTTGGGTTCACCCTGCCAGGCCGAACTACGCAGACACAGCCACCACGCTGCAGCAGCGTGCATGGCCTAGGATGACTGTCCATCCAACTGCCATCTCCTGCCGTAGTAAGGCTTGGCATTTTACTCTGGCGTTCAGGCGTTCTCGGGGACTAGGCCATTGCCTTCCCCATAGTAGAGGAGAGGCGACAGGATCCCTACACACTGTCCGTGCACTGGGATGGGGAGCTGTGGGAGACTATCCCCACTTCTTCCCCGACATATCTCCAGCCAACCCCAACGCTGCCACATCTTGGAGGAAGATGGCATCTGACTGTCCTTTCTTCCAGGTAGCTGTATCTGCGAGTTCCTGGTGTGTCGCCACGTGGCATTCTCAAGTCTGCCTTAGGGACAGGTGGCCTTGGAGATGCTGTCCCCTTGGGACAAGAGGCACAGAAGAGGCCTGCCTTCTGCCCAGACTCCTTCCTTAGGGTGGAGTAAGCGCGCCTGCCCTAGCCTTCCCCTCGTGTCTTCCTTAAGTCAGGCTTCCGTCTCTACGCACAGGGAGCGGGTGACGATTGTCTTGCCACCATCCCGCTGTTCTCGCCAGGGCAGGCTCTCCTGCTTAGCGACTGTTTCCCGACAACAAGGCCAACGGCTCCTTCTCTTCTCCCGGGGAGGCGTTCTGCTCCTTCCCCAGACTTGCTCTTGGGGAGCACGGTGACAGCCGTGTCCCTATCCTTAAGGCCCTTTCCAGATGTACATGCATGATTCTCTCTCAGGCAGTGGGGATGTTAGGGCCAAGAGAATTTCGCCCATGCGGGTTTCTTCCTCCGTGCTGTGGAGACTAGCTCAGGCAAGCAGCAACAACATTCCACAAAGCGACTCAGATTCCCCAACGAATTCTGTGCTTTCCCAGAGGAGAGGCCTGGGCAAAGAGGCTTTCGCTGTATGGTGGTTTCTCCCACCTTGAGACTTGGCCTAGACAAGCACGAACATCATCCCGCAGAACCGATTCTGATTTCTAAGCAAATGGAGAGGGTGACACTTGTCTTGCCACACACCCGCTGTTCCTGCCATGCCAGGCTCTCCTGTGTCATGACTTTTTTTTAAGGCTGTTTCCACAGGCGCAACCACGCTACTCTCTCAGGTAGAGGAGATGCCCGAAAAAGAGGATTTCACTCCATGCGTGTATATTACACCGTGCTTCGGAGACTATGTTCAGGCAAGCGGCATCTGCATCGCACAGAACTGTCTCTAATTTCCCATAGAATGCTGTGCTTTCCTAGAGGTGATGCCCAGGCAAAGAGGCTTTCGCTTTATGCGGGATTCTCCCACCGTGCTGCCAATACTAGGCTAAAGCAAGCAGTAATAGCAGCCCACAGAACCGACACTTTTTTCCTAGCGATTGCTATGCTTTCTCAGACGTTTTCAGCTTGTCCTGAACCGCACGTCGCTGCTGCTTCCTCAGCAAGGATTTGGGTGTTTGCTCTGTCGCGTCAGGAAATTAGATGTGTGGGAAAGCTGGTGCCTCTTGGGCCTTGCTTCCCAGGCTCCATGGTCGCATCCTGGGTTCACCCTGCCAAGCGAACTATGCAGACACAGCCACAAGCCGGCAGCAGCGTGCGTGACCTAGGAAGACAGTCCATGCCAACTGCCATCTCCTGGCGTAGTAAGGCTTGGCTTTTTGCTCTGGCGTTCATGCAGACTCGGGGACTAGGCCAGTGCCTTTCCCTTAGAAAGGGAGTGGTGACAGGTTCCCTGCACAGCGCCCGTGCACTGGGATGGGGAGCTGTGGGGAACTGTCCCCCTTCTTCCCCGACACACCCCCTGCAACTCCAAATGCTTCCACATCTTGGAAAAGATGGCATCTAACTGCCCTTTCTTCCAGGGAGCTGTATCTACGTGTTCCGGCTATGCGCCTGGTGGCAAGCCCACGTCTGCTCTAGGGACAGGTGGCCTTGGAGATGCTGTCCCCTTGGGACAAGAGGCACAGAACAGGCCTGCCTTCTGCCCAGACTCCTTCCTCAGAGTGGAGTATGCACGCCAGCCCTAGCCGTCCCCACGTGTCTTCCTAAAGCAAGGCTTCTGTCTCTACACACAGGGAGCGTGTGACGCTTGTCTTGCCACCGTCCCGCTGTTCTCTCCAGGGCAATTTCACCTGCTTTGCGACAGTTTCCCGACAACAAGGCCAACGTCTCCTTCTCTTCTCCCGGGGAGGCGTTCTGCTCCTTCCCCAGACTTGCTCTTGGGGAACACGATGACAGCCGTGTCTCTATCGTTAAGGCCCTTTCCAGATGTACATCCACGCTTTTCTTCAGGCAGTGGGGATGCTAAGGCCAAGAGAATTTCGCTCCATGCGGGTTTCTTCGACCGTGGTACAGAGACTAGTTCAGGCAAGAGGCAGCAGCATCCCACAAAGCAACTCAGATTTCCCAACGAATGCTGTGCTTTCCCAGAGGAAAAGCCTGGGCAAAGAGGCTTCGCTCTATGCTGGTTTCTCCCACCTTGAGACTTGGACTAGGCAAGTACGAGCATCAGCCCGCAGAACCATCTCTGATTTCCAAGCAAATGGAGCGGGTGACACATGTCTTGCCACCTGCCCGGTATTCTTGCCAATGCAGGCTCTCCTGTTGCATAACCCTTTCCAGAAAGCAAGGCCAAGGGCCCCTTCCCTTCTCCTGGAGCGGCGAGCTACGCCTGGCCCCAACATGCTCTCAGGGAGCGCAGTGACAGACGTTTAACTTTCCTTAAGTCTGTTTCCACAGGTGCAACCACGCTTCTCTCTCAGGCAGAGGGGATGCCCGGGCAAAGAGGATTTCGCTCCATGCGCGTTTATTACACCGTGCTTAGGAGACTATGTTCAGCAAGCGGCATCATCATCGCACAGAACTGACTGTGATTTCCCAAAGAATGCTGTGCTTTCCTAGAGGGATGCCCAGGCAAAGAGGCTTTCTCTCTATGCGGGATTCTCCCACTGTGCTGCCAATACTAGACTAAGGCAAGCAGAAACAGCAGCCCGTAAAACCGACTCTTTTTTCCTAGCGACTACTATGCTTCCGCAGAGGTTTTCAGCTTGGCTTGAATCGCAGTTCGCTGCTGCTTCCTCATCAAGGCTTTGGGCATTCGCTCTGTCGTGTCAGGGATGTAGATCTGCGGGAGAGCCGGTGCCTCTTGGGCCTTGCTTTCCAGGGCTCCATGTTCGGACCCTGGGATCACCCAGCCAGGCTGAATAACGCAGACACAGGCACAACCCTGCTGCAGCGTGCGTGGCCTAGGATGACACTCCATGTCAACTACCATCTCCTGGCGTAGTAAGGCTTGGCTTTTTGCTCTCGCGTTCAGGCGGACTAGCGGACTAGGCCAGTGCCTTCCCCATAGGAGAGGAGAGGCGACAGGATCCCTGCACAGCGCTCGTGCACTGGGATGGGGAGCAGTGGGGGACTGCCACACTTCGTCCCCGACACACCCCTGCCACCCCCAACGCTGCCACATCTTGGAAGAAGATGGCATCTGACTGCCCTTTCTTCCAGGGAGCTGTATCTGCGAGTTCCGGGTATGGCGCCTGGTGGCAGGACTACGTCTGCCCTACGCACTAGTGGCCGCGGACATGCTGTCCCCTTGGGACAAGAGGCAAGAACAGGCCTGCCGTCTGCCCAGACTCCTTCCGCAGAATGCAGTATGCGCGTCTGCCCTAGCCGTCCCCTCGTGTCTTCCTAAAGCCATTCTTCCTTTCCTACGCACAGGAAGCGGGTGACGCATGTCTTGTAACCGTTCCACTCTTCTGGCCAGGGCAGGCTCTCCTGCTTTGCGACTGTTTCCCGACAACAAGGACAACGGCTCCTTCTCTTCTCCCGGGGAGGCGTTCTGCTCCTTCCCCAGACTTGCTCTTGGGGAGCACGGTGACAGCCATGCCCCTTTCCTTAAGGCCCTTTCCAGATGTGCATCCATCTTCTCTCTCAGGCAGTGGGGATGCTAGGGCCAAGAGAATTTCGCTCCATGCGGTTTTTTCCACCGTGGTGCGGAGTAAAGCTCAGGCAAGCAGCATCAGCATCCCACAAACCCGATTCAGATTTCCCAACGAATGCTGTGCTTTCCCAGAGGAGGAGCCTGGGCAAAGAGGCTTTCACTGATACTGGGTTCTCCCACTTTGAGACTTGGCCTAGGTAAGCAGCAACAGCAGCCCACAGAACCGACTCTTTTTTCCCAGCGACTGCTATGCTTTCCCAGAGGTTTTAGCTTGGCCCGATCCGCACTTCGCTGCTGCTTCTTCAGCAAGGCTTTGGGCACGTGCTCTGTCGCGTCAGGGAAGTAGATCTGCGGGAGAGCTTGTGCCTCTTGGGCCTTGCTTTCCCGGGCTCCATGGTCGCATCCTGGGTTCACCCTGCCAGGCGAACTATGCAGACACAGCCACCAACCTGCAGCAGCGTGCGTGACCTAGAATGACAGTCCATGCCAACTGCCATCTCCTGGCGTAGTAAGGCTTGGCTTTTTGCTCTGGAGTTCAGGCGGACTCGGAGACTAGGCCAGTGCATTCCCCTGAGAAAGGAGAAGCGACAAGATCCCTGCACAGCGCCCGTGCACTGGGATGCGGAGCTGTGGGGGACTGTTTCCACTTCTTCCCCAAACAACCCCCTGCCAACCACAACGCTGTCACATCCTGAGGGAGAAGGAATCTGACTGTCCTTTCTTCCAGGGAGCTGTATCTGCGAGTTCCGGGTATGGCGCCTCGTGGCATGCCCACGTCTGCCCGAGGGACAGATGGCCTTGGAGATGCTGTCCCCTTGGGACAAGAGGCACAGAACAGGCCTGCCTTCAGCCCAGACCCATTATTCAGAGTGGAGTATGCGCGCTTGCCCTACCTGTCCCCTCTTGTCCTCCTTAAGCCAGTCTTCCGTCAATACTCACACAGAGCGGGTGACGATTGTCTTGCCACTATCCCGCTGTTCTCGTCAGGGCAGGCTCTCCTGCTTTGCGAGTGTTTCCTGACAACAAGGCCAACGGCTCCTTCTCTACTCCTGGGGAGGCGTTCTGCTCCTTTCCCAGACTTGCTCGTGGGGAGCACCGTGACAGCCATGTCCCTATCCTTAAGGCCATTTCCAGATGTGCATCCACGCTTCTCTCTCAGGCAGTGGGGATGCTAGGGCCAAGAGAATTTCGCTCCATGTGGGTTTCTTCCACCGTGCTGCGGAGACTAGCTCAGGCAAGCAGCAGCAGCATCCCACAAACCCGATTCAGATTTCCCAATGAATGCTGTGATTTCCCAGGGGAGAAGCCTGGGCAAAGAGGCTTTCACTGTATGGTGGTTTTTCCCACCTTGAGCCTTGGCCTAGGCAAGCACGAGCAGCAGCCCGCAAATTCGACTCTGATTTCTCAGCAAATGGAGTGGGTGACACTTGTCTTGCCACGCACCCGCTATTCTTGCCTATGCAGGCTCTCCTGTTTCATGACTTTTCCGTAAGGCAGTTTCCACAGGCGCAACTATGCTTCTGTCTCAGGTAGAGGGGATGCCCGGGTAAAGAGGATTTCGCTCCATGCGGCTTTATTACACCGTGCTTTGGAGACTATGTTCAGGCAATCGGCATCAGCATCGCACAGAACAGACTCTGATTTCCCAAAGAATGCTGTGCTTTCCCTGAGGCGATGCCCAGGGAAAAAGGCTTTCGCTCTATGCGGGATTCTCCCACCGTGCTGCCAATACTAGGCTAAAGCAAGTAGCAACAGCAGCCTACAGAACCGACTCTTTTTTCCTAGCATTCGCTATGCTTTCGCAGAGGTTTTCAGCTTGGCCTGAACCGCACTACGCTGCTGCTTCTTCAGCAAGGCTTTGGGCATTTACTCTGTCGCATCAGGGAAGTAGATTTGCGGGAGAGCTGGTGCTCCTTGTTCCTTGTATCCCGGGTACCATGATCGCACCCTGGGTTCACACTGCCAGGCCGAACTCGCAGACACAGCCACAAGCCTGCAGCAGCGTGCGTGGCCTCGGATGACAATCCATGCCAACTGCCATCTCCTGGCCCGTACGGCTTGGCTTTTTGCTCTGGCATTCAGGCAGACTCGGGGACAAGGTCATTGCCTTCCCCATAGGAGAGGTGAGGCGACAGGATCCCTGCATACCGACCGTGCACTGGGATGGGAAGCTGTGGGGGACTGTCCCCACTTCTTCCCCGACACACCCCCTGCAAAGCCAAACGCTGCCATATCTTGTAGGAAGATGGCATTTGACTGCCCTTTCTTCCAGGGAGCTGTATCTGCGAGTTCCGGGTATGGCGCCTGGTGGTTGGCCCACGTCTGCCCTAGGGACAGGTGGCCTTGGAGATGCTGTCCCCTTGGGACAAGAGGCACAGAACAGGCCTTCCATCTGCCCAGACTCCTTCCTCAGAATGGAGTTTGCGCGCCTGCCCTAGCCATCCCCTCGTGTCTTCCCTAAGCCAGGCTTCCGTCTCTACGCACAGGGAGCGATTGACGCTTGTCTTGCCACCGTCCCGCTGTTCTCGCCAGGGCAGGCTCTCCTGCTTTGTGACTATTTCCGGACAACAAGGCCCACAGTGCCTTCTCTTCTCCAGGGTAGGCGTTCTGCTCCTTCCCAAGACTTGCTCTTGGGGAGCACGGTGAAAGCCGTGTCCCTTTCATTAAGGCCTTTTCTAGATGTGCATCCACGCTCTCACTCAGGCAGTGGGGATGCTAGGGCCAAGAGACTTTCAATCCATGCGGGTTTCTTCCACCGTGCTGTGGAGACTAGCTGAGGCAAGCAGCAGCAGCATCCCACAAACACGATTGAGATTTTCCAACGAATGCTGTGCTTTCCCAGAGGAGAAGCCTGGGCAAAGAGGCTTTCGCTGTATGCTGGTTTCTCCCACTTGATACATGGCCTAGCATAGCAGAAGCAGCAGCGCGCAGAACCGAGTCTGATTTCTAAGCAAACGGAGAGGGTGAACTTGTCTTCCACCCGCCTGCTATTCTTGGCTATGCAGCCTCTCAGGTTTCAGGACTTTTCCTTAAGGCTGTTTCAACATTCGAAACCACGCTTCACTCTCAGGAAGAGGGGATGCCGGGGAAAGAGGATTTCACTCCATGAGGGTTTATTACACCATGCTTCGGAGACTCTTTTCAGGTAAGCGGCATCAGCATCGCACAGAACCGACTCTGATTTCCCAAAGAATGATGTGCTTTCCTAGAGGGGATGCCCAGGCAAAGAGGCTTTCGCTCTATGCAGGATTCTCCCACCGTGCTGCCAATACAAGGCTAAAGCAAGCAGCAACGGCAGCCCACAGAACCGTCTCTTTTTTCCAAGCGATTGCTATGCTTTCGCAGAGGTTTTCAGATTGTCCCGATCTGTACTTCGCTGTTGCTTCTTCAGCAAGGATTTGGGCATTTGTTATGTCGCGTCAGGAAGTAGATCTGTGGGAGAACTGGTGCATCTTGGGTTTTGCTTTCCCGGGCTCCATTGTCGCATCCTGGGTTCACCCTGCCAGGCCTAACTGTGCAGACACAGCCACTACCCTGCAGCAGCGTGCGTGGCCTAGGGTGAGAGTCCATGCAAACGGCCATCTCCTAGCGTAGTAAGGCTTGGCTTTTTACTCTGCCGTTCAGGCGGACTTGGGGACTAGGCCAGTGCCTTCCCCTTAGGAAAGGAGAGGCGACATGATCCGTGCACAGAGCCCGTGCCCTGGGATGGGGAGCTGTGGGGGACTGTCCACACTTCTTCCCCGACACACCCCCTGCCACCCCCATAATTGCCCCATCTTGGAGGAAGATGGCATCTGACTGCCCTTTCTTCCAGGGAGCTGTATCTGCGAGTTCCGGGTATGGAGCCTGGTGGCAAGCCCCCGTATGCCCTAGGGACAGGTGTCCGTGGAGATGCTGTCCCCTTGGGACATGAGACACAGAACTGGCCTGCCGTCTTCCCAGACTCCTTCCTCAGAGTGTCGTATGCACGCCTGCCCTAGACGTCCCCTCCTGTTTTCCTAAAGCCAGGCTTCCATCTCTACGCACAGTGAGCCGGTGACGCTTGTCTTGCCACCCTCCCGCTGTACTCCCCAGGGCAGGCTCTCCTGCTTTGCGACTATTTCCCGACAACAAGGCCAACGGCTCCTTCTCTGTCCTGGGGAGGCGTTCTGCTCCTTCCCCAGACTTGCTCTTGGGGAGCACGGTGACAGCCGTGTCCCTATCCTTAAGGCCCTTTCAAGATATGCATCCACGCTTCTCTCGCAGGCAGTGGGGATGCTAGGGCCAAGAGAATTTCGCTCCATGCGAGTTTCTTCCACCGTGCTACGGAGACTAGCTCAGGCAAGCAGCAGCAACAGCCCCCAAACCCGATTCAGATTTCCCAACGAATGCTGTGCTTTCCCAGAGGAGAAGCCTGGGAAAAGAGGTTGTAACTATATGCTAATTTCTCCCACCTTGAGACTTGGCCTAGGCAAGCATGAGCGGTAGCCCACAGAACGGACTCTGATTTCTAAGCAAACGGAGAGGGTGACACTTGTCTTGCCAAACGCCCGCTGTTCTTTCC
The DNA here is from genome assembly GCF_020171115.1 of Neogale vison. NCBI lineage: Eukaryota > Metazoa > Chordata > Mammalia > Carnivora > Mustelidae > Neogale > Neogale vison. The sequence goes on from NC_058104.1 coordinate 44,251,394, forward strand.
ATGGCAGGCTCTCCTGTTTCATGACTTTTCCTTAAGGCTGATTCCACAGGCGCAACCACGCTTCTCTCCCGGGTAGAGCAAATGCCCGGGCAAAGAGGATTTCACTCCAAGCGGGTTTATTACACCATGCTTCGGAGACTATGTTCAGGCAAGAGGCATCAGCATCGCACAGAACCGACTCTGATTTCCCAACGAATGCTGTGCTTTCCCTGAGGTGAAGTCTGGGCAAAGAGGCTTTCGCTGTATGCTGGTTTCTCCCACCTTGAGACTTGGCCTAGGCAAGCAAGAGCAGCAGGGTGCAGAACCGACTCTGATTTCTAAGCAAACGGAGAGGGTGACCCTTGTTTTGCACCCGCCCGCTATTCTTGCCTATGCAGGCTCTCCTGTTAAATGACTTTTCCTTAAGGCTGTTTCCACAGGCGCAACCACGCTTCTCTCTCACGCAGAGGGGATGCCCGGGCAAAGAGGATTTCGCTGCATGCGGGTTTATTACACCGTTCTTCGGAGACTATGTTCAGGCAAGCGGCATCAGCATCGCACAGAACCGACTCTGATTTCCCAAAGAATGCTGTGCTTTCCTAGAGGGGATGCCCAGGCAAAGAGGCTTTTGCTCTATGCGGGATTCTCCCACCGTGCTGCCAATACTAGGCTAAAGCAAGTAGCAACAGCAGCCCACTGATCTGACTCTATTTTCCTAGCCACTGCTATGCTTTCACAGAGGTTTTCAGCTTGGCCTGAAACTCTCTTCGCTGTTGCTTCTTCAGAAAGGCTTTAGGCGTTTGCTCTGTTGCGTCAGGGAAATAGATCTGCGGTAGAGCTGGTGCCTCTTGGTCCTTGCTTTCCCGGGCTCCATGGTCGCATCCTGGGTTCACCATGCCAGGGCGAACTACGCAGACACAGCCACAGGACTGCAGCTTTGTGCGTGGCCTAGGATGACAGTCCATGCCAACTGCCATCTCCTGGTGTAGTAAGGCTTGGCTTTTTGCTCTGGCGTACAGGCGGATTTGGGGACTAGGCCAGTGCCTTCCCCTTAGGAAAGGATAGGCGACACGATCCCTGCACAGCGCCCGTGCACTAGGATGGGGATCTGTGGAGGACTGTCGCCACTTCTTGCCCCACACACCCCTGCCAACCCCAACGCTGCCACATCTTGTAGGAAGATGGCATCTAACTGCCCTTTCTTCCAGGGAGCTCTGTCTACGAGTTCCGGTTATGAAGCCTGGCGGCAAGCCCACGAATGCCCTAGGGAAAGGTGGCCTTGGAGATGCTGTCCCCTTGGGTCAAGAGTCACGGAACAGGCCTGCCTTCTGCTCAGACTCCTTCCTCAGACTGGAGTATGCACGCCAGCCCAAGCCATCCCTTCGTGTCTTCCTAAACCAAGGCTTCTGTCTCTACGTACAGGGAGCGGGTGACGATTGTCTTGCCACCGTCCCGCTGTTCTCGCCAGGGCGGGCACTCCTGCTTCATTACTTTTCCTTAGGCTTTTTCCACAGGGGCAACCATGCCTCTCTCTCAGGAAGAGGGGATGCCCGGGCAAAGAGGATTTTGCTCCATGCGGGTTTATTACACTGTGCTTCGGAGACTATGTTAGGCAAGCGGCATCAGCATCGCACAGAACCGACTCTGATTTCCCAAAGAGTGCTGTGCTTTCCTAGAGGGAATGCCCAGGCAAAGAGGCTTTTGCTCTATGCAGGTTCCTTCAACCGTGCTGCCAATACTAGGCTAAAGCAAGCAGCAACAGCAGCCCACAGAACCGACTCTTTTTTCCTAGCCCCTGCTATGCTTTCGCAGAGGTTTTCAGTTGGCCTGAACCGCACTTTGCTGCTGCCTCCTCACCAAGGCTTTGGGCGTTTGCTCTGTCGCTGCAGGGAAGTAGATCTGCGGGAAAGCTGGTGCCTCTTGGCCTTGCTTTCCCGAGCTCCATGGTCGCACCCTGGGTTCACCCTGCTAGGCCGAACTATGCAGACACATCCACAACCTGCAGCAGCCTACATGGCCTAGGATGACACTCCATGCCAAATGCTATCTAATGGCGTAGTAAGCCGTGGCTTTTTGCTCCGGCGTTCAGGCGGACACGGGGACTAGGCCAGTGCCTTCCCCTTAGTAGAGTAGAGGCGACAGGATCCCTGCAGAAGGCCCGTGTACCGGGATGGGGAGCTGTGAGGGACTGTCCCCACTTCTTCCCCGACACACCCCCTGCTACCCCCAACGCTGCCACATCTTGGAGGAAGATGGCATCTGACTGCCTTTTCTTCCAGGGAGCTGTATCTGCGAGTTCCGAGTATGGCGCCTGGTGGAAGGCCCACGTCTGCCCTAGGGACAGGTGGCCTTGGAGATGCTGTCGCCTTGGGACAAAAGTCACAGAACAGGCCTGCCATCTTCCCAGACTCCTTCCTCAGAGTGGAGTATGCGCGTCTGCCCTAGCCGTCCACTCGTGTCTTCCTAAAGCCAGGCTTCCATCACTACACACAGGAAGCGGCTGACGCATGTCTTGTCACCGTCCTGCTGTTCTCACCAGTGCGGGCTCTCCTTCTTTGCGACTGTTTCGTGAAAACAAGGCCAACGGCTCCTCTTCTCCTGGGGAGACGCTCTGTTCCTTCCCCCGACTTGCTCTTGGGGAGCACGGTGACAACCATATCCCTTTCCTTAAGGCCCTTGCCATATGAGCATCCATGCTTCTCTCTCAGGCAGTGGGGATGCTAGGGCCAAGAGAATTTCAGTCCATGCGGGTTTCTTATACCTTGCTGCGGAGACTAGCTCAGGCAAGCAGCAGCCGCATCCCACAAACCCTATTCAGATTTCCCAACGAATTCTGTGCTTTACCATAGTAGAAGCCGGGGACAAAGAGGCATTTGCTATATGCTCGTTTCTCCCATACTCAGACTTGGCCTAGGTAAGCAGGAGCAGCAGCCCACAGAATCGACTCTGATTTCTAAGCAAATGGAGAGGGTGACACTTGTCTTGCCACCCGCCCGCTATTCTTTCCTATGCTGGCTCTCCTGTCATGACTTTCCTTAAGGCTGTTTTCACAGGCGCAACCACGCTTCTCTCTCAGGCAGAGGGGATGCCTGGGCAAAGAGTATTTGGCTCCATGCGGGTTTATTACACCACGCTTCGGAGACTAAGTTCAGCCACGTGGCATCAGGATCACACAGAACCGACTCTGATTTCCCAAAGAATGCTGTGCTTTCCGAGAGGTGATGCCCAGGCAAAGAGGATTTCGCTCTATGCGGGATTCTCCCACCGTGCTGCCAGTACTAGGCTAAAGCAAGCAACAACAGCACCCCACAGAACCGACTCTTTTTTCCTACCGATTGCCATGATTCTGCAGAGGTTTTCAGCTTGGCCTGAACCGCACTTCGCTGCTTCTTACTCAGCAAGGCTTTGGGCGTATGCTCTGTCGCGTCTGGGAAGTAGATCTGCGTGAGAGCTGGTGCCTCTTGGGCCTTGCTTTCCCGGGCTCCATGGTGGCACACTGGATTCAGCCTACCAGGCCTAACTACGCAGACACAGGCACCATCCTCCAGCAGCGTGTGTGGCCTAGGATGACACTCCATCCCAACTGCCATCTCCTGGTGTAGTAAGGCTTGGCTTTTAGCTCTGGCGTTCAGGCAGACTCGGGGACTAAGCCAGTGCCTTCCCCATAGGAGAGGAGAGGCGACAGGATCCCTGCACAGGGCGCGTACACTGGGATGGGGAGCTGTGGGGGACTGTCCACACTTATTCCCCGACACACCGGCTGCCACCCACAACGCTGCCACATCTTGGAGGAAGATGGCATCTGACTGCCCTTTCTTCCAGGTACCTGTCTGCGAGTTCAGGGTATGGCAAACAAGATGGTATGGCAAACGGAGATGGTGACACTTGTCTTGCAACCCCTCCCGCTGTTCTTGCCATGGCTGGCTCTCATGTTTCATGACTTTTCCTTAAAGCTGATTCCACAGGCTCAACCACGCTTCTCTCTCAGGTAGAGGGGATGCCCGGGCAAAGAGGATTTCGATCCATGCGGGTTTATTACACCGTGCTTCGGAGACAATGTTCAGTCAAGCGGCATCAGCATGGCACAGAACTGACTCTGATTTCCCAACGATTGCTGTTCTTTCCCAGAGGAGAAGCCTGGGCAAAGAGGCTTTCGCTGTATGCTGGTTTCTCCCACCTTGAGACTTGGCTTAGGCAAGCACGAGCATCAGCCCGCAGAACCGACACTGATTTCTAAGCAAACGGAGATGGTGACACTTGTCTTGCAACCCCTCCCGCTGTTCTTGCCATGGCTGGCTCTCATGTTTCATGACTTTTCCTTAACGCTGATTCCACAGGCTCAACCACGCTTCTCTCTCAGGTAGAGGGGATGCCCGGGCCAAGAGAATTTCGCTCCATGCGGGTTTCTTCCACCGTGCTGCGGAGACTAGCTCAGGCAAGCAGCAGAAGCATCCCACAAACCCGATTCAGATTTCCCAACGAATTCTGTGCTTTCCCAGAAAAGAAGCCTGGGCAAAGAGGCTTTCGCTGTATGCTGGTTTCTTCCACCTTGAGACTTGGCCTAGGAAAGCATGAGCAGCAGGCCGCAGAACCGACAGATTTCTAAGCAAACGGAGAGGGTGACACTTGTCTTGCCACCCGCCCGCTATTCTTTCCTAAGAGGCTCTCTCTTTTCATGACTTTTCCTAAAGCCTTTTCCACAGGCGCAACCACGCTTCTCTCTCAGGTAGAGGGGATGCCCGGGCAAAGAGGATTTCGATCCATGCGGGTTTATTACACCGTGCTTCAGAGACTATGTTCAGGCAAGCGGCATCAGCATCGCACAGAACCGACTCTGATTTCCCAAGGAATGCTGTGCTTTCCGAGAGGGGATGCCCAGGCAAAGAGGCTTGCGCTCTATGCGGGAATTCTCCCACTGTGCTGCCAATACTAGTCTAAAGCAAGCAGCAACAGCAGCCCACAAAACCGACTCTTTTTTCCTAGCGATTGCTATGCTTTCACAGAGGCTTTCCGCTTGGCCTGAACCGCACTTTGCTGCTGTTTCCTCAGCAAGGATTTGGGTGTTTGCTCTGTCGCGTCAGGGAAGTCGATCTGCGGTAAAGCTGGTGCCTCTTGGGATTTGCTTTCCCGGGCTCCATGGTCGCATCCTGGGTTCACCCTTCCAGGGCGAACTACAAGACACAGCCACAAGACTGCAGCAGCGTGCGTGGCCTTGGATGACACTCCATGCCAACTGCCATCTCCTGGGGCAGTAAGGCTTGGCTTTTTGCTCTTGTGTTCAGGCTGACTCAGGGACTAGGCCAGTGCCTTCCCCATAGGAAAGGAGAGGCAACAGGATCCCTGCACAGCGCACATGCACTGGGGTGGGGAGCTGTGGAGGACCGTCCTCACTTGTACCCCGACACACCCCCTGCCACCCCCAACGCTACCACATCTTGGAATAAGATGGCATCTGACTGCCCTTTCTTCCAGGGAGCTTTATCTGCGAGTTCCGGGTATGGCGCCTGGTGGGAAGCCCATGTCTGCCCTAGGGACATGTATCCTTGGAGATGCTGTCCCCTTGGGACAAGAGGCACAGAACAGGCCTGCCTTCTGCCCAGACTCCTTCCTCAGAGTGCAGTATGTGCGCCAGCCCTAGCCGTCCCCTCGTGTCTTCCTTTAGCCAGGCTTCCGTCTCTACGCACAGGGAACGGTTGACGCTTGTATTGCCACCACCCCGCTGTTCTCGCCAGGCAGGCTCTCCTGTTTTGCGACTGTTTCCCGTCAAGAAGGCCAACAGCTCCTTCTCTTCTCCCGGGGAGGCGTTCTGTTCCTTCCCAAACGTGCTCTTGGGGAGCACGGAGACAGCCGTGTCCCTATATTAAGGCCCTTTCCAGATGTGCATCCACGCTTCTCTCTCAGGCAGTCGGGATGCTAGGGCCAAGAGAATTTCGCTCCATGCGGGTTTCTTCCACTGTGCTGCGGAGACTAGCTCAGGCAAGCAGCAGAAGCATCCCACAAACCCGATTCAGATTTCCCAACGAATTCTGTGCTTTCCCAGAGGAGAAGCCTGGGCAAAGAGGCTTTCAATGTATGCTGGTTTCTTCCACCTTGAGACTTGGCCTAGGAAAGCACGAGAGCAGCCCGCAGAACCGACAGATTTCTAAGCAAACGGAGAGGGTGACACTTGTCTTGCCACCCGCCCGCTATTCTTTCCTAAGAGGCTCTCTCTTTTCATGACTTTTCCTAAAGCCTTTTCCACAGGCGCAACCACGCTTCTCTCTCAGGTAGAGGGGATGCCCGGGCAAAGAGGATTTCGATCCATGCGGGTTTATTACACCGTGCTTCAGAGACTATGTTCAGGCAAGCGGCATCAGCATCGCACAGAACCGACTCTGATTTCCCAAGGAATGCTGTGCTTTCCTAGAGGGGATGCCCAGGCAAAGAGGCTTGCGCTCTATGCGGGAATTCTCCCACTGTGCTGCCAATACTAGTCTAAAGCAAGCAGCAACAGCAGCCCACAAAACCGAATCTTTTTTCCTAGTGATTGCTATGCTTTCACAGAGGCTTTCCACTTGGCCTGAACCGCACTTTGCTGCTGTTTCCTCAGCAAGGATTTGGGTGTTTGCTCTGTCGCGTCAGGGAAGTCGATCTGCGGTAAAGCTGGTGCCTCTTGGGATTTGCTTTCCCGGGCTCCATGGTCGCATCCTGGGTTCACCCTTCCAGGGCGAACTACACAGACACAGCCACAAGACTGCAGCAGCGTGCGTGGCCTTGGATGACACTCCATGCCAACTGCCATCTCCTGGGGCAGTAAGGCTTGGCTTTTTGCTCTGGTGTTCAGGCTGACTCAGGGACTAGGCCAGTGCCTTCCCCATAGGAAAGGAGAGGCTACAGGATCCCTGCACAGCGCACATGCACTGGGGTGGGGAGCTGTGGAGGACTGTCCTCACTTCTACCCCGACACACCCCCTGCAACCCCCAACGCTACAACAACTTGGAGGAAGATGGCATCTGACTGCCCTTTCTTCCAGGGAGCTTTATCTGCGAGTTCCGGGTATGGCGCCTGGTGGGAAGCCCATGTCAGTCCTAGGGACAGGTGGCCTTGGAGATGCCGTCCCCTTTGGACAAGAGACACAGAACATGCCTGCCTTCTGCCCATAATCCTTCCTCAGAGTGGGATATGCGCGCTTGCCCTAGGCGTCCCCTCGTGTCTTCCTTTAGCCAGGCTTCTGTCTCTACGCACAGGGAACGGGTGACGATTGTCTTGCCACCATCCCGCTGTTCTCTCCAGGACAGGCTCTCCTGCTTTGCGACTGTTTCCCGACAACAAGGCCAACGGCTCCTTCACGTCTCCCGGGGAGGTGTTCTGCTCCTTCCCCAGACTTACTCCTGGGAGCACGGTGACAGCCGTGTCCCTATCCTTAAGGCCCTTTCAAGATATGCATCCACGCTTCTCTCGCAGGCAGTGGGGATGCTAGGGCCAAGAGAATTTCGCTCCATGCGAGTTTCTTCCACCGTGCTACGGAGACTAGCTCAGGCAAGCAGCAGCAACAGCCCCCAAACCCGATTCAGATTTCCCAACGAATGCTGTGCTTTCCCAGAGGAGAAGCCTGGGAAAAGAGGTTGTAACTATATGCTAATTTCTCCCACCTTGAGACTTGGCCTAGGCAAGCATGAGCAGTAGCCCACAGAACGGACTCTGATTTCTAAGCAAACGGAGAGGGTGACACTTGTCTTGCCAAACGCCCGCTGTTCTTTCCATGGCAGGCTCTCCTGTTTCATGACTTTTCCTTAAGGCTGATTCCACAGGCGCAACCACGCTTCTCTCCCGGGTAGAGCAAATGCCCGGGCAAAGAGGATTTCACTCCAAGCGGGTTTATTACACCATGCTTCGGAGACTATGTTCAGGCAAGAGGCATCAGCATCGCACAGAACCGACTCTGATTTCCCAACGAATGCTGTGCTTTCCCTGAGGTGAAGTCTGGGCAAAGAGGCTTTCGCTGTATGCTGGTTTTTCCCACCTTGAGACTTGGCCTAGGCAAGCAAGAGCAGCAGGGTGCAGAACCGACTCTGATTTCTAAGCAAACGGAGAGGGTGACCCTTGTTTTGCACCCGCCCGCTATTCTTGCCTATGCAGGCTCTCCTGTTAAATGACTTTTCCTTAAGGCTGTTTCCACAGGCGCAACCACGCTTCTCTCTCACGCAGAGGGGATGCCCGGGCAAAGAGGATTTCGCTGCATGCGGGTTTATTACACCGTTCTTCGGAGACTATGTTCAGGCAAGCGGCATCAGCATCGCACAGAACCGACTCTGATTTCCCAAAGAATGCTGTGCTTTCCTAGAGGGGATGCCCAGGCAAAGAGGCTTTTGCTCTATGCGGGATTCTCCCACCGTGCTGCCAATACTAGGCTAAAGCAAGTAGCAACAGCAGCCCACTGATCTGACTCTATTTTCCTAGCCACTGCTATGCTTTCACAGAGGTTTTCAGCTTGGCCTGAAACTCTCTTCGCTGTTGCTTCTTCAGAAAGGCTTTAGGCGTTTGCTCTGTTGCGTCAGGGAAATAGATCTGCGGTAGAGCTGGTGCCTCTTGGTCCTTGCTTTCCCGGGCTCCATGGTCGCATCCTGGGTTCACCATGCCAGGGCGAACTACGCAGACACAGCCACAGGACTGCAGCTTTGTGCGTGGCCTAGGATGACAGTCCATGCCAACTGCCATCTCCTGGTGTAGTAAGGCTTGGCTTTTTGCTCTGGCGTACAGGCGGATTTGGGGACTAGGCCAGTGCCTTCCCCTTAGGAAAGGATAGGCGACACGATCCCTGCACAGCGCCCGTGCACTAGGATGGGGATCTGTGGAGGACTGTCGCCACTTCTTGCCCCACACACCCCTGCCAACCCCAACGCTGCCACATCTTGTAGGAAGATGGCATCTAACTGCCCTTTCTTCCAGGGAGCTCTGTCTACGAGTTCCGGTTATGAAGCCTGGCGGCAAGCCCACGAATGCCCTAGGGAAAGGTGGCCTTGGAGATGCTGTCCCCTTGGGTCAAGAGTCACGGAACAGGCCTGCCTTCTGCTCAGACTCCTTCCTCAGACTGGAGTATGCACGCCAGCCCAAGCCATCCCTTCGTGTCTTCCTAAACCAAGGCTTCTGTCTCTACGTACAGGGAGCGGGTGACGATTGTCTTGCCACCGTCCCGCTGTTCTCGCCAGGGCGGGCACTCCTGCTTCATTACTTTTCCTTAGGCTTTTTCCACAGGGGCAACCATGCCTCTCTCTCAGGAAGAGGGGATGCCCGGGCAAAGAGGATTTTGCTCCATGCGGGTTTATTACACTGTGCTTCGGAGACTATGTTAGGCAAGCGGCATCAGCATCGCACAGAACCGACTCTGATTTCCCAAAGAGTGCTGTGCTTTCCTAGAGGGAATGCCCAGGCAAAGAGGCTTTTGCTCTATGCAGGTTCCTTCAACCGTGCTGCCAATACTAGGCTAAAGCAAGCAGCAACAGCAGCCCACAGAACCGACTCTTTTTTCCTAGCCCCTGCTATGCTTTCGCAGAGGTTTTCAGTTGGCCTGAACCGCACTTTGCTGCTGCCTCCTCACCAAGGCTTTGGGCGTTTGCTCTGTCGCTGCAGGGAAGTAGATCTGCGGGAAAGCTGGTGCCTCTTGGCCTTGCTTTCCCGAGCTCCATGGTCGCACCCTGGGTTCACCCTGCTAGGCCGAACTATGCAGACACATCCACAACCTGCAGCAGCCTACATGGCCTAGGATGACACTCCATGCCAAATGCTATCTAATGGCGTAGTAAGCCGTGGCTTTTTGCTCCGGCGTTCAGGCGGACACGGGGACTAGGCCAGTGCCTTCCCCTTAGTAGAGTAGAGGCGACAGGATCCCTGCAGAAGGCCCGTGTACCGGGATGGGGAGCTGTGAGGGACTGTCCCCACTTCTTCCCCGACACACCCCCTGCTACCCCCAACGCTGCCACATCTTGGAGGAAGATGGCATCTGACTGCCTTTTCTTCCAGGGAGCTGTATCTGCGAGTTCCGAGTATGGCGCCTGGTGGAAGGCCCACGTCTGCCCTAGGGACAGGTGGCCTTGGAGATGCTGTCGCCTTGGGACAAAAGTCACAGAACAGGCCTGCCATCTTCCCAGACTCCTTCCTCAGAGTGGAGTATGCGCGTCTGCCCTAGCCGTCCACTCGTGTCTTCCTAAAGCCAGGCTTCCATCACTACACACAGGAAGCGGCTGACGCATGTCTTGTCACCGTCCTGCTGTTCTCACCAGTGCGGGCTCTCCTTCTTTGCGACTGTTTCGTGAAAACAAGGCCAACGGCTCCTCTTCTCCTGGGGAGACGCTCTGTTCCTTCCCCCGACTTGCTCTTGGGGAGCACGGTGACAACCATATCCCTTTCCTTAAGGCCCTTGCCATATGAGCATCCATGCTTCTCTCTCAGGCAGTGGGGATGCTAGGGCCAAGAGAATTTCAGTCCATGCGGGTTTCTTATACCTTGCTGCGGAGACTAGCTCAGGCAAGCAGCAGCCGCATCCCACAAACCCTATTCAGATTTCCCAACGAATTCTGTGCTTTACCATAGTAGAAGCCGGGGACAAAGAGGCATTTGCTATATGCTCGTTTCTCCCATACTCAGACTTGGCCTAGGTAAGCAGGAGCAGCAGCCCACAGAATCGACTCTGATTTCTAAGCAAATGGAGAGGGTGACACTTGTCTTGCCACCCGCCCGCTATTCTTTCCTATGCTGGCTCTCCTGTCATGACTTTCCTTAAGGCTGTTTTCACAGGCGCAACCACGCTTCTCTCTCAGGCAGAGGGGATGCCTGGGCAAAGAGTATTTGGCTCCATGCGGGTTTATTACACCACGCTTCGGAGACTAAGTTCAGCCACGTGGCATCAGGATCACACAGAACCGACTCTGATTTCCCAAAGAATGCTGTGCTTTCCGAGAGGTGATGCCCAGGCAAAGAGGATTTCGCTCTATGCGGGATTCTCCCACCGTGCTGCCAGTACTAGGCTAAAGCAAGCAACAACAGCACCCCACAGAACCGACTCTTTTTTCCTACCGATTGCCATGATTCTGCAGAGGTTTTCAGCTTGGCCTGAACCGCACTTCGCTGCTTCTTACTCAGCAAGGCTTTGGGCGTATGCTCTGTCGCGTCTGGGAAGTAGATCTGCGTGAGAGCTGGTGCCTCTTGGGCCTTGCTTTCCCGGGCTCCATGGTGGCACACTGGATTCAGCCTACCAGGCCTAACTACGCAGACACAGGCACCATCCTCCAGCAGCGTGTGTGGCCTAGGATGACACTCCATCCCAACTGCCATCTCCTGGTGTAGTAAGGCTTGGCTTTTAGCTCTGGCGTTCAGGCAGACTCGGGGACTAAGCCAGTGCCTTCCCCATAGGAGAGGAGAGGCGACAGGATCCCTGCACAGGGCGCGTACACTGGGATGGGGAGCTGTGGGGGACTGTCCACACTTATTCCCCGACACACCGGCTGCCACCCACAACGCTGCCACATCTTGGAGGAAGATGGCATCTGACTGCCCTTTCTTCCAGGTACCTGTCTGCGAGTTCAGGGTATGGCAAACAAGATGGTATGGCAAACGGAGATGGTGACACTTGTCTTGCAACCCCTCCCGCTGTTCTTGCCATGGCTGGCTCTCATGTTTCATGACTTTTCCTTAAAGCTGATTCCACAGGCTCAACCACGCTTCTCTCTCAGGTAGAGGGGATGCCCGGGCAAAGAGGATTTCGATCCATGCGGGTTTATTACACCGTGCTTCGGAGACAATGTTCAGTCAAGCGGCATCAGCATGGCACAGAACTGACTCTGATTTCCCAACGATTGCTGTTCTTTCCCAGAGGAGAAGCCTGGGCAAAGAGGCTTTCGCTGTATGCTGGTTTCTCCCACCTTGAGACTTGGCTTAGGCAAGCACGAGCATCAGCCCGCAGAACCGACACTGATTTCTAAGCAAACGGAGATGGTGACACTTGTCTTGCAACCCCTCCCGCTGTTCTTGCCATGGCTGGCTCTCATGTTTCATGACTTTTCCTTAACGCTGATTCCACAGGCTCAACCACGCTTCTCTCTCAGGTAGAGGGGATGCCCGGGCCAAGAGAATTTCGCTCCATGCGGGTTTCTTCCACCGTGCTGCGGAGACTAGCTCAGGCAAGCAGCAGAAGCATCCCACAAACCCGATTCAGATTTCCCAACGAATTCTGTGCTTTCCCAGAAAAGAAGCCTGGGCAAAGAGGCTTTCGCTGTATGCTGGTTTCTTCCACCTTGAGACTTGGCCTAGGAAAGCATGAGCAGCAGGCCGCAGAACCGACAGATTTCTAAGCAAACGGAGAGGGTGACACTTGTCTTGCCACCCGCCCGCTATTCTTTCCTAAGAGGCTCTCTCTTTTCATGACTTTTCCTAAAGCCTTTTCCACAGGCGCAACCACGCTTCTCTCTCAGGTAGAGGGGATGCCCGGGCAAAGAGGATTTCGATCCATGCGGGTTTATTACACCGTGCTTCAGAGACTATGTTCAGGCAAGCGGCATCAGCATCGCACAGAACCGACTCTGATTTCCCAAGGAATGCTGTGCTTTCCGAGAGGGGATGCCCAGGCAAAGAGGCTTGCGCTCTATGCGGGAATTCTCCCACTGTGCTGCCAATACTAGTCTAAAGCAAGCAGCAACAGCAGCCCACAAAACCGACTCTTTTTTCCTAGCGATTGCTATGCTTTCACAGAGGCTTTCCGCTTGGCCTGAACCGCACTTTGCTGCTGTTTCCTCAGCAAGGATTTGGGTGTTTGCTCTGTCGCGTCAGGGAAGTCGATCTGCGGTAAAGCTGGTGCCTCTTGGGATTTGCTTTCCCGGGCTCCATGGTCGCATCCTGGGTTCACCCTTCCAGGGCGAACTACAAGACACAGCCACAAGACTGCAGCAGCGTGCGTGGCCTTGGATGACACTCCATGCCAACTGCCATCTCCTGGGGCAGTAAGGCTTGGCTTTTTGCTCTTGTGTTCAGGCTGACTCAGGGACTAGGCCAGTGCCTTCCCCATAGGAAAGGAGAGGCAACAGGATCCCTGCACAGCGCACATGCACTGGGGTGGGGAGCTGTGGAGGACCGTCCTCACTTGTACCCCGACACACCCCCTGCCACCCCCAACGCTACCACATCTTGGAATAAGATGGCATCTGACTGCCCTTTCTTCCAGGGAGCTTTATCTGCGAGTTCCGGGTATGGCGCCTGGTGGGAAGCCCATGTCTGCCCTAGGGACATGTATCCTTGGAGATGCTGTCCCCTTGGGACAAGAGGCACAGAACAGGCCTGCCTTCTGCCCAGACTCCTTCCTCAGAGTGCAGTATGTGCGCCAGCCCTAGCCGTCCCCTCGTGTCTTCCTTTAGCCAGGCTTCCGTCTCTACGCACAGGGAACGGTTGACGCTTGTATTGCCACCACCCCGCTGTTCTCGCCAGGCAGGCTCTCCTGTTTTGCGACTGTTTCCCGTCAAGAAGGCCAACAGCTCCTTCTCTTCTCCCGGGGAGGCGTTCTGTTCCTTCCCAAACGTGCTCTTGGGGAGCACGGAGACAGCCGTGTCCCTATATTAAGGCCCTTTCCAGATGTGCATCCACGCTTCTCTCTCAGGCAGTCGGGATGCTAGGGCCAAGAGAATTTCGCTCCATGCGGGTTTCTTCCACTGTGCTGCGGAGACTAGCTCAGGCAAGCAGCAGAAGCATCCCACAAACCCGATTCAGATTTCCCAACGAATTCTGTGCTTTCCCAGAGGAGAAGCCTGGGCAAAGAGGCTTTCAATGTATGCTGGTTTCTTCCACCTTGAGACTTGGCCTAGGAAAGCACGAGAGCAGCCCGCAGAACCGACAGATTTCTAAGCAAACGGAGAGGGTGACACTTGTCTTGCCACCCGCCCGCTATTCTTTCCTAAGAGGCTCTCTCTTTTCATGACTTTTCCTAAAGCCTTTTCCACAGGCGCAACCACGCTTCTCTCTCAGGTAGAGGGGATGCCCGGGCAAAGAGGATTTCGATCCATGCGGGTTTATTACACCGTGCTTCAGAGACTATGTTCAGGCAAGCGGCATCAGCATCGCACAGAACCGACTCTGATTTCCCAAGGAATGCTGTGCTTTCCTAGAGGGGATGCCCAGGCAAAGAGGCTTGCGCTCTATGCGGGAATTCTCCCACTGTGCTGCCAATACTAGTCTAAAGCAAGCAGCAACAGCAGCCCACAAAACCGAATCTTTTTTCCTAGTGATTGCTATGCTTTCACAGAGGCTTTCCACTTGGCCTGAACCGCACTTTGCTGCTGTTTCCTCAGCAAGGATTTGGGTGTTTGCTCTGTCGCGTCAGGGAAGTCGATCTGCGGTAAAGCTGGTGCCTCTTGGGATTTGCTTTCCCGGGCTCCATGGTCGCATCCTGGGTTCACCCTTCCAGGGCGAACTACACAGACACAGCCACAAGACTGCAGCAGCGTGCGTGGCCTTGGATGACACTCCATGCCAACTGCCATCTCCTGGGGCAGTAAGGCTTGGCTTTTTGCTCTGGTGTTCAGGCTGACTCAGGGACTAGGCCAGTGCCTTCCCCATAGGAAAGGAGAGGCTACAGGATCCCTGCACAGCGCACATGCACTGGGGTGGGGAGCTGTGGAGGACTGTCCTCACTTCTACCCCGACACACCCCCTGCAACCCCCAACGCTACAACAACTTGGAGGAAGATGGCATCTGACTGCCCTTTCTTCCAGGGAGCTTTATCTGCGAGTTCCGGGTATGGCGCCTGGTGGGAAGCCCATGTCAGTCCTAGGGACAGGTGGCCTTGGAGATGCCGTCCCCTTTGGACAAGAGACACAGAACATGCCTGCCTTCTGCCCATAATCCTTCCTCAGAGTGGGATATGCGCGCTTGCCCTAGGCGTCCCCTCGTGTCTTCCTTTAGCCAGGCTTCTGTCTCTACGCACAGGGAACGGGTGACGATTGTCTTGCCACCATCCCGCTGTTCTCTCCAGGACAGGCTCTCCTGCTTTGCGACTGTTTCCCGACAACAAGGCCAACGGCTCCTTCACGTCTCCCGGGGAGGTGTTCTGCTCCTTCCCCAGACTTACTCCTGGGAGCACGGTGACATCCGTGTCCCTATCCTTAAGGCCCTTTCCAGATGTGCATCCATGGTTCTGTCTCAGGCAATGGGGATGCTAGGGCCAAGAGAATTTGGCTCCATTCGGGGTTCTTCCACCGTGCTGCGGAGACTAGCTCAGTCAAGCAGCATAAGCTTATCACAAAGCGACTCAGATTTCCCAACGAATCCTGTGCTTTCCCAGAGGAGAAGCCTGGGCAAAGTGCTGTCTATGGATGGTGGTTTTCCCACCTTGAGACTTGTTCTAGGCAAGCACGAGCAGTAGCACGCAGAAGTGAATCTGATTTCTCAGTATATGGAGAGCGTGACACTTGTCGTGCCAGCTCTCTGCTCTTCTTGCCATGGCAGGCTCTCCTGTTTCATGACCGTTTCAGGACAGCAAGGCCAAGGGCCCCTTCTCTTCTCCTAGATCGACGTGCTACGCCTGGAGCAGCAATGATCCCAGGGAGCACAGTACCAGAAGTTTCCCTTTCCTTAAGGCTGTTTCCACAGGCGGTAACACTCTTCTCTCTCAGGTAGAGGGGATGCCCAGGCAAAGAGGATTACGCTCCATTCGGGTTTATTACACCGTGCTTCGGAGACTCTGTTCATGCAAGCGGCATCAGCATCGCACAGAACCGACTCTGATTTCCCAAAGAATGCTGTGCTTTCCCTGAGGGGATGCCCGGGGAAAAAGGCTTTCTCTCTATGGAGGATACTCCCACCGTGCTGCCAATACTAGGCTAAGGCAAGCAGCAACAGCAGCCCACAGGACCGACTCTTTTTTCCTAGCGACTGCTATGCTTTCACAGAGGTTTTCAGTTGGCCTGAACCGCACTTCGCTGCTGCTTCCTCAGCAAGGCTTTGGGCGTTTGCTCTGTCACTTCAGGGAAGTAGATCTGCGGGAGAGCTGGTGCCTCTTCGGTCTTGCTTTCCCGGGCTCCATGGTCGCACCCTGGATTCACCATGCCACGCCGAACTACGCAGACACAGCCACAACCCTGCAGCAGCGTGCGAGGCCTTGACGACAGTCCATACCAACTTCCATCTAATGGCGTAGTAAGGCTTGGCTTTTTGCTCTGGCGTTCAGGCGTACTTGGGGACTCGTCCAGTGCCTTCCCCTTAGGAGAGGTGAGGTGACAGGATCCTTGCACAGGGCCCGTGTACTGGGATGGGGTGCTGTGGGGTACTGTCCCCACTTCTTCCCCGACACACCCCCTGCTACCCGCAAAGCTTCCACATCTTGGAGGAAGATGGCATCTGACTGCCCTTTCTTCCAGGGAGCTGTATCTGCGAGTTCCGGGTATGGCGCCTTGTGGCAGGCCCATGTCTGCCCTAAGGACAAGAGGCTTTGGAGATGCTGTCCCCTTGGGAAAAGAGGCACAGAACAGGCCTGCCGTCTGCCCAGACTACTTCCTCAGAGTGGAGTATGCGCGGCTGCCCTAGCCGTCCCCTCGTTTCTTCCTAAAGCCAGGCTTCCGTCCCTATGCACAGGAAGCGGTTGAGGCTTGTCTTGCCACCATCCCGCTGTTCTCGCCAGGGCAGGCTCTCCAGCTTTGCGACTGTTTCCCGACAACAAGGTCAACGACTCTGTCTCTTCTCTGGGGAGGCGTTCTGCTCCTTCCCCAGACTTGCTCTTGGGGAGCACGGTGACAGCCGTGTCCCTATCCTTAAGGCCCTTTCCAAATGTGCATCCACGCTTCTCTCACAGGCAATGGGGATTATAGGGCCAAGAGAATTTCAGTCCATGTGGCTTTCTTCCACCGTGCTGCGGAGTCTAGCTCAGGCAAGCAGCAGCAGCAGACCACAAACGCGATTCAGATTTCCCAACGAATGCTGTGCTTTCCCGTAGTAGAAGCCAGGGACAAAGAGGCTTTCGCTCTATGCTGGTTTCTCCCACCTTCAGACTTGGCCTAGGCAAGCAGGAGCAGCAGCTCGCAGAACCGACTCTGATTTCTAAGCAAACGGAGAGAGTGACAATTGTCTTGCCACACGCCCGCTATTTTTTCCAATGCAGGCTCTTCTGTTGCATGACCCTTTCCAGACAGCAAGGCCAAGGGCCCCTACTCTTCTGCTGGAGCAGCGTGGTACGCCTAGGCCAGACATTCTCACAGGGAGCGCAGTGACAGACTTTTCCCTTTCCTTAAGGCTGTATCCACAGGCGCAACCAAGATTCACTCTCAGGTAGAGGGGATGCCCAAGCAAAGAGGGTTTTGCTCCATGCGGGTTTATTACACCGTGCTTCAGAGACTATGTTCAGGCAAGCGGCATCAGCATCGCACAGAACCGACTCTGATTTCCCAAAGAATGCTGTGCTTTCCTAGAGTAGAAGCCTGCGCAAAGAGGTTTTCGCTGTATCCTGGTTTCTCCCACCTTGAGACTTGGCCTAGGCTTGCACGAGCAGCAGCCCGCAGAACCGACTCTGATTGCTAAGGAAAAAGAGAGGGTGACATTTGTCTTGCCACCTGCCCGCTATTCTTGCCTATGCGGGCTCTCTTGTTTCATGACTTTTCCTTAAGGCTGATTCCACAGGCGCAACCACGCTTCTCTCTCAGGTTGAGGTGGATACCCAGGCAAAAAGGATTTCACTCCAAGCAGGTTTATTACACCGTGTTTCGGAGGCTATGTTCAGGCAAGCGGCATCAGCATCGCACAGAACCGACTCTGATTTCCGAACGAATGCTGTGCTTTCCCAGAGGAGAAGCCTGGGCAAAGAGGCTTTCATTGTATCCTGGTTTCTCCCAACTTGAGACTTGGCCTAGGCATGCACGAGCTGCAGCCCGCAGAACCGACTCTGATTTCTAAGCAAACGGAGAGGGTGACACTTGTCTTGCCATCCGCCAGCTATTCTTGCCTATGCAGGCACTACTGTTTCATGAATTTCCTAAATGCTGTTTCCACAGGCGCAACCACGTTTCTCTCTCATGTAGAGGGGATGCCTGGGCAAAGTGGATTTCACACCATGCGGTTTTATTACACAGTGTTTCAGAGACTATATTCAGGCAAGCGGCATCAGCATCACACAGAACCGACTCTGATTTCCCAAAGAATGCTGTGCTTTCCTAGAGGGGATGCCCAGGCAAAGAGGCTTTCGCTCTATGTGGGATTTTCCCACCGTGCTACCAGTACTAGGCTCAAGCAAGCAGCAACATCAACCCACAGAACCGACTCTTTTTTTCCTAGCGATTGTTATGCTTTCGCAGAGGTTTTCAGCTGGGCCTGAACCGTACTTCACTGTTGCTTCCTCAGCAAGGCTTTGGGCGTTTGCTCTGTCGCGTCAGGGAAGTAGATCTGCGGGAGAGCTGGTGCCTCTTGGGCCTTGCTTTCCCGGGCTCCATGGTCGCACCCTGGGTTCACCCTGCCAGGCCGAACTATGCAGACACAGGCTCAAGCCTGAAGCAGTGTGCGTGCCCTAGGATGATACTCCATGCCAACTGCCATCTACTGGCGTAAAAAGGCTTGGCTTTTTGCATTGGCGTTCAGGCGGACTCAGGGACTAGGCCAGTGACTTCACCTTAGGAGAGGAGAGGTGACAGGATCCCTGCACAGCGCCCGTACACTGGGATGGGGAGCTGTGCGGGACTGTCCCCACTTCTTCCCCGAAACACCCCCTGCTACCCCCAACACTGCCATATCTTGGAGGAAGATGGCATCTGACTGCCCTTTCTTCCAGGGACCTGTATCTGCGAATTCCGGGTATGGCACCTGTTGGCAGGCCCACGTCTGCCCTAGGGACAGGTGTCCTTGGAGATGCTGTCCCCTTGGGACAAGAGGCACAGAACAGGCATTCCTTCTGCCCAGACCCCTTCCTCAGAGTGGTGTATGCGCGCCTGCCCTAGACGTCCACTAGTGTCTGCCTTAAGACAGGCTTCCGTCTCTCCACACATTGAGCGGGAAACGATTGTCTTGACACCACCCCGCTGTTCTGACCAGGGCAGGCTCTCCTGCTTTTCGACTGTTTCCCAACAACAAGGCCAACGCTCCTTCTCTTCTCCTATGGAGGCATTCTGCTCCTGGGAGCACGGTGACAGACATTTCCCTATCCTTAAGGCCCTTTCTAAATGTGCATCCACTCTTCTCTCTCAGGTAGTGGGGATGCCAGGGTCAAGAGAATTTCGCTCCATGCATGTTTCTTCCACCGTGCAGTGGAGACTATCTCAGGCAAGCAGCAGCAGCAACCCACAAACCAGATTCAGATTTCCCAACGAATGCTGTGCTTTCCCAGAGGAGAAGCCTGGGCAAAGATGCTTTCGCTGTATGCTATTTTCTCGCACTTTGAGAATTGGCCTAGGCAAGCAGGAGCAGCAGTCTGCAGAAGTGACTCTGATTTCTCAGCAAATGGAGAGGGTGACACTTGTCGTTTCATCTTCCCACTGTTCTTGACATGGCAGGCTCCCCTGTTTCATGACCATTTCCAGACAGCAAGGCCAAGGGCCCCTTCTCTTCTCACGGAGCGGCGTGCTACGCCTGCCCAGCAATGCTCCCAGGGAGCACAGTAACAGACGTTTCCCTTTCCTTAGTACAGTTTCCACAGGCGCACCCACGCTTCTCTCACAGGCAGAGGGGTGCCCAGTATTTCGCTCCATGCGGGTTTTTTACACCGTGCTTCGGAGACTATGTTCAGGCAAGCGGCATCAGCATCGCACAGAACAGACTCTGATTTCCCAAGAATGCTGTGCTTTCCTAGAGGGGATGGCCAGGCAAAGAGGCTTTCGCTCTATGCGGGCTTCTCCCACCATGCTGCCTTACTAGGCTAAAGCAAGCAGCAACAGCAGCCCACAGAACCGACTCTTTTTTCCTATTGATTGCTATGATATCGCAGAGGTATTCAGCTTGGCCTCAACGGCACTTCGCTGCTGCTTCCTCAACAAGGCTTTGGGCGTTTGCGCTGTCACGTCAGGGAAGTAGATCTGCGGGAGAGCTTGTGCGTCTTGGGCCTTGCTTTGCCGGGCTCCGGGGTCGCATCTTGGGTTCACCCTGCCAGGCCGAACTACGCAGACACAGCCACCACGCTGCAGCAGCGTGCATGGCCTAGGATGACTGTCCATCCAACTGCCATCTCCTGCCGTAGTAAGGCTTGGCATTTTACTCTGGCGTTCAGGCGTTCTCGGGGACTAGGCCATTGCCTTCCCCATAGTAGAGGAGAGGCGACAGGATCCCTACACACTGTCCGTGCACTGGGATGGGGAGCTGTGGGAGACTATCCCCACTTCTTCCCCGACATATCTCCAGCCAACCCCAACGCTGCCACATCTTGGAGGAAGATGGCATCTGACTGTCCTTTCTTCCAGGTAGCTGTATCTGCGAGTTCCTGGTGTGTCGCCACGTGGCATTCTCAAGTCTGCCTTAGGGACAGGTGGCCTTGGAGATGCTGTCCCCTTGGGACAAGAGGCACAGAAGAGGCCTGCCTTCTGCCCAGACTCCTTCCTTAGGGTGGAGTAAGCGCGCCTGCCCTAGCCTTCCCCTCGTGTCTTCCTTAAGTCAGGCTTCCGTCTCTACGCACAGGGAGCGGGTGACGATTGTCTTGCCACCATCCCGCTGTTCTCGCCAGGGCAGGCTCTCCTGCTTAGCGACTGTTTCCCGACAACAAGGCCAACGGCTCCTTCTCTTCTCCCGGGGAGGCGTTCTGCTCCTTCCCCAGACTTGCTCTTGGGGAGCACGGTGACAGCCGTGTCCCTATCCTTAAGGCCCTTTCCAGATGTACATGCATGATTCTCTCTCAGGCAGTGGGGATGTTAGGGCCAAGAGAATTTCGCCCATGCGGGTTTCTTCCTCCGTGCTGTGGAGACTAGCTCAGGCAAGCAGCAACAACATTCCACAAAGCGACTCAGATTTCCCAACGAATTCTGTGCTTTCCCAGAGGAGAGGCCTGGGCAAAGAGGCTTTCGCTGTATGGTGGTTTCTCCCACCTTGAGACTTGGCCTAGACAAGCACGAACATCATCCCGCAGAACCGATTCTGATTTCTAAGCAAATGGAGAGGGTGACACTTGTCTTGCCACACACCCGCTGTTCCTGCCATGCCAGGCTCTCCTGTGTCATGACTTTTTTTTAAGGCTGTTTCCACAGGCGCAACCACGCTACTCTCTCAGGTAGAGGAGATGCCCGAAAAAGAGGATTTCACTCCATGCGTGTATATTACACCGTGCTTCGGAGACTATGTTCAGGCAAGCGGCATCTGCATCGCACAGAACTGTCTCTAATTTCCCATAGAATGCTGTGCTTTCCTAGAGGTGATGCCCAGGCAAAGAGGCTTTCGCTTTATGCGGGATTCTCCCACCGTGCTGCCAATACTAGGCTAAAGCAAGCAGTAATAGCAGCCCACAGAACCGACACTTTTTTCCTAGCGATTGCTATGCTTTCTCAGACGTTTTCAGCTTGTCCTGAACCGCACGTCGCTGCTGCTTCCTCAGCAAGGATTTGGGTGTTTGCTCTGTCGCGTCAGGAAATTAGATGTGTGGGAAAGCTGGTGCCTCTTGGGCCTTGCTTCCCAGGCTCCATGGTCGCATCCTGGGTTCACCCTGCCAAGCGAACTATGCAGACACAGCCACAAGCCGGCAGCAGCGTGCGTGACCTAGGAAGACAGTCCATGCCAACTGCCATCTCCTGGCGTAGTAAGGCTTGGCTTTTTGCTCTGGCGTTCATGCAGACTCGGGGACTAGGCCAGTGCCTTTCCCTTAGAAAGGGAGTGGTGACAGGTTCCCTGCACAGCGCCCGTGCACTGGGATGGGGAGCTGTGGGGAACTGTCCCCCTTCTTCCCCGACACACCCCCTGCAACTCCAAATGCTTCCACATCTTGGAAAAGATGGCATCTAACTGCCCTTTCTTCCAGGGAGCTGTATCTACGTGTTCCGGCTATGCGCCTGGTGGCAAGCCCACGTCTGCTCTAGGGACAGGTGGCCTTGGAGATGCTGTCCCCTTGGGACAAGAGGCACAGAACAGGCCTGCCTTCTGCCCAGACTCCTTCCTCAGAGTGGAGTATGCACGCCAGCCCTAGCCGTCCCCACGTGTCTTCCTAAAGCAAGGCTTCTGTCTCTACACACAGGGAGCGTGTGACGCTTGTCTTGCCACCGTCCCGCTGTTCTCTCCAGGGCAATTTCACCTGCTTTGCGACAGTTTCCCGACAACAAGGCCAACGTCTCCTTCTCTTCTCCCGGGGAGGCGTTCTGCTCCTTCCCCAGACTTGCTCTTGGGGAACACGATGACAGCCGTGTCTCTATCGTTAAGGCCCTTTCCAGATGTACATCCACGCTTTTCTTCAGGCAGTGGGGATGCTAAGGCCAAGAGAATTTCGCTCCATGCGGGTTTCTTCGACCGTGGTACAGAGACTAGTTCAGGCAAGAGGCAGCAGCATCCCACAAAGCAACTCAGATTTCCCAACGAATGCTGTGCTTTCCCAGAGGAAAAGCCTGGGCAAAGAGGCTTCGCTCTATGCTGGTTTCTCCCACCTTGAGACTTGGACTAGGCAAGTACGAGCATCAGCCCGCAGAACCATCTCTGATTTCCAAGCAAATGGAGCGGGTGACACATGTCTTGCCACCTGCCCGGTATTCTTGCCAATGCAGGCTCTCCTGTTGCATAACCCTTTCCAGAAAGCAAGGCCAAGGGCCCCTTCCCTTCTCCTGGAGCGGCGAGCTACGCCTGGCCCCAACATGCTCTCAGGGAGCGCAGTGACAGACGTTTAACTTTCCTTAAGTCTGTTTCCACAGGTGCAACCACGCTTCTCTCTCAGGCAGAGGGGATGCCCGGGCAAAGAGGATTTCGCTCCATGCGCGTTTATTACACCGTGCTTAGGAGACTATGTTCAGCAAGCGGCATCATCATCGCACAGAACTGACTGTGATTTCCCAAAGAATGCTGTGCTTTCCTAGAGGGATGCCCAGGCAAAGAGGCTTTCTCTCTATGCGGGATTCTCCCACTGTGCTGCCAATACTAGACTAAGGCAAGCAGAAACAGCAGCCCGTAAAACCGACTCTTTTTTCCTAGCGACTACTATGCTTCCGCAGAGGTTTTCAGCTTGGCTTGAATCGCAGTTCGCTGCTGCTTCCTCATCAAGGCTTTGGGCATTCGCTCTGTCGTGTCAGGGATGTAGATCTGCGGGAGAGCCGGTGCCTCTTGGGCCTTGCTTTCCAGGGCTCCATGTTCGGACCCTGGGATCACCCAGCCAGGCTGAATAACGCAGACACAGGCACAACCCTGCTGCAGCGTGCGTGGCCTAGGATGACACTCCATGTCAACTACCATCTCCTGGCGTAGTAAGGCTTGGCTTTTTGCTCTCGCGTTCAGGCGGACTAGCGGACTAGGCCAGTGCCTTCCCCATAGGAGAGGAGAGGCGACAGGATCCCTGCACAGCGCTCGTGCACTGGGATGGGGAGCAGTGGGGGACTGCCACACTTCGTCCCCGACACACCCCTGCCACCCCCAACGCTGCCACATCTTGGAAGAAGATGGCATCTGACTGCCCTTTCTTCCAGGGAGCTGTATCTGCGAGTTCCGGGTATGGCGCCTGGTGGCAGGACTACGTCTGCCCTACGCACTAGTGGCCGCGGACATGCTGTCCCCTTGGGACAAGAGGCAAGAACAGGCCTGCCGTCTGCCCAGACTCCTTCCGCAGAATGCAGTATGCGCGTCTGCCCTAGCCGTCCCCTCGTGTCTTCCTAAAGCCATTCTTCCTTTCCTACGCACAGGAAGCGGGTGACGCATGTCTTGTAACCGTTCCACTCTTCTGGCCAGGGCAGGCTCTCCTGCTTTGCGACTGTTTCCCGACAACAAGGACAACGGCTCCTTCTCTTCTCCCGGGGAGGCGTTCTGCTCCTTCCCCAGACTTGCTCTTGGGGAGCACGGTGACAGCCATGCCCCTTTCCTTAAGGCCCTTTCCAGATGTGCATCCATCTTCTCTCTCAGGCAGTGGGGATGCTAGGGCCAAGAGAATTTCGCTCCATGCGGTTTTTTCCACCGTGGTGCGGAGTAAAGCTCAGGCAAGCAGCATCAGCATCCCACAAACCCGATTCAGATTTCCCAACGAATGCTGTGCTTTCCCAGAGGAGGAGCCTGGGCAAAGAGGCTTTCACTGATACTGGGTTCTCCCACTTTGAGACTTGGCCTAGGTAAGCAGCAACAGCAGCCCACAGAACCGACTCTTTTTTCCCAGCGACTGCTATGCTTTCCCAGAGGTTTTAGCTTGGCCCGATCCGCACTTCGCTGCTGCTTCTTCAGCAAGGCTTTGGGCACGTGCTCTGTCGCGTCAGGGAAGTAGATCTGCGGGAGAGCTTGTGCCTCTTGGGCCTTGCTTTCCCGGGCTCCATGGTCGCATCCTGGGTTCACCCTGCCAGGCGAACTATGCAGACACAGCCACCAACCTGCAGCAGCGTGCGTGACCTAGAATGACAGTCCATGCCAACTGCCATCTCCTGGCGTAGTAAGGCTTGGCTTTTTGCTCTGGAGTTCAGGCGGACTCGGAGACTAGGCCAGTGCATTCCCCTGAGAAAGGAGAAGCGACAAGATCCCTGCACAGCGCCCGTGCACTGGGATGCGGAGCTGTGGGGGACTGTTTCCACTTCTTCCCCAAACAACCCCCTGCCAACCACAACGCTGTCACATCCTGAGGGAGAAGGAATCTGACTGTCCTTTCTTCCAGGGAGCTGTATCTGCGAGTTCCGGGTATGGCGCCTCGTGGCATGCCCACGTCTGCCCGAGGGACAGATGGCCTTGGAGATGCTGTCCCCTTGGGACAAGAGGCACAGAACAGGCCTGCCTTCAGCCCAGACCCATTATTCAGAGTGGAGTATGCGCGCTTGCCCTACCTGTCCCCTCTTGTCCTCCTTAAGCCAGTCTTCCGTCAATACTCACACAGAGCGGGTGACGATTGTCTTGCCACTATCCCGCTGTTCTCGTCAGGGCAGGCTCTCCTGCTTTGCGAGTGTTTCCTGACAACAAGGCCAACGGCTCCTTCTCTACTCCTGGGGAGGCGTTCTGCTCCTTTCCCAGACTTGCTCGTGGGGAGCACCGTGACAGCCATGTCCCTATCCTTAAGGCCATTTCCAGATGTGCATCCACGCTTCTCTCTCAGGCAGTGGGGATGCTAGGGCCAAGAGAATTTCGCTCCATGTGGGTTTCTTCCACCGTGCTGCGGAGACTAGCTCAGGCAAGCAGCAGCAGCATCCCACAAACCCGATTCAGATTTCCCAATGAATGCTGTGATTTCCCAGGGGAGAAGCCTGGGCAAAGAGGCTTTCACTGTATGGTGGTTTTTCCCACCTTGAGCCTTGGCCTAGGCAAGCACGAGCAGCAGCCCGCAAATTCGACTCTGATTTCTCAGCAAATGGAGTGGGTGACACTTGTCTTGCCACGCACCCGCTATTCTTGCCTATGCAGGCTCTCCTGTTTCATGACTTTTCCGTAAGGCAGTTTCCACAGGCGCAACCATGCTTCTGTCTCAGGTAGAGGGGATGCCCGGGTAAAGAGGATTTCGCTCCATGCGGCTTTATTACACCGTGCTTTGGAGACTATGTTCAGGCAATCGGCATCAGCATCGCACAGAACAGACTCTGATTTCCCAAAGAATGCTGTGCTTTCCCTGAGGCGATGCCCAGGGAAAAAGGCTTTCGCTCTATGCGGGATTCTCCCACCGTGCTGCCAATACTAGGCTAAAGCAAGTAGCAACAGCAGCCTACAGAACCGACTCTTTTTTCCTAGCATTCGCTATGCTTTCGCAGAGGTTTTCAGCTTGGCCTGAACCGCACTACGCTGCTGCTTCTTCAGCAAGGCTTTGGGCATTTACTCTGTCGCATCAGGGAAGTAGATTTGCGGGAGAGCTGGTGCTCCTTGTTCCTTGTATCCCGGGTACCATGATCGCACCCTGGGTTCACACTGCCAGGCCGAACTCGCAGACACAGCCACAAGCCTGCAGCAGCGTGCGTGGCCTCGGATGACAATCCATGCCAACTGCCATCTCCTGGCCCGTACGGCTTGGCTTTTTGCTCTGGCATTCAGGCAGACTCGGGGACAAGGTCATTGCCTTCCCCATAGGAGAGGTGAGGCGACAGGATCCCTGCATACCGACCGTGCACTGGGATGGGAAGCTGTGGGGGACTGTCCCCACTTCTTCCCCGACACACCCCCTGCAAAGCCAAACGCTGCCATATCTTGTAGGAAGATGGCATTTGACTGCCCTTTCTTCCAGGGAGCTGTATCTGCGAGTTCCGGGTATGGCGCCTGGTGGTTGGCCCACGTCTGCCCTAGGGACAGGTGGCCTTGGAGATGCTGTCCCCTTGGGACAAGAGGCACAGAACAGGCCTTCCATCTGCCCAGACTCCTTCCTCAGAATGGAGTTTGCGCGCCTGCCCTAGCCATCCCTTCGTGTCTTCCCTAAGCCAGGCTTCCGTCTCTACGCACAGGGAGCGATTGACGCTTGTCTTGCCACCGTCCCGCTGTTCTCGCCAGGGCAGGCTCTCCTGCTTTGTGACTATTTCCGGACAACAAGGCCCACAGTGCCTTCTCTTCTCCAGGGTAGGCGTTCTGCTCCTTCCCAAGACTTGCTCTTGGGGAGCACGGTGAAAGCCGTGTCCCTTTCATTAAGGCCTTTTCTAGATGTGCATCCACGCTCTCACTCAGGCAGTGGGGATGCTAGGGCCAAGAGACTTTCAATCCATGCGGGTTTCTTCCACCGTGCTGTGGAGACTAGCTGAGGCAAGCAGCAGCAGCATCCCACAAACACGATTGAGATTTTCCAACGAATGCTGTGCTTTCCCAGAGGAGAAGCCTGGGCAAAGAGGCTTTCGCTGTATGCTGGTTTCTCCCACTTGATACATGGCCTAGCATAGCAGAAGCAGCAGCGCGCAGAACCGAGTCTGATTTCTAAGCAAACGGAGAGGGTGAACTTGTCTTCCACCCGCCTGCTATTCTTGGCTATGCAGCCTCTCAGGTTTCAGGACTTTTCCTTAAGGCTGTTTCAACATTCGAAACCACGCTTCACTCTCAGGAAGAGGGGATGCCGGGGAAAGAGGATTTCACTCCATGAGGGTTTATTACACCATGCTTCGGAGACTCTTTTCAGGTAAGCGGCATCAGCATCGCACAGAACCGACTCTGATTTCCCAAAGAATGATGTGCTTTCCTAGAGGGGATGCCCAGGCAAAGAGGCTTTCGCTCTATGCAGGATTCTCCCACCGTGCTGCCAATACAAGGCTAAAGCAAGCAGCAACGGCAGCCCACAGAACCGTCTCTTTTTTCCAAGCGATTGCTATGCTTTCGCAGAAGTTTTCAGATTGTCCCGATCTGTACTTCGCTGTTGCTTCTTCAGCAAGGATTTGGGCATTTGTTATGTCGCGTCAGGAAGTAGATCTGTGGGAGAACTGGTGCATCTTGGGTTTTGCTTTCCCGGGCTCCATTGTCGCATCCTGGGTTCACCCTGCCAGGCCTAACTGTGCAGACACAGCCACTACCCTGCAGCAGCGTGCGTGGCCTAGGGTGAGAGTCCATGCAAACGGCCATCTCCTAGCGTAGTAAGGCTTGGCTTTTTACTCTGCCGTTCAGGCGGACTTGGGGACTAGGCCAGTGCCTTCCCCTTAGGAAAGGAGAGGCGACATGATCCGTGCACAGAGCCCGTGCCCTGGGATGGGGAGCTGTGGGGGACTGTCCACACTTCTTCCCCGACACACCCCCTGCCACCCCCATAATTGCCCCATCTTGGAGGAAGATGGCATCTGACTGCCCTTTCTTCCAGGGAGCTGTATCTGCGAGTTCCGGGTATGGAGCCTGGTGGCAAGCCCCTGTATGCCCTAGGGACAGGTGTCCGTGGAGATGCTGTCCCCTTGGGACATGAGACACAGAACTGGCCTGCCGTCTTCCCAGACTCCTTCCTCAGAGTGTCGTATGCACGCCTGCCCTAGACGTCCCCTCCTGTTTTCCTAAAGCCAGGCTTCCATCTCTACGCACAGTGAGCCGGTGACGCTTGTCTTGCCACCCTCCCGCTGTACTCCCCAGGGCAGGCTCTCCTGCTTTGCGACTATTTCCCGACAACAAGGCCAACGGCTCCTTCTCTGTCCTGGGGAGGCGTTCTGCTCCTTCCCCAGACTTGCTCTTGGGGAGCACGGTGACAGCCGTGTCCCTATCCTTAAGGCCCTTTCAAGATATGCATCCACGCTTCTCTCGCAGGCAGTGGGGATGCTAGGGCCAAGAGAATTTCGCTCCATGCGAGTTTCTTCCACCGTGCTACGGAGACTAGCTCAGGCAAGCAGCAGCAACAGCCCCCAAACCCGATTCAGATTTCCCAACGAATGCTGTGCTTTCCCAGAGGAGAAGCCTGGGAAAAGAGGTTGTAACTATATGCTAATTTCTCCCACCTTGAGACTTGGCCTAGGCAAGCATGAGCAGTAGCCCACAGAACGGACTCTGATTTCTAAGCAAACGGAGAGGGTGACACTTGTCTTGCCAAACGCCCGCTGTTCTTTCCATGGCAGGCTCTCCTGTTTCATGACTTTTCCTTAAGGCTGATTCCACAGGCGCAACCACGCTTCTCTCCCGGGTAGAGCAAATGCCCGGGCAAAGAGGATTTCACTCCAAGCGGGTTTATTACACCATGCTTCGGAGACTATGTTCAGGCAAGAGGCATCAGCATCGCACAGAACCGACTCTGATTTCCCAACGAATGCTGTGCTTTCCCTGAGGTGAAGTCTGGGCAAAGAGGCTTTCGCTGTATGCTGGTTTCTCCCACCTTGAGACTTGGCCTAGGCAAGCAAGAGCAGCAGGGTGCAGAACCGACTCTGATTTCTAAGCAAACGGAGAGGGTGACCCTTGTTTTGCACCCGCCCGCTATTCTTGCCTATGCAGGCTCTCCTGTTAAATGACTTTTCCTTAAGGCTGTTTCCACAGGCGCAACCACGCTTCTCTCTCACGCAGAGGGGATGCCCGGGCAAAGAGGATTTCGCTGCATGCGGGTTTATTACACCGTTCTTCGGAGACTATGTTCAGGCAAGCGGCATCAGCATCGCACAGAACCGACTCTGATTTCCCAAAGAATGCTGTGCTTTCCTAGAGGGGATGCCCAGGCAAAGAGGCTTTTGCTCTATGCGGGATTCTCCCACCGTGCTGCCAATACTAGGCTAAAGCAAGTAGCAACAGCAGCCCACTGATCTGACTCTATTTTCCTAGCCACTGCTATGCTTTCACAGAGGTTTTCAGCTTGGCCTGAAACTCTCTTCGCTGTTGCTTCTTCAGAAAGGCTTTAGGCGTTTGCTCTGTTGCGTCAGGGAAATAGATCTGCGGTAGAGCTGGTGCCTCTTGGTCCTTGCTTTCCCGGGCTCCATGGTCGCATCCTGGGTTCACCATGCCAGGGCGAACTACGCAGACACAGCCACAGGACTGCAGCTTTGTGCGTGGCCTAGGATGACAGTCCATGCCAACTGCCATCTCCTGGTGTAGTAAGGCTTGGCTTTTTGCTCTGGCGTACAGGCGGATTTGGGGACTAGGCCAGTGCCTTCCCCTTAGGAAAGGATAGGCGACACGATCCCTGCACAGCGCCCGTGCACTAGGATGGGGATCTGTGGAGGACTGTCGCCACTTCTTGCCCCACACACCCCTGCCAACCCCAACGCTGCCACATCTTGTAGGAAGATGGCATCTAACTGCCCTTTCTTCCAGGGAGCTCTGTCTACGAGTTCCGGTTATGAAGCCTGGCGGCAAGCCCACGAATGCCCTAGGGAAAGGTGGCCTTGGAGATGCTGTCCCCTTGGGTCAAGAGTCACGGAACAGGCCTGCCTTCTGCTCAGACTCCTTCCTCAGACTGGAGTATGCACGCCAGCCCAAGCCATCCCTTCGTGTCTTCCTAAACCAAGGCTTCTGTCTCTACGTACAGGGAGCGGGTGACGATTGTCTTGCCACCGTCCCGCTGTTCTCGCCAGGGCGGGCACTCCTGCTTCATTACTTTTCCTTAGGCTTTTTCCACAGGGGCAACCATGCCTCTCTCTCAGGAAGAGGGGATGCCCGGGCAAAGAGGATTTTGCTCCATGCGGGTTTATTACACTGTGCTTCGGAGACTATGTTAGGCAAGCGGCATCAGCATCGCACAGAACCGACTCTGATTTCCCAAAGAGTGCTGTGCTTTCCTAGAGGGAATGCCCAGGCAAAGAGGCTTTTGCTCTATGCAGGTTCCTTCAACCGTGCTGCCAATACTAGGCTAAAGCAAGCAGCAACAGCAGCCCACAGAACCGACTCTTTTTTCCTAGCCCCTGCTATGCTTTCGCAGAGGTTTTCAGTTGGCCTGAACCGCACTTTGCTGCTGCCTCCTCACCAAGGCTTTGGGCGTTTGCTCTGTCGCTGCAGGGAAGTAGATCTGCGGGAAAGCTGGTGCCTCTTGGCCTTGCTTTCCCGAGCTCCATGGTCGCACCCTGGGTTCACCCTGCTAGGCCGAACTATGCAGACACATCCACAACCTGCAGCAGCGTACATGGCCTAGGATGACACTCCATGCCAAATGCTATCTAATGGCGTAGTAAGCCGTGGCTTTTTGCTCCGGCGTTCAGGCGGACACGGGGACTAGGCCAGTGCCTTCCCCTTAGTAGAGTAGAGGCGACAGGATCCCTGCAGAAGGCCCGTGTACCGGGATGGGGAGCTGTGAGGGACTGTCCCCACTTCTTCCCCGACACACCCCCTGCTACCCCCAACGCTGCCACATCTTGGAGGAAGATGGCATCTGACTGCCTTTTCTTCCAGGGAGCTGTATCTGCGAGTTCCGAGTATGGCGCCTGGTGGAAGGCCCACGTCTGCCCTAGGGACAGGTGGCCTTGGAGATGCTGTCGCCTTGGGACAAAAGTCACAGAACAGGCCTGCCATCTTCCCAGACTCCTTCCTCAGAGTGGAGTATGCGCGTCTGCCCTAGCCGTCCACTCGTGTCTTCCTAAAGCCAGGCTTCCATCACTACACACAGGAAGCGGCTGACGCATGTCTTGTCATCGTCCTGCTGTTCTCACCAGTGCGGGCTCTCCTTCTTTGCGACTGTTTCGTGAAAACAAGGCCAACGGCTCCTCTTCTCCTGGGGAGACGCTCTGTTCCTTCCCCCGACTTGCTCTTGGGGAGCACGGTGACAACCATATCCCTTTCCTTAAGGCCCTTGCCATATGAGCATCCATGCTTCTCTCTCAGGCAGTGGGGATGCTAGGGCCAAGAGAATTTCAGTCCATGCGGGTTTCTTATACCTTGCTGCGGAGACTAGCTCAGGCAAGCAGCAGCCGCATCCCACAAACCCTATTCAGATTTCCCAACGAATTCTGTGCTTTACCATAGTAGAAGCCGGGGACAAAGAGGCATTTGCTATATGCTCGTTTCTCCCATACTCAGACTTGGCCTAGGTAAGCAGGAGCAGCAGCCCACAGAATCGACTCTGATTTCTAAGCAAATGGAGAGGGTGACACCTGTCTTGCCACCCGCCCGCTATTCTTTCCTATGCTGGCTCTCCTGTCATGACTTTCCTTAAGGCTGTTTTCACAGGCGCAACCACGCTTCTCTCTCAGGCAGAGGGGATGCCTGGGCAAAGAGTATTTGGCTCCATGCGGGTTTATTACACCACGCTTCGGAGACTAAGTTCAGCCACGTGGCATCAGGATCACACAGAACCGACTCTGATTTCCCAAAGAATGCTGTGCTTTCCGAGAGGTGATGCCCAGGCAAAGAGGATTTCGCTCTATGCGGGATTCTCCCACCGTGCTGCCAGTACTAGGCTAAAGCAAGCAACAACAGCACCCCACAGAACCGACTCTTTTTTCCTACCGATTGCCATGATTCTGCAGAGGTTTTCAGCTTGGCCTGAACCGCACTTCGCTGCTTCTTACTCAGCAAGGCTTTGGGCGTATGCTCTGTCGCGTCTGGGAAGTAGATCTGCGTGAGAGCTGGTGCCTCTTGGGCCTTGCTTTCCCGGGCTCCATGGTGGCACACTGGATTCAGCCTACCAGGCCTAACTACGCAGACACAGGCACCATCCTCCAGCAGCGTGTGTGGCCTAGGATGACACTCCATCCCAACTGCCATCTCCTGGTGTAGTAAGGCTTGGCTTTTAGCTCTGGCGTTCAGGCAGACTCGGGGACTAAGCCAGTGCCTTCCCCATAGGAGAGGAGAGGCGACAGGATCCCTGCACAGGGCGCGTACACTGGGATGGGGAGCTGTGGGGGACTGTCCACACTTATTCCCCGACACACCGGCTGCCACCCACAACGCTGCCACATCTTGGAGGAAGATGGCATCTGACTGCCCTTTCTTCCAGGTACCTGTCTGCGAGTTCAGGGTATGGCAAACAAGATGGTATGGCAAACGGAGATGGTGACACTTGTCTTGCAACCCCTCCCGCTGTTCTTGCCATGGCTGGCTCTCATGTTTCATGACTTTTCCTTAAAGCTGATTCCACAGGCTCAACCACGCTTCTCTCTCAGGTAGAGGGGATGCCCGGGCAAAGAGGATTTCGATCCATGC
This sequence comes from Neogale vison, assembly GCF_020171115.1. Taxonomy (NCBI): domain Eukaryota; kingdom Metazoa; phylum Chordata; class Mammalia; order Carnivora; family Mustelidae; genus Neogale; species Neogale vison. The sequence continues at coordinate 44,283,931 of NC_058104.1, forward strand.
GGGTTTATTACACCGTGCTTCGGAGACAATGTTCAGTCAAGCGGCATCAGCATGGCACAGAACTGACTCTGATTTCCCAACGATTGCTGTTCTTTCCCAGAGGAGAAGCCTGGGCAAAGAGGCTTTCGCTGTATGCTGGTTTCTCCCACCTTGAGACTTGGCTTAGGCAAGCACGAGCATCAGCCCGCAGAACCGACACTGATTTCTAAGCAAACGGAGATGGTGACACTTGTCTTGCAACCCCTCCCGCTGTTCTTGCCATGGCTGGCTCTCATGTTTCATGACTTTTCCTTAACGCTGATTCCACAGGCTCAACCACGCTTCTCTCTCAGGTAGAGGGGATGCCCGGGCCAAGAGAATTTCGCTCCATGCGGGTTTCTTCCACCGTGCTGCGGAGACTAGCTCAGGCAAGCAGCAGAAGCATCCCACAAACCCGATTCAGATTTCCCAACGAATTCTGTGCTTTCCCAGAAAAGAAGCCTGGGCAAAGAGGCTTTCGCTGTATGCTGGTTTCTTCCACCTTGAGACTTGGCCTAGGAAAGCATGAGCAGCAGGCCGCAGAACCGACAGATTTCTAAGCAAACGGAGAGGGTGACACTTGTCTTGCCACCCGCCCGCTATTCTTTCCTAAGAGGCTCTCTCTTTTCATGACTTTTCCTAAAGCCTTTTCCACAGGCGCAACCACGCTTCTCTCTCAGGTAGAGGGGATGCCCGGGCAAAGAGGATTTCGATCCATGCGGGTTTATTACACCGTGCTTCAGAGACTATGTTCAGGCAAGCGGCATCAGCATCGCACAGAACCGACTCTGATTTCCCAAGGAATGCTGTGCTTTCCGAGAGGGGATGCCCAGGCAAAGAGGCTTGCGCTCTATGCGGGAATTCTCCCACTGTGCTGCCAATACTAGTCTAAAGCAAGCAGCAACAGCAGCCCACAAAACCGACTCTTTTTTCCTAGCGATTGCTATGCTTTCACAGAGGCTTTCCGCTTGGCCTGAACCGCACTTTGCTGCTGTTTCCTCAGCAAGGATTTGGGTGTTTGCTCTGTCGCGTCAGGGAAGTCGATCTGCGGTAAAGCTGGTGCCTCTTGGGATTTGCTTTCCCGGGCTCCATGGTCGCATCCTGGGTTCACCCTTCCAGGGCGAACTACAAGACACAGCCACAAGACTGCAGCAGCGTGCGTGGCCTTGGATGACACTCCATGCCAACTGCCATCTCCTGGGGCAGTAAGGCTTGGCTTTTTGCTCTTGTGTTCAGGCTGACTCAGGGACTAGGCCAGTGCCTTCCCCATAGGAAAGGAGAGGCAACAGGATCCCTGCACAGCGCACATGCACTGGGGTGGGGAGCTGTGGAGGACCGTCCTCACTTGTACCCCGACACACCCCCTGCCACCCCCAACGCTACCACATCTTGGAATAAGATGGCATCTGACTGCCCTTTCTTCCAGGGAGCTTTATCTGCGAGTTCCGGGTATGGCGCCTGGTGGGAAGCCCATGTCTGCCCTAGGGACATGTATCCTTGGAGATGCTGTCCCCTTGGGACAAGAGGCACAGAACAGGCCTGCCTTCTGCCCAGACTCCTTCCTCAGAGTGCAGTATGTGCGCCAGCCCTAGCCGTCCCCTCGTGTCTTCCTTTAGCCAGGCTTCCGTCTCTACGCACAGGGAACGGTTGACGCTTGTATTGCCACCACCCCGCTGTTCTCGCCAGGCAGGCTCTCCTGTTTTGCGACTGTTTCCCGTCAAGAAGGCCAACAGCTCCTTCTCTTCTCCCGGGGAGGCGTTCTGTTCCTTCCCAAACGTGCTCTTGGGGAGCACGGAGACAGCCGTGTCCCTATATTAAGGCCCTTTCCAGATGTGCATCCACGCTTCTCTCTCATGCAGTCGGGATGCTAGGGCCAAGAGAATTTCGCTCCATGCGGGTTTCTTCCACCGTGCTGCGGAGACTAGCTCAGGCAAGCAGCAGAAGCATCCCACAAACCCGATTCAGATTTCCCAACGAATTCTGTGCTTTCCCAGAGGAGAAGCCTGGGCAAAGAGGCTTTCAATGTATGCTGGTTTCTTCCACCTTGAGACTTGGCCTAGGAAAGCACGAGAGCAGCCCGCAGAACCGACAGATTTCTAAGCAAACGGAGAGGGTGACACTTGTCTTGCCACCCGCCCGCTATTCTTTCCTAAGAGGCTCTCTCTTTTCATGACTTTTCCTAAAGCCTTTTCCACAGGCGCAACCACGCTTCTCTCTCAGGTAGAGGGGATGCCCGGGCAAAGAGGATTTCGATCCATGCGGGTTTATTACACCGTGCTTCAGAGACTATGTTCAGGCAAGCGGCATCAGCATCGCACAGAACCGACTCTGATTTCCCAAGGAATGCTGTGCTTTCCGAGAGGGGATGCCCAGGCAAAGAGGCTTGCGCTCTATGCGGGAATTCTCCCACTGTGCTGCCAATACTAGTCTAAAGCAAGCAGCAACAGCAGCCCACAAAACCGACTCTTTTTTCCTAGTGATTGCTATGCTTTCACAGAGGCTTTCCACTTGGCCTGAACCGCACTTTGCTGCTGTTTCCTCAGCAAGGATTTGGGTGTTTGCTCTGTCGCGTCAGGGAAGTCGATCTGCGGTAAAGCTGGCGCCTCTTGGGATTTGCTTTCCCGGGCTCCATGGTCGCATCCTGGGTTCACCCTTCCAGGGCGAACTACACAGACACAGCCACAAGACTGCAGCAGCGTGCGTGGCCTTGGATGACACTCCATGCCAACTGCCATCTCCTGGGGCAGTAAGGCTTGGCTTTTTGCTCTGGTGTTCAGGCTGACTCAGGGACTAGGCCAGTGCCTTCCCCATAGGAAAGGAGAGGCTACAGGATCCCTGCACAGCGCACATGCACTGGGGTGGGGAGCTGTGGAGGACTGTCCTCACTTCTACCCCGACACACCCCCTGCAACCCCCAACGCTACAACAACTTGGAGGAAGATGGCATCTGACTGCCCTTTCTTCCAGGGAGCTTTATCTGCGAGTTCCGGGTATGGCGCCTGGTGGGAAGCCCATGTCAGTCCTAGGGACAGGTGGCCTTGGAGATGCCGTCCCCTTTGGACAAGAGACACAGAACATGCCTGCCTTCTGCCCATAATCCTTCCTCAGAGTGGGATATGCGCGCTTGCCCTAGGCGTCCCCTCGTGTCTTCCTTTAGCCAGGCTTCTGTCTCTACGCACAGGGAACGGGTGACGATTGTCTTGCCACCATCCCGCTGTTCTCTCCAGGACAGGCTCTCCTGCTTTGCGACTGTTTCCCGACAACAAGGCCAACGGCTCCTTCACGTCTCCCGGGGAGGTGTTCTGCTCCTTCCCCAGACTTACTCCTGGGAGCACGGTGACATCCGTGTCCCTATCCTTAAGGCCCTTTCCAGATGTGCATCCATGGTTCTGTCTCAGGCAATGGGGATGCTAGGGCCAAGAGAATTTGGCTCCATTCGGGGTTCTTCCACCGTGCTGCGGAGACTAGCTCAGTCAAGCAGCATAAGCTTATCACAAAGCGACTCAGATTTCCCAACGAATCCTGTGCTTTCCCAGAGGAGAAGCCTGGGCAAAGTGCTGTCTATGGATGGTGGTTTTCCCACCTTGAGACTTGTTCTAGGCAAGCACGAGCAGTAGCACGCAGAAGTGAATCTGATTTCTCAGTATATGGAGAGCGTGACACTTGTCGTGCCAGCTCTCTGCTCTTCTTGCCATGGCAGGCTCTCCTGTTTCATGACCGTTTCAGGACAGCAAGGCCAAGGGCCCCTTCTCTTCTCCTAGATCGACGTGCTACGCCTGGAGCAGCAATGATCCCAGGGAGCACAGTACCAGAAGTTTCCCTTTCCTTAAGGCTGTTTCCACAGGCGGTAACACTCTTCTCTCTCAGGTAGAGGGGATGCCCAGGCAAAGAGGATTACGCTCCATTCGGGTTTATTACACCGTGCTTCGGAGACTCTGTTCATGCAAGCGGCATCAGCATCGCACAGAACCGACTCTGATTTCCCAAAGAATGCTGTGCTTTCCCTGAGGGGATGCCCGGGGAAAAAGGCTTTCTCTCTATGGAGGATACTCCCACCGTGCTGCCAATACTAGGCTAAGGCAAGCAGCAACAGCAGCCCACAGGACCGACTCTTTTTTCCTAGCGACTGCTATGCTTTCACAGAGGTTTTCAGTTGGCCTGAACCGCACTTCGCTGCTGCTTCCTCAGCAAGGCTTTGGGCGTTTGCTCTGTCACTTCAGGGAAGTAGATCTGCGGGAGAGCTGGTGCCTCTTCGGTCTTGCTTTCCCGGGCTCCATGGTCGCACCCTGGATTCACCATGCCACGCCGAACTACGCAGACACAGCCACAACCCTGCAGCAGCGTGCGAGGCCTTGACGACAGTCCATACCAACTTCCATCTAATGGCGTAGTAAGGCTTGGCTTTTTGCTCTGGCGTTCAGGCGTACTTGGGGACTCGTCCAGTGCCTTCCCCTTAGGAGAGGTGAGGTGACAGGATCCTTGCACAGGGCCCGTGTACTGGGATGGGGTGCTGTGGGGTACTGTCCCCACTTCTTCCCCGACACACCCCCTGCTACCCGCAAAGCTTCCACATCTTGGAGGAAGATGGCATCTGACTGCCCTTTCTTCCAGGGAGCTGTATCTGCGAGTTCCGGGTATGGCGCCTTGTGGCAGGCCCATGTCTGCCCTAAGGACAAGAGGCTTTGGAGATGCTGTCCCCTTGGGAAAAGAGGCACAGAACAGGCCTGCCGTCTGCCCAGACTACTTCCTCAGAGTGGAGTATGCGCGGCTGCCCTAGCCGTCCCCTCGTTTCTTCCTAAAGCCAGGCTTCCGTCCCTATGCACAGGAAGCGGTTGAGGCTTGTCTTGCCACCATCCCGCTGTTCTCGCCAGGGCAGGCTCTCCAGCTTTGCGACTGTTTCCCGACAACAAGGTCAACGACTCTGTCTCTTCTCTGGGGAGGCGTTCTGCTCCTTCCCCAGACTTGCTCTTGGGGAGCACGGTGACAGCCGTGTCCCTATCCTTAAGGCCCTTTCCAAATGTGCATCCACGCTTCTCTCACAGGCAATGGGGATTATAGGGCCAAGAGAATTTCAGTCCATGTGGCTTTCTTCCACCGTGCTGCGGAGTCTAGCTCAGGCAAGCAGCAGCAGCAGACCACAAACGCGATTCAGATTTCCCAACGAATGCTGTGCTTTCCCGTAGTAGAAGCCAGGGACAAAGAGGCTTTCGCTCTATGCTGGTTTCTCCCACCTTCAGACTTGGCCTAGGCAAGCAGGAGCAGCAGCTCGCAGAACCGACTCTGATTTCTAAGCAAACGGAGAGAGTGACAATTGTCTTGCCACACGCCCGCTATTTTTTCCAATGCAGGCTCTTCTGTTGCATGACCCTTTCCAGACAGCAAGGCCAAGGGCCCCTACTCTTCTGCTGGAGCAGCGTGGTACGCCTAGGCCAGACATTCTCACAGGGAGCGCAGTGACAGACTTTTCCCTTTCCTTAAGGCTGTATCCACAGGCGCAACCAAGATTCACTCTCAGGTAGAGGGGATGCCCAAGCAAAGAGGGTTTTGCTCCATGCGGGTTTATTACACCGTGCTTCAGAGACTATGTTCAGGCAAGCGGCATCAGCATCGCACAGAACCGACTCTGATTTCCCAAAGAATGCTGTGCTTTCCTAGAGTAGAAGCCTGCGCAAAGAGGTTTTCGCTGTATCCTGGTTTCTCCCACCTTGAGACTTGGCCTAGGCTTGCACGAGCAGCAGCCCGCAGAACCGACTCTGATTGCTAAGGAAAAAGAGAGGGTGACATTTGTCTTGCCACCTGCCCGCTATTCTTGCCTATGCGGGCTCTCTTGTTTCATGACTTTTCCTTAAGGCTGATTCCACAGGCGCAACCACGCTTCTCTCTCAGGTTGAGGTGGATACCCAGGCAAAAAGGATTTCACTCCAAGCAGGTTTATTACACCGTGTTTCGGAGGCTATGTTCAGGCAAGCGGCATCAGCATCGCACAGAACCGACTCTGATTTCCGAACGAATGCTGTGCTTTCCCAGAGGAGAAGCCTGGGCAAAGAGGCTTTCATTGTATCCTGGTTTCTCCCAACTTGAGACTTGGCCTAGGCATGCACGAGCTGCAGCCCGCAGAACCGACTCTGATTTCTAAGCAAACGGAGAGGGTGACACTTGTCTTGCCATCCGCCAGCTATTCTTGCCTATGCAGGCACTACTGTTTCATGAATTTCCTAAATGCTGTTTCCACAGGCGCAACCACGTTTCTCTCTCATGTAGAGGGGATGCCTGGGCAAAGTGGATTTCACACCATGCGGTTTTATTACACAGTGTTTCAGAGACTATATTCAGGCAAGCGGCATCAGCATCACACAGAACCGACTCTGATTTCCCAAAGAATGCTGTGCTTTCCTAGAGGGGATGCCCAGGCAAAGAGGCTTTCGCTCTATGTGGGATTTTCCCACCGTGCTACCAGTACTAGGCTCAAGCAAGCAGCAACATCAACCCACAGAACCGACTCTTTTTTTCCTAGCGATTGTTATGCTTTCGCAGAGGTTTTCAGCTGGGCCTGAACCGTACTTCACTGTTGCTTCCTCAGCAAGGCTTTGGGCGTTTGCTCTGTCGCGTCAGGGAAGTAGATCTGCGGGAGAGCTGGTGCCTCTTGGGCCTTGCTTTCCCGGGCTCCATGGTCGCACCCTGGGTTCACCCTGCCAGGCCGAACTATGCAGACACAGGCTCAAGCCTGAAGCAGTGTGCGTGCCCTAGGATGATACTCCATGCCAACTGCCATCTACTGGCGTAAAAAGGCTTGGCTTTTTGCATTGGCGTTCAGGCGGACTCAGGGACTAGGCCAGTGACTTCACCTTAGGAGAGGAGAGGTGACAGGATCCCTGCACAGCGCCCGTACACTGGGATGGGGAGCTGTGCGGGACTGTCCCCACTTCTTCCCCGAAACACCCCCTGCTACCCCCAACACTGCCATATCTTGGAGGAAGATGGCATCTGACTGCCCTTTCTTCCAGGGACCTGTATCTGCGAATTCCGGGTATGGCACCTGTTGGCAGGCCCACGTCTGCCCTAGGGACAGGTGTCCTTGGAGATGCTGTCCCCTTGGGACAAGAGGCACAGAACAGGCATTCCTTCTGCCCAGACCCCTTCCTCAGAGTGGTGTATGCGCGCCTGCCCTAGACGTCCACTAGTGTCTGCCTTAAGACAGGCTTCCGTCTCTCCACACATTGAGCGGGAAACGATTGTCTTGACACCATCCCGCTGTTCTGACCAGGGCAGGCTCTCCTGCTTTTCGACTGTTTCCCAACAACAAGGCCAACGCTCCTTCTCTTCTCCTATGGAGGCATTCTGCTCCTGGGAGCACGGTGACAGACATTTCCCTATCCTTAAGGCCCTTTCTAAATGTGCATCCACTCTTCTCTCTCAGGTAGTGGGGATGCCAGGGTCAAGAGAATTTCGCTCCATGCATGTTTCTTCCACCGTGCAGTGGAGACTATCTCAGGCAAGCAGCAGCAGCAACCCACAAACCAGATTCAGATTTCCCAACGAATGCTGTGCTTTCCCAGAGGAGAAGCCTGGGCAAAGATGCTTTCGCTGTATGCTATTTTCTCGCACTTTGAGAATTGGCCTAGGCAAGCAGGAGCAGCAGTCTGCAGAAGTGACTCTGATTTCTCAGCAAATGGAGAGGGTGACACTTGTCGTTTCATCTTCCCACTGTTCTTGACATGGCAGGCTCCCCTGTTTCATGACCATTTCCAGACAGCAAGGCCAAGGGCCCCTTCTCTTCTCACGGAGCGGCGTGCTACGCCTGCCCAGCAATGCTCCCAGGGAGCACAGTAACAGACGTTTCCCTTTCCTTAGTACAGTTTCCACAGGCGCACCCACGCTTCTCTCACAGGCAGAGGGGTGCCCAGTATTTCGCTCCATGCGGGTTTTTTACACCGTGCTTCGGAGACTATGTTCAGGCAAGCGGCATCAGCATCGCACAGAACAGACTCTGATTTCCCAAGAATGCTGTGCTTTCCTAGAGGGGATGGCCAGGCAAAGAGGCTTTCGCTCTATGCGGGCTTCTCCCACCATGCTGCCTTACTAGGCTAAAGCAAGCAGCAACAGCAGCCCACAGAACCGACTCTTTTTTCCTATTGATTGCTATGATATCGCAGAGGTATTCAGCTTGGCCTCAACGGCACTTCGCTGCTGCTTCCTCAACAAGGCTTTGGGCGTTTGCGCTGTCACGTCAGGGAAGTAGATCTGCGGGAGAGCTTGTGCGTCTTGGGCCTTGCTTTGCCGGGCTCCGGGGTCGCATCTTGGGTTCACCCTGCCAGGCCGAACTACGCAGACACAGCCACCACGCTGCAGCAGCGTGCATGGCCTAGGATGACTGTCCATCCAACTGCCATCTCCTGCCGTAGTAAGGCTTGGCATTTTACTCTGGCGTTCAGGCGTTCTCGGGGACTAGGCCATTGCCTTCCCCATAGTAGAGGAGAGGCGACAGGATCCCTACACACTGTCCGTGCACTGGGATGGGGAGCTGTGGGAGACTATCCCCACTTCTTCCCCGACATATCTCCAGCCAACCCCAACGCTGCCACATCTTGGAGGAAGATGGCATCTGACTGTCCTTTCTTCCAGGTAGCTGTATCTGCGAGTTCCTGGTGTGTCGCCACGTGGCATTCTCAAGTCTGCCTTAGGGACAGGTGGCCTTGGAGATGCTGTCCCCTTGGGACAAGAGGCACAGAAGAGGCCTGCCTTCTGCCCAGACTCCTTCCTTAGGGTGGAGTAAGCGCGCCTGCCCTAGCCTTCCCCTCGTGTCTTCCTTAAGTCAGGCTTCCGTCTCTACGCACAGGGAGCGGGTGACGATTGTCTTGCCACCATCCCGCTGTTCTCGCCAGGGCAGGCTCTCCTGCTTAGCGACTGTTTCCCGACAACAAGGCCAACGGCTCCTTCTCTTCTCCCGGGGAGGCGTTCTGCTCCTTCCCCAGACTTGCTCTTGGGGAGCACGGTGACAGCCGTGTCCCTATCCTTAAGGCCCTTTCCAGATGTACATGCATGATTCTCTCTCAGGCAGTGGGGATGTTAGGGCCAAGAGAATTTCGCCCATGCGGGTTTCTTCCTCCGTGCTGTGGAGACTAGCTCAGGCAAGCAGCAACAACATTCCACAAAGCGACTCAGATTCCCCAACGAATTCTGTGCTTTCCCAGAGGAGAGGCCTGGGCAAAGAGGCTTTCGCTGTATGGTGGTTTCTCCCACCTTGAGACTTGGCCTAGACAAGCACGAACATCATCCCGCAGAACCGATTCTGATTTCTAAGCAAATGGAGAGGGTGACACTTGTCTTGCCACACACCCGCTGTTCCTGCCATGCCAGGCTCTCCTGTGTCATGACTTTTTTTTAAGGCTGTTTCCACAGGCGCAACCACGCTACTCTCTCAGGTAGAGGAGATGCCCGAAAAAGAGGATTTCACTCCATGCGTGTATATTACACCGTGCTTCGGAGACTATGTTCAGGCAAGCGGCATCTGCATCGCACAGAACTGTCTCTAATTTCCCATAGAATGCTGTGCTTTCCTAGAGGTGATGCCCAGGCAAAGAGGCTTTCGCTTTATGCGGGATTCTCCCACCGTGCTGCCAATACTAGGCTAAAGCAAGCAGTAATAGCAGCCCACAGAACCGACACTTTTTTCCTAGCGATTGCTATGCTTTCTCAGACGTTTTCAGCTTGTCCTGAACCGCACGTCGCTGCTGCTTCCTCAGCAAGGATTTGGGTGTTTGCTCTGTCGCGTCAGGAAATTAGATGTGTGGGAAAGCTGGTGCCTCTTGGGCCTTGCTTCCCAGGCTCCATGGTCGCATCCTGGGTTCACCCTGCCAAGCGAACTATGCAGACACAGCCACAAGCCGGCAGCAGCGTGCGTGACCTAGGAAGACAGTCCATGCCAACTGCCATCTCCTGGCGTAGTAAGGCTTGGCTTTTTGCTCTGGCGTTCATGCAGACTCGGGGACTAGGCCAGTGCCTTTCCCTTAGAAAGGGAGTGGTGACAGGTTCCCTGCACAGCGCCCGTGCACTGGGATGGGGAGCTGTGGGGAACTGTCCCCCTTCTTCCCCGACACACCCCCTGCAACTCCAAATGCTTCCACATCTTGGAAAAGATGGCATCTAACTGCCCTTTCTTCCAGGGAGCTGTATCTACGTGTTCCGGCTATGCGCCTGGTGGCAAGCCCACGTCTGCTCTAGGGACAGGTGGCCTTGGAGATGCTGTCCCCTTGGGACAAGAGGCACAGAACAGGCCTGCCTTCTGCCCAGACTCCTTCCTCAGAGTGGAGTATGCACGCCAGCCCTAGCCGTCCCCACGTGTCTTCCTAAAGCAAGGCTTCTGTCTCTACACACAGGGAGCGTGTGACGCTTGTCTTGCCACCGTCCCGCTGTTCTCTCCAGGGCAATTTCACCTGCTTTGCGACAGTTTCCCGACAACAAGGCCAACGTCTCCTTCTCTTCTCCCGGGGAGGCGTTCTGCTCCTTCCCCAGACTTGCTCTTGGGGAACACGATGACAGCCGTGTCTCTATCGTTAAGGCCCTTTCCAGATGTACATCCACGCTTTTCTTCAGGCAGTGGGGATGCTAAGGCCAAGAGAATTTCGCTCCATGCGGGTTTCTTCGACCGTGGTACAGAGACTAGTTCAGGCAAGAGGCAGCAGCATCCCACAAAGCAACTCAGATTTCCCAACGAATGCTGTGCTTTCCCAGAGGAAAAGCCTGGGCAAAGAGGCTTCGCTCTATGCTGGTTTCTCCCACCTTGAGACTTGGACTAGGCAAGTACGAGCATCAGCCCGCAGAACCATCTCTGATTTCCAAGCAAATGGAGCGGGTGACACATGTCTTGCCACCTGCCCGGTATTCTTGCCAATGCAGGCTCTCCTGTTGCATAACCCTTTCCAGAAAGCAAGGCCAAGGGCCCCTTCCCTTCTCCTGGAGCGGCGAGCTACGCCTGGCCCCAACATGCTCTCAGGGAGCGCAGTGACAGACGTTTAACTTTCCTTAAGTCTGTTTCCACAGGTGCAACCACGCTTCTCTCTCAGGCAGAGGGGATGCCCGGGCAAAGAGGATTTCGCTCCATGCGCGTTTATTACACCGTGCTTAGGAGACTATGTTCAGCAAGCGGCATCATCATCGCACAGAACTGACTGTGATTTCCCAAAGAATGCTGTGCTTTCCTAGAGGGATGCCCAGGCAAAGAGGCTTTCTCTCTATGCGGGATTCTCCCACTGTGCTGCCAATACTAGACTAAGGCAAGCAGAAACAGCAGCCCGTAAAACCGACTCTTTTTTCCTAGCGACTACTATGCTTCCGCAGAGGTTTTCAGCTTGGCTTGAATCGCAGTTCGCTGCTGCTTCCTCATCAAGGCTTTGGGCATTCGCTCTGTCGTGTCAGGGATGTAGATCTGCGGGAGAGCCGGTGCCTCTTGGGCCTTGCTTTCCAGGGCTCCATGTTCGGACCCTGGGATCACCCAGCCAGGCTGAATAACGCAGACACAGGCACAACCCTGCTGCAGCGTGCGTGGCCTAGGATGACACTCCATGTCAACTACCATCTCCTGGCGTAGTAAGGCTTGGCTTTTTGCTCTCGCGTTCAGGCGGACTAGCGGACTAGGCCAGTGCCTTCCCCATAGGAGAGGAGAGGCGACAGGATCCCTGCACAGCGCTCGTGCACTGGGATGGGGAGCAGTGGGGGACTGCCACACTTCGTCCCCGACACACCCCTGCCACCCCCAACGCTGCCACATCTTGGAAGAAGATGGCATCTGACTGCCCTTTCTTCCAGGGAGCTGTATCTGCGAGTTCCGGGTATGGCGCCTGGTGGCAGGACTACGTCTGCCCTACGCACTAGTGGCCGCGGACATGCTGTCCCCTTGGGACAAGAGGCAAGAACAGGCCTGCCGTCTGCCCAGACTCCTTCCGCAGAATGCAGTATGCGCGTCTGCCCTAGCCGTCCCCTCGTGTCTTCCTAAAGCCATTCTTCCTTTCCTACGCACAGGAAGCGGGTGACGCATGTCTTGTAACCGTTCCACTCTTCTGGCCAGGGCAGGCTCTCCTGCTTTGCGACTGTTTCCCGACAACAAGGACAACGGCTCCTTCTCTTCTCCCGGGGAGGCGTTCTGCTCCTTCCCCAGACTTGCTCTTGGGGAGCACGGTGACAGCCATGCCCCTTTCCTTAAGGCCCTTTCCAGATGTGCATCCATCTTCTCTCTCAGGCAGTGGGGATGCTAGGGCCAAGAGAATTTCGCTCCATGCGGTTTTTTCCACCGTGGTGCGGAGTAAAGCTCAGGCAAGCAGCATCAGCATCCCACAAACCCGATTCAGATTTCCCAACGAATGCTGTGCTTTCCCAGAGGAGGAGCCTGGGCAAAGAGGCTTTCACTGATACTGGGTTCTCCCACTTTGAGACTTGGCCTAGGTAAGCAGCAACAGCAGCCCACAGAACCGACTCTTTTTTCCCAGCGACTGCTATGCTTTCCCAGAGGTTTTAGCTTGGCCCGATCCGCACTTCGCTGCTGCTTCTTCAGCAAGGCTTTGGGCACGTGCTCTGTCGCGTCAGGGAAGTAGATCTGCGGGAGAGCTTGTGCCTCTTGGGCCTTGCTTTCCCGGGCTCCATGGTCGCATCCTGGGTTCACCCTGCCAGGCGAACTATGCAGACACAGCCACCAACCTGCAGCAGCGTGCGTGACCTAGAATGACAGTCCATGCCAACTGCCATCTCCTGGCGTAGTAAGGCTTGGCTTTTTGCTCTGGAGTTCAGGCGGACTCGGAGACTAGGCCAGTGCATTCCCCTGAGAAAGGAGAAGCGACAAGATCCCTGCACAGCGCCCGTGCACTGGGATGCGGAGCTGTGGGGGACTGTTTCCACTTCTTCCCCAAACAACCCCCTGCCAACCACAACGCTGTCACATCCTGAGGGAGAAGGAATCTGACTGTCCTTTCTTCCAGGGAGCTGTATCTGCGAGTTCCGGGTATGGCGCCTCGTGGCATGCCCACGTCTGCCCGAGGGACAGATGGCCTTGGAGATGCTGTCCCCTTGGGACAAGAGGCACAGAACAGGCCTGCCTTCAGCCCAGACCCATTATTCAGAGTGGAGTATGCGCGCTTGCCCTACCTGTCCCCTCTTGTCCTCCTTAAGCCAGTCTTCCGTCAATACTCACACAGAGCGGGTGACGATTGTCTTGCCACTATCCCGCTGTTCTCGTCAGGGCAGGCTCTCCTGCTTTGCGAGTGTTTCCTGACAACAAGGCCAACGGCTCCTTCTCTACTCCTGGGGAGGCGTTCTGCTCCTTTCCCAGACTTGCTCGTGGGGAGCACCGTGACAGCCATGTCCCTATCCTTAAGGCCATTTCCAGATGTGCATCCACGCTTCTCTCTCAGGCAGTGGGGATGCTAGGGCCAAGAGAATTTCGCTCCATGTGGGTTTCTTCCACCGTGCTGCGGAGACTAGCTCAGGCAAGCAGCAGCAGCATCCCACAAACCCGATTCAGATTTCCCAATGAATGCTGTGATTTCCCAGGGGAGAAGCCTGGGCAAAGAGGCTTTCACTGTATGGTGGTTTTTCCCACCTTGAGCCTTGGCCTAGGCAAGCACGAGCAGCAGCCCGCAAATTCGACTCTGATTTCTCAGCAAATGGAGTGGGTGACACTTGTCTTGCCACGCACCCGCTATTCTTGCCTATGCAGGCTCTCCTGTTTCATGACTTTTCCGTAAGGCAGTTTCCACAGGCGCAACCATGCTTCTGTCTCAGGTAGAGGGGATGCCCGGGTAAAGAGGATTTCGCTCCATGCGGCTTTATTACACCGTGCTTTGGAGACTATGTTCAGGCAATCGGCATCAGCATCGCACAGAACAGACTCTGATTTCCCAAAGAATGCTGTGCTTTCCCTGAGGCGATGCCCAGGGAAAAAGGCTTTCGCTCTATGCGGGATTCTCCCACCGTGCTGCCAATACTAGGCTAAAGCAAGTAGCAACAGCAGCCTACAGAACCGACTCTTTTTTCCTAGCATTCGCTATGCTTTCGCAGAGGTTTTCAGCTTGGCCTGAACCGCACTACGCTGCTGCTTCTTCAGCAAGGCTTTGGGCATTTACTCTGTCGCATCAGGGAAGTAGATTTGCGGGAGAGCTGGTGCTCCTTGTTCCTTGTATCCCGGGTACCATGATCGCACCCTGGGTTCACACTGCCAGGCCGAACTCGCAGACACAGCCACAAGCCTGCAGCAGCGTGCGTGGCCTCGGATGACAATCCATGCCAACTGCCATCTCCTGGCCCGTACGGCTTGGCTTTTTGCTCTGGCATTCAGGCAGACTCGGGGACAAGGTCATTGCCTTCCCCATAGGAGAGGTGAGGCGACAGGATCCCTGCATACCGACCGTGCACTGGGATGGGAAGCTGTGGGGGACTGTCCCCACTTCTTCCCCGACACACCCCCTGCAAAGCCAAACGCTGCCATATCTTGTAGGAAGATGGCATTTGACTGCCCTTTCTTCCAGGGAGCTGTATCTGCGAGTTCCGGGTATGGCGCCTGGTGGTTGGCCCACGTCTGCCCTAGGGACAGGTGGCCTTGGAGATGCTGTCCCCTTGGGACAAGAGGCACAGAACAGGCCTTCCATCTGCCCAGACTCCTTCCTCAGAATGGAGTTTGCGCGCCTGCCCTAGCCATCCCCTCGTGTCTTCCCTAAGCCAGGCTTCCGTCTCTACGCACAGGGAGCGATTGACGCTTGTCTTGCCACCGTCCCGCTGTTCTCGCCAGGGCAGGCTCTCCTGCTTTGTGACTATTTCCGGACAACAAGGCCCACAGTGCCTTCTCTTCTCCAGGGTAGGCGTTCTGCTCCTTCCCAAGACTTGCTCTTGGGGAGCACGGTGAAAGCCGTGTCCCTTTCATTAAGGCCTTTTCTAGATGTGCATCCACGCTCTCACTCAGGCAGTGGGGATGCTAGGGCCAAGAGACTTTCAATCCATGCGGGTTTCTTCCACCGTGCTGTGGAGACTAGCTGAGGCAAGCAGCAGCAGCATCCCACAAACACGATTGAGATTTTCCAACGAATGCTGTGCTTTCCCAGAGGAGAAGCCTGGGCAAAGAGGCTTTCGCTGTATGCTGGTTTCTCCCACTTGATACATGGCCTAGCATAGCAGAAGCAGCAGCGCGCAGAACCGAGTCTGATTTCTAAGCAAACGGAGAGGGTGAACTTGTCTTCCACCCGCCTGCTATTCTTGGCTATGCAGCCTCTCAGGTTTCAGGACTTTTCCTTAAGGCTGTTTCAACATTCGAAACCACGCTTCACTCTCAGGAAGAGGGGATGCCGGGGAAAGAGGATTTCACTCCATGAGGGTTTATTACACCATGCTTCGGAGACTCTTTTCAGGTAAGCGGCATCAGCATCGCACAGAACCGACTCTGATTTCCCAAAGAATGATGTGCTTTCCTAGAGGGGATGCCCAGGCAAAGAGGCTTTCGCTCTATGCAGGATTCTCCCACCGTGCTGCCAATACAAGGCTAAAGCAAGCAGCAACGGCAGCCCACAGAACCGTCTCTTTTTTCCAAGCGATTGCTATGCTTTCGCAGAGGTTTTCAGATTGTCCCGATCTGTACTTCGCTGTTGCTTCTTCAGCAAGGATTTGGGCATTTGTTATGTCGCGTCAGGAAGTAGATCTGTGGGAGAACTGGTGCATCTTGGGTTTTGCTTTCCCGGGCTCCATTGTCGCATCCTGGGTTCACCCTGCCAGGCCTAACTGTGCAGACACAGCCACTACCCTGCAGCAGCGTGCGTGGCCTAGGGTGAGAGTCCATGCAAACGGCCATCTCCTAGCGTAGTAAGGCTTGGCTTTTTACTCTGCCGTTCAGGCGGACTTGGGGACTAGGCCAGTGCCTTCCCCTTAGGAAAGGAGAGGCGACATGATCCGTGCACAGAGCCCGTGCCCTGGGATGGGGAGCTGTGGGGGACTGTCCACACTTCTTCCCCGACACACCCCCTGCCACCCCCATAATTGCCCCATCTTGGAGGAAGATGGCATCTGACTGCCCTTTCTTCCAGGGAGCTGTATCTGCGAGTTCCGGGTATGGAGCCTGGTGGCAAGCCCCTGTATGCCCTAGGGACAGGTGTCCGTGGAGATGCTGTCCCCTTGGGACATGAGACACAGAACTGGCCTGCCGTCTTCCCAGACTCCTTCCTCAGAGTGTCGTATGCACGCCTGCCCTAGACGTCCCCTCCTGTTTTCCTAAAGCCAGGCTTCCATCTCTACGCACAGTGAGCCGGTGACGCTTGTCTTGCCACCCTCCCGCTGTACTCCCCAGGGCAGGCTCTCCTGCTTTGCGACTATTTCCCGACAACAAGGCCAACGGCTCCTTCTCTGTCCTGGGGAGGCGTTCTGCTCCTTCCCCAGACTTGCTCTTGGGGAGCACGGTGACAGCCGTGTCCCTATCCTTAAGGCCCTTTCAAGATATGCATCCACGCTTCTCTCGCAGGCAGTGGGGATGCTAGGGCCAAGAGAATTTCGCTCCATGCGAGTTTCTTCCACCGTGCTACGGAGACTAGCTCAGGCAAGCAGCAGCAACAGCCCCCAAACCCGATTCAGATTTCCCAACGAATGCTGTGCTTTCCCAGAGGAGAAGCCTGGGAAAAGAGGTTGTAACTATATGCTAATTTCTCCCACCTTGAGACTTGGCCTAGGCAAGCATGAGCAGTAGCCCACAGAACGGACTCTGATTTCTAAGCAAACGGAGAGGGTGACACTTGTCTTGCCAAACGCCCGCTGTTCTTTCCATGGCAGGCTCTCCTGTTTCATGACTTTTCCTTAAGGCTGATTCCACAGGCGCAACCACGCTTCTCTCCCGGGTAGAGCAAATGCCCGGGCAAAGAGGATTTCACTCCAAGCGGGTTTATTACACCATGCTTCGGAGACTATGTTCAGGCAAGAGGCATCAGCATCGCACAGAACCGACTCTGATTTCCCAACGAATGCTGTGCTTTCCCTGAGGTGAAGTCTGGGCAAAGAGGCTTTCGCTGTATGCTGGTTTCTCCCACCTTGAGACTTGGCCTAGGCAAGCAAGAGCAGCAGGGTGCAGAACCGACTCTGATTTCTAAGCAAACGGAGAGGGTGACCCTTGTTTTGCACCCGCCCGCTATTCTTGCCTATGCAGGCTCTCCTGTTAAATGACTTTTCCTTAAGGCTGTTTCCACAGGCGCAACCACGCTTCTCTCTCACGCAGAGGGGATGCCCGGGCAAAGAGGATTTCGCTGCATGCGGGTTTATTACACCGTTCTTCGGAGACTATGTTCAGGCAAGCGGCATCAGCATCGCACAGAACCGACTCTGATTTCCCAAAGAATGCTGTGCTTTCCTAGAGGGGATGCCCAGGCAAAGAGGCTTTTGCTCTATGCGGGATTCTCCCACCGTGCTGCCAATACTAGGCTAAAGCAAGTAGCAACAGCAGCCCACTGATCTGACTCTATTTTCCTAGCCACTGCTATGCTTTCACAGAGGTTTTCAGCTTGGCCTGAAACTCTCTTCGCTGTTGCTTCTTCAGAAAGGCTTTAGGCGTTTGCTCTGTTGCGTCAGGGAAATAGATCTGCGGTAGAGCTGGTGCCTCTTGGTCCTTGCTTTCCCGGGCTCCATGGTCGCATCCTGGGTTCACCATGCCAGGGCGAACTACGCAGACACAGCCACAGGACTGCAGCTTTGTGCGTGGCCTAGGATGACAGTCCATGCCAACTGCCATCTCCTGGTGTAGTAAGGCTTGGCTTTTTGCTCTGGCGTACAGGCGGATTTGGGGACTAGGCCAGTGCCTTCCCCTTAGGAAAGGATAGGCGACACGATCCCTGCACAGCGCCCGTGCACTAGGATGGGGATCTGTGGAGGACTGTCGCCACTTCTTGCCCCACACACCCCTGCCAACCCCAACGCTGCCACATCTTGTAGGAAGATGGCATCTAACTGCCCTTTCTTCCAGGGAGCTCTGTCTACGAGTTCCGGTTATGAAGCCTGGCGGCAAGCCCACGAATGCCCTAGGGAAAGGTGGCCTTGGAGATGCTGTCCCCTTGGGTCAAGAGTCACGGAACAGGCCTGCCTTCTGCTCAGACTCCTTCCTCAGACTGGAGTATGCACGCCAGCCCAAGCCATCCCTTCGTGTCTTCCTAAACCAAGGCTTCTGTCTCTACGTACAGGGAGCGGGTGACGATTGTCTTGCCACCGTCCCGCTGTTCTCGCCAGGGCGGGCACTCCTGCTTCATTACTTTTCCTTAGGCTTTTTCCACAGGGGCAACCATGCCTCTCTCTCAGGAAGAGGGGATGCCCGGGCAAAGAGGATTTTGCTCCATGCGGGTTTATTACACTGTGCTTCGGAGACTATGTTAGGCAAGCGGCATCAGCATCGCACAGAACCGACTCTGATTTCCCAAAGAGTGCTGTGCTTTCCTAGAGGGAATGCCCAGGCAAAGAGGCTTTTGCTCTATGCAGGTTCCTTCAACCGTGCTGCCAATACTAGGCTAAAGCAAGCAGCAACAGCAGCCCACAGAACCGACTCTTTTTTCCTAGCCCCTGCTATGCTTTCGCAGAGGTTTTCAGTTGGCCTGAACCGCACTTTGCTGCTGCCTCCTCACCAAGGCTTTGGGCGTTTGCTCTGTCGCTGCAGGGAAGTAGATCTGCGGGAAAGCTGGTGCCTCTTGGCCTTGCTTTCCCGAGCTCCATGGTCGCACCCTGGGTTCACCCTGCTAGGCCGAACTATGCAGACACATCCACAACCTGCAGCAGCGTACATGGCCTAGGATGACACTCCATGCCAAATGCTATCTAATGGCGTAGTAAGCCGTGGCTTTTTGCTCCGGCGTTCAGGCGGACACGGGGACTAGGCCAGTGCCTTCCCCTTAGTAGAGTAGAGGCGACAGGATCCCTGCAGAAGGCCCGTGTACCGGGATGGGGAGCTGTGAGGGACTGTCCCCACTTCTTCCCCGACACACCCCCTGCTACCCCCAACGCTGCCACATCTTGGAGGAAGATGGCATCTGACTGCCTTTTCTTCCAGGGAGCTGTATCTGCGAGTTCCGAGTATGGCGCCTGGTGGAAGGCCCACGTCTGCCCTAGGGACAGGTGGCCTTGGAGATGCTGTCGCCTTGGGACAAAAGTCACAGAACAGGCCTGCCATCTTCCCAGACTCCTTCCTCAGAGTGGAGTATGCGCGTCTGCCCTAGCCGTCCACTCGTGTCTTCCTAAAGCCAGGCTTCCATCACTACACACAGGAAGCGGCTGACGCATGTCTTGTCACCGTCCTGCTGTTCTCACCAGTGCGGGCTCTCCTTCTTTGCGACTGTTTCGTGAAAACAAGGCCAACGGCTCCTCTTCTCCTGGGGAGACGCTCTGTTCCTTCCCCCGACTTGCTCTTGGGGAGCACGGTGACAACCATATCCCTTTCCTTAAGGCCCTTGCCATATGAGCATCCATGCTTCTCTCTCAGGCAGTGGGGATGCTAGGGCCAAGAGAATTTCAGTCCATGCGGGTTTCTTATACCTTGCTGCGGAGACTAGCTCAGGCAAGCAGCAGCCGCATCCCACAAACCCTATTCAGATTTCCCAACGAATTCTGTGCTTTACCATAGTAGAAGCCGGGGACAAAGAGGCATTTGCTATATGCTCGTTTCTCCCATACTCAGACTTGGCCTAGGTAAGCAGGAGCAGCAGCCCACAGAATCGACTCTGATTTCTAAGCAAATGGAGAGGGTGACACCTGTCTTGCCACCCGCCCGCTATTCTTTCCTATGCTGGCTCTCCTGTCATGACTTTCCTTAAGGCTGTTTTCACAGGCGCAACCACGCTTCTCTCTCAGGCAGAGGGGATGCCTGGGCAAAGAGTATTTGGCTCCATGCGGGTTTATTACACCACGCTTCGGAGACTAAGTTCAGCCACGTGGCATCAGGATCACACAGAACCGACTCTGATTTCCCAAAGAATGCTGTGCTTTCCGAGAGGTGATGCCCAGGCAAAGAGGATTTCGCTCTATGCGGGATTCTCCCACCGTGCTGCCAGTACTAGGCTAAAGCAAGCAACAACAGCACCCCACAGAACCGACTCTTTTTTCCTACCGATTGCCATGATTCTGCAGAGGTTTTCAGCTTGGCCTGAACCGCACTTCGCTGCTTCTTACTCAGCAAGGCTTTGGGCGTATGCTCTGTCGCGTCTGGGAAGTAGATCTGCGTGAGAGCTGGTGCCTCTTGGGCCTTGCTTTCCCGGGCTCCATGGTGGCACACTGGATTCAGCCTACCAGGCCTAACTACGCAGACACAGGCACCATCCTCCAGCAGCGTGTGTGGCCTAGGATGACACTCCATCCCAACTGCCATCTCCTGGTGTAGTAAGGCTTGGCTTTTAGCTCTGGCGTTCAGGCAGACTCGGGGACTAAGCCAGTGCCTTCCCCATAGGAGAGGAGAGGCGACAGGATCCCTGCACAGGGCGCGTACACTGGGATGGGGAGCTGTGGGGGACTGTCCACACTTATTCCCCGACACACCGGCTGCCACCCACAACGCTGCCACATCTTGGAGGAAGATGGCATCTGACTGCCCTTTCTTCCAGGTACCTGTCTGCGAGTTCAGGGTATGGCAAACAAGATGGTATGGCAAACGGAGATGGTGACACTTGTCTTGCAACCCCTCCCGCTGTTCTTGCCATGGCTGGCTCTCATGTTTCATGACTTTTCCTTAAAGCTGATTCCACAGGCTCAACCACGCTTCTCTCTCAGGTAGAGGGGATGCCCGGGCAAAGAGGATTTCGATCCATGCGGGTTTATTACACCGTGCTTCGGAGACAATGTTCAGTCAAGCGGCATCAGCATGGCACAGAACTGACTCTGATTTCCCAACGATTGCTGTTCTTTCCCAGAGGAGAAGCCTGGGCAAAGAGGCTTTCGCTGTATGCTGGTTTCTCCCACCTTGAGACTTGGCTTAGGCAAGCACGAGCATCAGCCCGCAGAACCGACACTGATTTCTAAGCAAACGGAGATGGTGACACTTGTCTTGCAACCCCTCCCGCTGTTCTTGCCATGGCTGGCTCTCATGTTTCATGACTTTTCCTTAACGCTGATTCCACAGGCTCAACCACGCTTCTCTCTCAGGTAGAGGGGATGCCCGGGCCAAGAGAATTTCGCTCCATGCGGGTTTCTTCCACCGTGCTGCGGAGACTAGCTCAGGCAAGCAGCAGAAGCATCCCACAAACCCGATTCAGATTTCCCAACGAATTCTGTGCTTTCCCAGAAAAGAAGCCTGGGCAAAGAGGCTTTCGCTGTATGCTGGTTTCTTCCACCTTGAGACTTGGCCTAGGAAAGCATGAGCAGCAGGCCGCAGAACCGACAGATTTCTAAGCAAACGGAGAGGGTGACACTTGTCTTGCCACCCGCCCGCTATTCTTTCCTAAGAGGCTCTCTCTTTTCATGACTTTTCCTAAAGCCTTTTCCACAGGCGCAACCACGCTTCTCTCTCAGGTAGAGGGGATGCCCGGGCAAAGAGGATTTCGATCCATGCGGGTTTATTACACCGTGCTTCAGAGACTATGTTCAGGCAAGCGGCATCAGCATCGCACAGAACCGACTCTGATTTCCCAAGGAATGCTGTGCTTTCCGAGAGGGGATGCCCAGGCAAAGAGGCTTGCGCTCTATGCGGGAATTCTCCCACTGTGCTGCCAATACTAGTCTAAAGCAAGCAGCAACAGCAGCCCACAAAACCGACTCTTTTTTCCTAGCGATTGCTATGCTTTCACAGAGGCTTTCCGCTTGGCCTGAACCGCACTTTGCTGCTGTTTCCTCAGCAAGGATTTGGGTGTTTGCTCTGTCGCGTCAGGGAAGTCGATCTGCGGTAAAGCTGGTGCCTCTTGGGATTTGCTTTCCCGGGCTCCATGGTCGCATCCTGGGTTCACCCTTCCAGGGCGAACTACAAGACACAGCCACAAGACTGCAGCAGCGTGCGTGGCCTTGGATGACACTCCATGCCAACTGCCATCTCCTGGGGCAGTAAGGCTTGGCTTTTTGCTCTTGTGTTCAGGCTGACTCAGGGACTAGGCCAGTGCCTTCCCCATAGGAAAGGAGAGGCAACAGGATCCCTGCACAGCGCACATGCACTGGGGTGGGGAGCTGTGGAGGACCGTCCTCACTTGTACCCCGACACACCCCCCTGCCACCCCCAACGCTACCACATCTTGGAATAAGATGGCATCTGACTGCCCTTTCTTCCAGGGAGCTTTATCTGCGAGTTCCGGGTATGGCGCCTGGTGGGAAGCCCATGTCTGCCCTAGGGACATGTATCCTTGGAGATGCTGTCCCCTTGGGACAAGAGGCACAGAACAGGCCTGCCTTCTGCCCAGACTCCTTCCTCAGAGTGCAGTATGTGCGCCAGCCCTAGCCGTCCCCTCGTGTCTTCCTTTAGCCAGGCTTCCGTCTCTACGCACAGGGAACGGTTGACGCTTGTATTGCCACCACCCCGCTGTTCTCGCCAGGCAGGCTCTCCTGTTTTGCGACTGTTTCCCGTCAAGAAGGCCAACAGCTCCTTCTCTTCTCCCGGGGAGGCGTTCTGTTCCTTCCCAAACGTGCTCTTGGGGAGCACGGAGACAGCCGTGTCCCTATATTAAGGCCCTTTCCAGATGTGCATCCACGCTTCTCTCTCAGGCAGTCGGGATGCTAGGGCCAAGAGAATTTCGCTCCATGCGGGTTTCTTCCACCGTGCTGCGGAGACTAGCTCAGGCAAGCAGCAGAAGCATCCCACAAACCCGATTCAGATTTCCCAACGAATTCTGTGCTTTCCCAGAGGAGAAGCCTGGGCAAAGAGGCTTTCAATGTATGCTGGTTTCTTCCACCTTGAGACTTGGCCTAGGAAAGCACGAGAGCAGCCCGCAGAACCGACAGATTTCTAAGCAAACGGAGAGGGTGACACTTGTCTTGCCACCCGCCCGCTATTCTTTCCTAAGAGGCTCTCTCTTTTCATGACTTTTCCTAAAGCCTTTTCCACAGGCGCAACCACGCTTCTCTCTCAGGTAGAGGGGATGCCCGGGCAAAGAGGATTTCGATCCATGCGGGTTTATTACACCGTGCTTCAGAGACTATGTTCAGGCAAGCGGCATCAGCATCGCACAGAACCGACTCTGATTTCCCAAGGAATGCTGTGCTTTCCTAGAGGGGATGCCCAGGCAAAGAGGCTTGCGCTCTATGCGGGAATTCTCCCACTGTGCTGCCAATACTAGTCTAAAGCAAGCAGCAACAGCAGCCCACAAAACCGACTCTTTTTTCCTAGTGATTGCTATGCTTTCACAGAGGCTTTCCACTTGGCCTGAACCGCACTTTGCTGCTGTTTCCTCAGCAAGGATTTGGGTGTTTGCTCTGTCGCGTCAGGGAAGTCGATCTGCGGTAAAGCTGGTGCCTCTTGGGATTTGCTTTCCCGGGCTCCATGGTCGCATCCTGGGTTCACCCTTCCAGGGCGAACTACACAGACACAGCCACAAGACTGCAGCAGCGTGTGTGGCCTTGGATGACACTCCATGCCAACTGCCATCTCCTGGGGCAGTAAGGCTTGGCTTTTTGCTCTGGTGTTCAGGCTGACTCAGGGACTAGGCCAGTGCCTTCCCCATAGGAAAGGAGAGGCTACAGGATCCCTGCACAGCGCACATGCACTGGGGTGGGGAGCTGTGGAGGACTGTCCTCACTTCTACCCCGACACACCCCCTGCAACCCCCAACGCTACAACAACTTGGAGGAAGATGGCATCTGACTGCCCTTTCTTCCAGGGAGCTTTATCTGCGAGTTCCGGGTATGGCGCCTGGTGGGAAGCCCATGTCAGTCCTAGGGACAGGTGGCCTTGGAGATGCCGTCCCCTTTGGACAAGAGACACAGAACATGCCTGCCTTCTGCCCATAATCCTTCCTCAGAGTGGGATATGCGCGCTTGCCCTAGGCGTCCCCTCGTGTCTTCCTTTAGCCAGGCTTCTGTCTCTACGCACAGGGAACGGGTGACGATTGTCTTGCCACCATCCCGCTGTTCTCTCCAGGACAGGCTCTCCTGCTTTGCGACTGTTTCCCGACAACAAGGCCAACGGCTCCTTCACGTCTCCCGGGGAGGTGTTCTGCTCCTTCCCCAGACTTACTCCTGGGAGCACGGTGACATCCGTGTCCCTATCCTTAAGGCCCTTTCCAGATGTGCATCCATGGTTCTGTCTCAGGCAATGGGGATGCTAGGGCCAAGAGAATTTGGCTCCATTCGGGGTTCTTCCACCGTGCTGCGGAGACTAGCTCAGTCAAGCAGCATAAGCTTATCACAAAGCGACTCAGATTTCCCAACGAATCCTGTGCTTTCCCAGAGGAGAAGCCTGGGCAAAGTGCTGTCTATGGATGGTGGTTTTCCCACCTTGAGACTTGTTCTAGGCAAGCACGAGCAGTAGCACGCAGAAGTGAATCTGATTTCTCAGTATATGGAGAGCGTGACACTTGTCGTGCCAGCTCTCTGCTCTTCTTGCCATGGCAGGCTCTCCTGTTTCATGACCGTTTCAGGACAGCAAGGCCAAGGGCCCCTTCTCTTCTCCTAGATCGACGTGCTACGCCTGGAGCAGCAATGATCCCAGGGAGCACAGTACCAGAAGTTTCCCTTTCCTTAAGGCTGTTTCCACAGGCGGTAACACTCTTCTCTCTCAGGTAGAGGGGATGCCCAGGCAAAGAGGATTACGCTCCATTCGGGTTTATTACACCGTGCTTCGGAGACTCTGTTCATGCAAGCGGCATCAGCATCGCACAGAACCGACTCTGATTTCCCAAAGAATGCTGTGCTTTCCCTGAGGGGATGCCCGGGGAAAAAGGCTTTCTCTCTATGGAGGATACTCCCACCGTGCTGCCAATACTAGGCTAAGGCAAGCAGCAACAGCAGCCCACAGGACCGACTCTTTTTTCCTAGCGACTGCTATGCTTTCACAGAGGTTTTCAGTTGGCCTGAACCGCACTTCGCTGCTGCTTCCTCAGCAAGGCTTTGGGCGTTTGCTCTGTCACTTCAGGGAAGTAGATCTGCGGGAGAGCTGGTGCCTCTTCGGTCTTGCTTTCCCGGGCTCCATGGTCGCACCCTGGATTCACCATGCCACGCCGAACTACGCAGACACAGCCACAACCCTGCAGCAGCGTGCGAGGCCTTGACGACAGTCCATACCAACTTCCATCTAATGGCGTAGTAAGGCTTGGCTTTTTGCTCTGGCGTTCAGGCGTACTTGGGGACTCGTCCAGTGCCTTCCCCTTAGGAGAGGTGAGGTGACAGGATCCTTGCACAGGGCCCGTGTACTGGGATGGGGTGCTGTGGGGTACTGTCCCCACTTCTTCCCCGACACACCCCCTGCTACCCGCAAAGCTTCCACATCTTGGAGGAAGATGGCATCTGACTGCCCTTTCTTCCAGGGAGCTGTATCTGCGAGTTCCGGGTATGGCGCCTTGTGGCAGGCCCATGTCTGCCCTAAGGACAAGAGGCTTTGGAGATGCTGTCCCCTTGGGAAAAGAGGCACAGAACAGGCCTGCCGTCTGCCCAGACTACTTCCTCAGAGTGGAGTATGCACGGCTGCCCTAGCCGTCCCCTCGTTTCTTCCTAAAGCCAGGCTTCCGTCCCTATGCACAGGAAGCGGTTGAGGCTTGTCTTGCCACCATCCCGCTGTTCTCGCCAGGGCAGGCTCTCCAGCTTTGCGACTGTTTCCCGACAACAAGGTCAACGACTCTGTCTCTTCTCTGGGGAGGCGTTCTGCTCCTTCCCCAGACTTGCTCTTGGGGAGCACGGTGACAGCCGTGTCCCTATCCTTAAGGCCCTTTCCAAATGTGCATCCACGCTTCTCTCACAGGCAATGGGGATTATAGGGCCAAGAGAATTTCAGTCCATGTGGCTTTCTTCCACCGTGCTGCGGAGTCTAGCCCAGGCAAGCAGCAGCAGCAGACCACAAACGCGATTCAGATTTCCCAACGAATGCTGTGCTTTCCCGTAGTAGAAGCCAGGGACAAAGAGGCTTTCGCTCTATGCTGGTTTCTCCCACCTTCAGACTTGGCCTAGGCAAGCAGGAGCAGCAGCTCGCAGAACCGACTCTGATTTCTAAGCAAACGGAGAGAGTGACAATTGTCTTGCCACACGCCCGCTATTTTTTCCAATGCAGGCTCTTCTGTTGCATGACCCTTTCCAGACAGCAAGGCCAAGGGCCCCTACTCTTCTGCTGGAGCAGCGTGGTACGCCTAGGCCAGACATTCTCACAGGGAGCGCAGTGACAGACTTTTCCCTTTCCTTAAGGCTGTATCCACAGGCGCAACCAAGATTCACTCTCAGGTAGAGGGGATGCCCAAGCAAAGAGGGTTTTGCTCCATGCGGGTTTATTACACCGTGCTTCAGAGACTATGTTCAGGCAAGCGGCATCAGCATCGCACAGAACCGACTCTGATTTCCCAAAGAATGCTGTGCTTTCCTAGAGTAGAAGCCTGCGCAAAGAGGTTTTCGCTGTATCCTGGTTTCTCCCACCTTGAGACTTGGCCTAGGCTTGCACGAGCAGCAGCCCGCAGAACCGACTCTGATTGCTAAGGAAAAAGAGAGGGTGACATTTGTCTTGCCACCTGCCCGCTATTCTTGCCTATGCGGGCTCTCTTGTTTCATGACTTTTCCTTAAGGCTGATTCCACAGGCGCAACCACGCTTCTCTCTCAGGTTGAGGTGGATACCCAGGCAAAAAGGATTTCACTCCAAGCAGGTTTATTACACCGTGTTTCGGAGGCTATGTTCAGGCAAGCGGCATCAGCATCGCACAGAACCGACTCTGATTTCCGAACGAATGCTGTGCTTTCCCAGAGGAGAAGCCTGGGCAAAGAGGCTTTCATTGTATCCTGGTTTCTCCCAACTTGAGACTTGGCCTAGGCATGCACGAGCTGCAGCCCGCAGAACCGACTCTGATTTCTAAGCAAACGGAGAGGGTGACACTTGTCTTGCCATCCGCCAGCTATTCTTGCCTATGCAGGCACTACTGTTTCATGAATTTCCTAAATGCTGTTTCCACAGGCGCAACCACGTTTCTCTCTCATGTAGAGGGGATGCCTGGGCAAAGTGGATTTCACACCATGCGGTTTTATTACACAGTGTTTCAGAGACTATATTCAGGCAAGCGGCATCAGCATCACACAGAACCGACTCTGATTTCCCAAAGAATGCTGTGCTTTCCTAGAGGGGATGCCCAGGCAAAGAGGCTTTCGCTCTATGTGGGATTTTCCCACCGTGCTACCAGTACTAGGCTCAAGCAAGCAGCAACATCAACCCACAGAACCGACTCTTTTTTTCCTAGCGATTGTTATGCTTTCGCAGAGGTTTTCAGCTGGGCCTGAACCGTACTTCACTGTTGCTTCCTCAGCAAGGCTTTGGGCGTTTGCTCTGTCGCGTCAGGGAAGTAGATCTGCGGGAGAGCTGGTGCCTCTTGGGCCTTGCTTTCCCGGGCTCCATGGTCGCACCCTGGGTTCACCCTGCCAGGCCGAACTATGCAGACACAGGCTCAAGCCTGAAGCAGTGTGCGTGCCCTAGGATGATACTCCATGCCAACTGCCATCTACTGGCGTAAAAAGGCTTGGCTTTTTGCATTGGCGTTCAGGCGGACTCAGGGACTAGGCCAGTGACTTCACCTTAGGAGAGGAGAGGTGACAGGATCCCTGCACAGCGCCCGTACACTGGGATGGGGAGCTGTGCGGGACTGTCCCCACTTCTTCCCCGAAACACCCCCTGCTACCCCCAACACTGCCATATCTTGGAGGAAGATGGCATCTGACTGCCCTTTCTTCCAGGGACCTGTATCTGCGAATTCCGGGTATGGCACCTGTTGGCAGGCCCACGTCTGCCCTAGGGACAGGTGTCCTTGGAGATGCTGTCCCCTTGGGACAAGAGGCACAGAACAGGCATTCCTTCTGCCCAGACCCCTTCCTCAGAGTGGTGTATGCGCGCCTGCCCTAGACGTCCACTAGTGTCTGCCTTAAGACAGGCTTCCGTCTCTCCACACATTGAGCGGGAAACGATTGTCTTGACACCACCCCGCTGTTCTGACCAGGGCAGGCTCTCCTGCTTTTCGACTGTTTCCCAACAACAAGGCCAACGCTCCTTCTCTTCTCCTATGGAGGCATTCTGCTCCTGGGAGCACGGTGACAGACATTTCCCTATCCTTAAGGCCCTTTCTAAATGTGCATCCACTCTTCTCTCTCAGGTAGTGGGGATGCCAGGGTCAAGAGAATTTCGCTCCATGCATGTTTCTTCCACCGTGCAGTGGAGACTATCTCAGGCAAGCAGCAGCAGCAACCCACAAACCAGATTCAGATTTCCCAACGAATGCTGTGCTTTCCCAGAGGAGAAGCCTGGGCAAAGATGCTTTCGCTGTATGCTATTTTCTCGCACTTTGAGAATTGGCCTAGGCAAGCAGGAGCAGCAGTCTGCAGAAGTGACTCTGATTTCTCAGCAAATGGAGAGGGTGACACTTGTCGTTTCATCTTCCCACTGTTCTTGACATGGCAGGCTCCCCTGTTTCATGACCATTTCCAGACAGCAAGGCCAAGGGCCCCTTCTCTTCTCACGGAGCGGCGTGCTACGCCTGCCCAGCAATGCTCCCAGGGAGCACAGTAACAGACGTTTCCCTTTCCTTAGTACAGTTTCCACAGGCGCACCCACGCTTCTCTCACAGGCAGAGGGGTGCCCAGTATTTCGCTCCATGCGGGTTTTTTACACCGTGCTTCGGAGACTATGTTCAGGCAAGCGGCATCAGCATCGCACAGAACAGACTCTGATTTCCCAAGAATGCTGTGCTTTCCTAGAGGGGATGGCCAGGCAAAGAGGCTTTCGCTCTATGCGGGCTTCTCCCACCATGCTGCCTTACTAGGCTAAAGCAAGCAGCAACAGCAGCCCACAGAACCGACTCTTTTTTCCTATTGATTGCTATGATATCGCAGAGGTATTCAGCTTGGCCTCAACGGCACTTCGCTGCTGCTTCCTCAACAAGGCTTTGGGCGTTTGCGCTGTCACGTCAGGGAAATAGATCTGCGGGAGAGCTTGTGCGTCTTGGGCCTTGCTTTGCCGGGCTCCGGGGTCGCATCTTGGGTTCACCCTGCCAGGCCGAACTACGCAGACACAGCCACCACGCTGCAGCAGCGTGCATGGCCTAGGATGACTGTCCATCCAACTGCCATCTCCTGCCGTAGTAAGGCTTGGCATTTTACTCTGGCGTTCAGGCGTTCTCGGGGACTAGGCCATTGCCTTCCCCATAGTAGAGGAGAGGCGACAGGATCCCTACACACTGTCCGTGCACTGGGATGGGGAGCTGTGGGAGACTATCCCCACTTCTTCCCCGACATATCTCCAGCCAACCCCAACGCTGCCACATCTTGGAGGAAGATGGCATCTGACTGTCCTTTCTTCCAGGTAGCTGTATCTGCGAGTTCCTGGTGTGTCGCCACGTGGCATTCTCAAGTCTGCCTTAGGGACAGGTGGCCTTGGAGATGCTGTCCCCTTGGGACAAGAGGCACAGAAGAGGCCTGCCTTCTGCCCAGACTCCTTCCTTAGGGTGGAGTAAGCGCGCCTGCCCTAGCCTTCCCCTCGTGTCCTCCTTAAGTCAGGCTTCCGTCTCTACGCACAGGGAGCGGGTGACGATTGTCTTGCCACCATCCCGCTGTTCTCGCCAGGGCAGGCTCTCCTGCTTAGCGACTGTTTCCCGACAACAAGGCCAACGGCTCCTTCTCTTCTCCCGGGGAGGCGTTCTGCTCCTTCCCCAGACTTGCTCTTGGGGAGCACGGTGACAGCCGTGTCCCTATCCTTAAGGCCCTTTCCAGATGTACATGCATGATTCTCTCTCAGGCAGTGGGGATGTTAGGGCCAAGAGAATTTCGCCCATGCGGGTTTCTTCCTCCGTGCTGTGGAGACTAGCTCAGGCAAGCAGCAACAACATTCCACAAAGCGACTCAGATTTCCCAACGAATTCTGTGCTTTCCCAGAGGAGAGGCCTGGGCAAAGAGGCTTTCGCTGTATGGTGGTTTCTCCCACCTTGAGACTTGGCCTAGACAAGCACGAACATCATCCCGCAGAACCGATTCTGATTTCTAAGCAAATGGAGAGGGTGACACTTGTCTTGCCACACACCCGCTGTTCCTGCCATGCCAGGCTCTCCTGTGTCATGACTTTTTTTTAAGGCTGTTTCCACAGGCGCAACCACGCTACTCTCTCAGGTAGAGGAGATGCCCGAAAAAGAGGATTTCACTCCATGCGTGTATATTACACCGTGCTTCGGAGACTATGTTCAGGCAAGCGGCATCTGCATCGCACAGAACTGTCTCTAATTTCCCATAGAATGCTGTGCTTTCCTAGAGGTGATGCCCAGGCAAAGAGGCTTTCGCTTTATGCGGGATTCTCCCACCGTGCTGCCAATACTAGGCTAAAGCAAGCAGTAATAGCAGCCCACAGAACCGACACTTTTTTCCTAGCGATTGCTATGCTTTCTCAGACGTTTTCAGCTTGTCCTGAACCGCACGTCGCTGCTGCTTCCTCAGCAAGGATTTGGGTGTTTGCTCTGTCGCGTCAGGAAATTAGATGTGTGGGAAAGCTGGTGCCTCTTGGGCCTTGCTTCCCAGGCTCCATGGTCGCATCCTGGGTTCACCCTGCCAAGCGAACTATGCAGACACAGCCACAAGCCGGCAGCAGCGTGCGTGACCTAGGAAGACAGTCCATGCCAACTGCCATCTCCTGGCGTAGTAAGGCTTGGCTTTTTGCTCTGGCGTTCATGCAGACTCGGGGACTAGGCCAGTGCCTTTCCCTTAGAAAGGGAGTGGTGACAGGTTCCCTGCACAGCGCCCGTGCACTGGGATGGGGAGCTGTGGGGAACTGTCCCCCTTCTTCCCCGACACACCCCCTGCAACTCCAAATGCTTCCACATCTTGGAAAAGATGGCATCTAACTGCCCTTTCTTCCAGGGAGCTGTATCTACGTGTTCCGGCTATGCGCCTGGTGGCAAGCCCACGTCTGCTCTAGGGACAGGTGGCCTTGGAGATGCTGTCCCCTTGGGACAAGAGGCACAGAACAGGCCTGCCTTCTGCCCAGACTCCTTCCTCAGAGTGGAGTATGCACGCCAGCCCTAGCCGTCCCCACGTGTCTTCCTAAAGCAAGGCTTCTGTCTCTACACACAGGGAGCGTGTGACGCTTGTCTTGCCACCGTCCCGCTGTTCTCTCCAGGGCAATTTCACCTGCTTTGCGACAGTTTCCCGACAACAAGGCCAACGTCTCCTTCTCTTCTCCCGGGGAGGCGTTCTGCTCCTTCCCCAGACTTGCTCTTGGGGAACACGATGACAGCCGTGTCTCTATCGTTAAGGCCCTTTCCAGATGTACATCCACGCTTTTCTTCAGGCAGTGGGGATGCTAAGGCCAAGAGAATTTCGCTCCATGCGGGTTTCTTCGACCGTGGTACAGAGACTAGTTCAGGCAAGAGGCAGCAGCATCCCACAAAGCAACTCAGATTTCCCAACGAATGCTGTGCTTTCCCAGAGGAAAAGCCTGGGCAAAGAGGCTTCGCTCTATGCTGGTTTCTCCCACCTTGAGACTTGGACTAGGCAAGTACGAGCATCAGCCCGCAGAACCATCTCTGATTTCCAAGCAAATGGAGCGGGTGACACATGTCTTGCCACCTGCCCGGTATTCTTGCCAATGCAGGCTCTCCTGTTGCATAACCCTTTCCAGAAAGCAAGGCCAAGGGCCCCTTCCCTTCTCCTGGAGCGGCGAGCTACGCCTGGCCCCAACATGCTCTCAGGGAGCGCAGTGACAGACGTTTAACTTTCCTTAAGTCTGTTTCCACAGGTGCAACCACGCTTCTCTCTCAGGCAGAGGGGATGCCCGGGCAAAGAGGATTTCGCTCCATGCGCGTTTATTACACCGTGCTTAGGAGACTATGTTCAGCAAGCGGCATCATCATCGCACAGAACTGACTGTGATTTCCCAAAGAATGCTGTGCTTTCCTAGAGGGATGCCCAGGCAAAGAGGCTTTCTCTCTATGCGGGATTCTCCCACTGTGCTGCCAATACTAGACTAAGGCAAGCAGAAACAGCAGCCCGTAAAACCGACTCTTTTTTCCTAGCGACTACTATGCTTCCGCAGAGGTTTTCAGCTTGGCTTGAATCGCAGTTCGCTGCTGCTTCCTCATCAAGGCTTTGGGCATTCGCTCTGTCGTGTCAGGGATGTAGATCTGCGGGAGAGCCGGTGCCTCTTGGGCCTTGCTTTCCAGGGCTCCATGTTCGGACCCTGGGATCACCCAGCCAGGCTGAATAACGCAGACACAGGCACAACCCTGCTGCAGCGTGCGTGGCCTAGGATGACACTCCATGTCAACTACCATCTCCTGGCGTAGTAAGGCTTGGCTTTTTGCTCTCGCGTTCAGGCGGACTAGCGGACTAGGCCAGTGCCTTCCCCATAGGAGAGGAGAGGCGACAGGATCCCTGCACAGCGCTCGTGCACTGGGATGGGGAGCAGTGGGGGACTGCCACACTTCGTCCCCGACACACCCCTGCCACCCCCAACGCTGCCACATCTTGGAAGAAGATGGCATCTGACTGCCCTTTCTTCCAGGGAGCTGTATCTGCGAGTTCCGGGTATGGCGCCTGGTGGCAGGACTACGTCTGCCCTACGCACTAGTGGCCGCGGACATGCTGTCCCCTTGGGACAAGAGGCAAGAACAGGCCTGCCGTCTGCCCAGACTCCTTCCGCAGAATGCAGTATGCGCGTCTGCCCTAGCCGTCCCCTCGTGTCTTCCTAAAGCCATTCTTCCTTTCCTACGCACAGGAAGCGGGTGACGCATGTCTTGTAACCGTTCCACTCTTCTGGCCAGGGCAGGCTCTCCTGCTTTGCGACTGTTTCCCGACAACAAGGACAACGGCTCCTTCTCTTCTCCCGGGGAGGCGTTCTGCTCCTTCCCCAGACTTGCTCTTGGGGAGCACGGTGACAGCCATGCCCCTTTCCTTAAGGCCCTTTCCAGATGTGCATCCATCTTCTCTCTCAGGCAGTGGGGATGCTAGGGCCAAGAGAATTTCGCTCCATGCGGTTTTTTCCACCGTGGTGCGGAGTAAAGCTCAGGCAAGCAGCATCAGCATCCCACAAACCCGATTCAGATTTCCCAACGAATGCTGTGCTTTCCCAGAGGAGGAGCCTGGGCAAAGAGGCTTTCACTGATACTGGGTTCTCCCACTTTGAGACTTGGCCTAGGTAAGCAGCAACAGCAGCCCACAGAACCGACTCTTTTTTCCCAGCGACTGCTATGCTTTCCCAGAGGTTTTAGCTTGGCCCGATCCGCACTTCGCTGCTGCTTCTTCAGCAAGGCTTTGGGCACGTGCTCTGTCGCGTCAGGGAAGTAGATCTGCGGGAGAGCTTGTGCCTCTTGGGCCTTGCTTTCCCGGGCTCCATGGTCGCATCCTGGGTTCACCCTGCCAGGCGAACTATGCAGACACAGCCACCAACCTGCAGCAGCGTGCGTGACCTAGAATGACAGTCCATGCCAACTGCCATCTCCTGGCGTAGTAAGGCTTGGCTTTTTGCTCTGGAGTTCAGGCGGACTCGGAGACTAGGCCAGTGCATTCCCCTGAGAAAGGAGAAGCGACAAGATCCCTGCACAGCGCCCGTGCACTGGGATGCGGAGCTGTGGGGGACTGTTTCCACTTCTTCCCCAAACAACCCCCTGCCAACCACAACGCTGTCACATCCTGAGGGAGAAGGAATCTGACTGTCCTTTCTTCCAGGGAGCTGTATCTGCGAGTTCCGGGTATGGCGCCTCGTGGCATGCCCACGTCTGCCCGAGGGACAGATGGCCTTGGAGATGCTGTCCCCTTGGGACAAGAGGCACAGAACAGGCCTGCCTTCAGCCCAGACCCATTATTCAGAGTGGAGTATGCGCGCTTGCCCTACCTGTCCCCTCTTGTCCTCCTTAAGCCAGTCTTCCGTCAATACTCACACAGAGCGGGTGACGATTGTCTTGCCACTATCCCGCTGTTCTCGTCAGGGCAGGCTCTCCTGCTTTGCGAGTGTTTCCTGACAACAAGGCCAACGGCTCCTTCTCTACTCCTGGGGAGGCGTTCTGCTCCTTTCCCAGACTTGCTCGTGGGGAGCACCGTGACAGCCATGTCCCTATCCTTAAGGCCATTTCCAGATGTGCATCCACGCTTCTCTCTCAGGCAGTGGGGATGCTAGGGCCAAGAGAATTTCGCTCCATGTGGGTTTCTTCCACCGTGCTGCGGAGACTAGCTCAGGCAAGCAGCAGCAGCATCCCACAAACCCGATTCAGATTTCCCAATGAATGCTGTGATTTCCCAGGGGAGAAGCCTGGGCAAAGAGGCTTTCACTGTATGGTGGTTTTTCCCACCTTGAGCCTTGGCCTAGGCAAGCACGAGCAGCAGCCCGCAAATTCGACTCTGATTTCTCAGCAAATGGAGTGGGTGACACTTGTCTTGCCACGCACCCGCTATTCTTGCCTATGCAGGCTCTCCTGTTTCATGACTTTTCCGTAAGGCAGTTTCCACAGGCGCAACCATGCTTCTGTCTCAGGTAGAGGGGATGCCCGGGTAAAGAGGATTTCGCTCCATGCGGCTTTATTACACCGTGCTTTGGAGACTATGTTCAGGCAATCGGCATCAGCATCGCACAGAACAGACTCTGATTTCCCAAAGAATGCTGTGCTTTCCCTGAGGCGATGCCCAGGGAAAAAGGCTTTCGCTCTATGCGGGATTCTCCCACCGTGCTGCCAATACTAGGCTAAAGCAAGTAGCAACAGCAGCCTACGGAACCGACTCTTTTTTCCTAGCATTCGCTATGCTTTCGCAGAGGTTTTCAGCTTGGCCTGAACCGCACTACGCTGCTGCTTCTTCAGCAAGGCTTTGGGCATTTACTCTGTCGCATCAGGGAAGTAGATTTGCGGGAGAGCTGGTGCTCCTTGTTCCTTGTATCCCGGGTACCATGATCGCACCCTGGGTTCACACTGCCAGGCCGAACTCGCAGACACAGCCACAAGCCTGCAGCAGCGTGCGTGGCCTCGGATGACAATCCATGCCAACTGCCATCTCCTGGCCCGTACGGCTTGGCTTTTTGCTCTGGCATTCAGGCAGACTCGGGGACAAGGTCATTGCCTTCCCCATAGGAGAGGTGAGGCGACAGGATCCCTGCATACCGACCGTGCACTGGGATGGGAAGCTGTGGGGGACTGTCCCCACTTCTTCCCCGACACACCCCCTGCAAAGCCAAACGCTGCCATATCTTGTAGGAAGATGGCATTTGACTGCCCTTTCTTCCAGGGAGCTGTATCTGCGAGTTCCGGGTATGGCGCCTGGTGGTTGGCCCACGTCTGCCCTAGGGACAGGTGGCCTTGGAGATGCTGTCCCCTTGGGACAAGAGGCACAGAACAGGCCTTCCATCTGCCCAGACTCCTTCCTCAGAATGGAGTTTGCGCGCCTGCCCTAGCCATCCCCTCGTGTCTTCCCTAAGCCAGGCTTCCGTCTCTACGCACAGGGAGCGATTGACGCTTGTCTTGCCACCGTCCCGCTGTTCTCGCCAGGGCAGGCTCTCCTGCTTTGTGACTATTTCCGGACAACAAGGCCCACAGTGCCTTCTCTTCTCCAGGGTAGGCGTTCTGCTCCTTCCCAAGACTTGCTCTTGGGGAGCACGGTGAAAGCCGTGTCCCTTTCATTAAGGCCTTTTCTAGATGTGCATCCACGCTCTCACTCAGGCAGTGGGGATGCTAGGGCCAAGAGACTTTCAATCCATGCGGGTTTCTTCCACCGTGCTGTGGAGACTAGCTGAGGCAAGCAGCAGCAGCATCCCACAAACACGATTGAGATTTTCCAACGAATGCTGTGCTTTCCCAGAGGAGAAGCCTGGGCAAAGAGGCTTTCGCTGTATGCTGGTTTCTCCCACTTGATACATGGCCTAGCATAGCAGAAGCAGCAGCGCGCAGAACCGAGTCTGATTTCTAAGCAAACGGAGAGGGTGAACTTGTCTTCCACCCGCCTGCTATTCTTGGCTATGCAGCCTCTCAGGTTTCAGGACTTTTCCTTAAGGCTGTTTCAACATTCGAAACCACGCTTCACTCTCAGGAAGAGGGGATGCCGGGGAAAGAGGATTTCACTCCATGAGGGTTTATTACACCATGCTTCGGAGACTCTTTTCAGGTAAGCGGCATCAGCATCGCACAGAACCGACTCTGATTTCCCAAAGAATGATGTGCTTTCCTAGAGGGGATGCCCAGGCAAAGAGGCTTTCGCTCTATGCAGGATTCTCCCACCGTGCTGCCAATACAAGGCTAAAGCAAGCAGCAACGGCAGCCCACAGAACCGTCTCTTTTTTCCAAGCGATTGCTATGCTTTCGCAGAGGTTTTCAGATTGTCCCGATCTGTACTTCGCTGTTGCTTCTTCAGCAAGGATTTGGGCATTTGTTTTGTCGCGTCAGGAAGTAGATCTGTGGGAGAACTGGTGCATCTTGGGTTTTGCTTTCCCGGGCTCCATTGTCGCATCCTGGGTTCACCCTGCCAGGCCTAACTGTGCAGACACAGCCACTACCCTGCAGCAGCGTGCGTGGCCTAGGGTGAGAGTCCATGCAAACGGCCATCTCCTAGCGTAGTAAGGCTTGGCTTTTTACTCTGCCGTTCAGGCGGACTTGGGGACTAGGCCAGTGCCTTCCCCTTAGGAAAGGAGAGGCGACATGATCCGTGCACAGAGCCCGTGCCCTGGGATGGGGAGCTGTGGGGGACTGTCCACACTTCTTCCCCGACACACCCCCTGCCACCCCCATAATTGCCCCATCTTGGAGGAAGATGGCATCTGACTGCCCTTTCTTCCAGGGAGCTGTATCTGCGAGTTCCGGGTATGGAGCCTGGTGGCAAGCCCCCGTATGCCCTAGGGACAGGTGTCCGTGGAGATGCTGTCCCCTTGGGACATGAGACACAGAACTGGCCTGCCGTCTTCCCAGACTCCTTCCTCAGAGTGTCGTATGCACGCCTGCCCTAGATGTCCCCTCCTGTTTTCCTAAAGCCAGGCTTCCATCTCTACGCACAGTGAGCCGGTGACGCTTGTCTTGCCACCCTCCCGCTGTACTCCCCAGGGCAGGCTCTCCTGCTTTGCGACTATTTCCCGACAACAAGGCCAACGGCTCCTTCTCTGTCCTGGGGAGGCGTTCTGCTCCTTCCCCAGACTTGCTCTTGGGGAGCACGGTGACAGCCGTGTCCCTATCCTTAAGGCCCTTTCAAGATATGCATCCACGCTTCTCTCGCAGGCAGTGGGGATGCTAGGGCCAAGAGAATTTCGCTCCATGCGAGTTTCTTCCACCGTGCTACGGAGACTAGCTCAGGCAAGCAGCAGCAACAGCCCCCAAACCCGATTCAGATTTCCCAACGAATGCTGTGCTTTCCCAGAGGAGAAGCCTGGGAAAAGAGGTTGTAACTATATGCTAATTTCTCCCACCTTGAGACTTGGCCTAGGCAAGCATGAGCAGTAGCCCACAGAACGGACTCTGATTTCTAAGCAAACGGAGAGGGTGACACTTGTCTTGCCAAACGCCCGCTGTTCTTTCCATGGCAGGCTCTCCTGTTTCATGACTTTTCCTTAAGGCTGATTCCACAGGCGCAACCACGCTTCTCTCCCGGGTAGAGCAAATGCCCGGGCAAAGAGGATTTCACTCCAAGCGGGTTTATTACACCATGCTTCGGAGACTATGTTCAGGCAAGAGGCATCAGCATCGCACAGAACCGACTCTGATTTCCCAACGAATGCTGTGCTTTCCCTGAGGTGAAGTCTGGGCAAAGAGGCTTTCGCTGTATGCTGGTTTTTCCCACCTTGAGACTTGGCCTAGGCAAGCAAGAGCAGCAGGGTGCAGAACCGACTCTGATTTCTAAGCAAACGGAGAGGGTGACCCTTGTTTTGCACCCGCCCGCTATTCTTGCCTATGCAGGCTCTCCTGTTAAATGACTTTTCCTTAAGGCTGTTTCCACAGGCGCAACCACGCTTCTCTCTCACGCAGAGGGGATGCCCGGGCAAAGAGGATTTCGCTGCATGCGGGTTTATTACACCGTTCTTCGGAGACTATGTTCAGGCAAGCGGCATCAGCATCGCACAGAACCGACTCTGATTTCCCAAAGAATGCTGTGCTTTCCTAGAGGGGATGCCCAGGCAAAGAGGCTTTTGCTCTATGCGGGATTCTCCCACCGTGCTGCCAATACTAGGCTAAAGCAAGTAGCAACAGCAGCCCACTGATCTGACTCTATTTTCCTAGCCACTGCTATGCTTTCACAGAGGTTTTCAGCTTGGCCTGAAACTCTCTTCGCTGTTGCTTCTTCAGAAAGGCTTTAGGCGTTTGCTCTGTTGCGTCAGGGAAATAGATCTGCGGTAGAGCTGGTGCCTCTTGGTCCTTGCTTTCCCGGGCTCCATGGTCGCATCCTGGGTTCACCATGCCAGGGCGAACTACGCAGACACAGCCACAGGACTGCAGCTTTGTGCGTGGCCTAGGATGACAGTCCATGCCAACTGCCATCTCCTGGTGTAGTAAGGCTTGGCTTTTTGCTCTGGCGTACAGGCGGATTTGGGGACTAGGCCAGTGCCTTCCCCTTAGGAAAGGATAGGCGACACGATCCCTGCACAGCGCCCGTGCACTAGGATGGGGATCTGTGGAGGACTGTCGCCACTTCTTGCCCCACACACCCCTGCCAACCCCAACGCTGCCACATCTTGTAGGAAGATGGCATCTAACTGCCCTTTCTTCCAGGGAGCTCTGTCTACGAGTTCCGGTTATGAAGCCTGGCGGCAAGCCCACGAATGCCCTAGGGAAAGGTGGCCTTGGAGATGCTGTCCCCTTGGGTCAAGAGTCACGGAACAGGCCTGCCTTCTGCTCAGACTCCTTCCTCAGACTGGAGTATGCACGCCAGCCCAAGCCATCCCTTCGTGTCTTCCTAAACCAAGGCTTCTGTCTCTACGTACAGGGAGCGGGTGACGATTGTCTTGCCACCGTCCCGCTGTTCTCGCCAGGGCGGGCACTCCTGCTTCATTACTTTTCCTTAGGCTTTTTCCACAGGGGCAACCATGCCTCTCTCTCAGGAAGAGGGGATGCCCGGGCAAAGAGGATTTTGCTCCATGCGGGTTTATTACACTGTGCTTCGGAGACTATGTTAGGCAAGCGGCATCAGCATCGCACAGAACCGACTCTGATTTCCCAAAGAGTGCTGTGCTTTCCTAGAGGGAATGCCCAGGCAAAGAGGCTTTTGCTCTATGCAGGTTCCTTCAACCGTGCTGCCAATACTAGGCTAAAGCAAGCAGCAACAGCAGCCCACAGAACCGACTCTTTTTTCCTAGCCCCTGCTATGCTTTCGCAGAGGTTTTCAGTTGGCCTGAACCGCACTTTGCTGCTGCCTCCTCACCAAGGCTTTGGGCGTTTGCTCTGTCGCTGCAGGGAAGTAGATCTGCGGGAAAGCTGGTGCCTCTTGGCCTTGCTTTCCCGAGCTCCATGGTCGCACCCTGGGTTCACCCTGCTAGGCCGAACTATGCAGACACATCCACAACCTGCAGCAGCGTACATGGCCTAGGATGACACTCCATGCCAAATGCTATCTAATGGCGTAGTAAGCCGTGGCTTTTTGCTCCGGCGTTCAGGCGGACACGGGGACTAGGCCAGTGCCTTCCCCTTAGTAGAGTAGAGGCGACAGGATCCCTGCAGAAGGCCCGTGTACCGGGATGGGGAGCTGTGAGGGACTGTCCCCACTTCTTCCCCGACACACCCCCTGCTACCCCCAACGCTGCCACATCTTGGAGGAAGATGGCATCTGACTGCCTTTTCTTCCAGGGAGCTGTATCTGCGAGTTCCGAGTATGGCGCCTGGTGGAAGGCCCACGTCTGCCCTAGGGACAGGTGGCCTTGGAGATGCTGTCGCCTTGGGACAAAAGTCACAGAACAGGCCTGCCATCTTCCCAGACTCCTTCCTCAGAGTGGAGTATGCGCGTCTGCCCTAGCCGTCCACTCGTGTCTTCCTAAAGCCAGGCTTCCATCACTACACACAGGAAGCGGCTGACGCATGTCTTGTCACCGTCCTGCTGTTCTCACCAGTGCGGGCTCTCCTTCTTTGCGACTGTTTCGTGAAAACAAGGCCAACGGCTCCTCTTCTCCTGGGGAGACGCTCTGTTCCTTCCCCCGACTTGCTCTTGGGGAGCACGGTGACAACCATATCCCTTTCCTTAAGGCCCTTGCCATATGAGCATCCATGCTTCTCTCTCAGGCAGTGGGGATGCTAGGGCCAAGAGAATTTCAGTCCATGCGGGTTTCTTATACCTTGCTGCGGAGACTAGCTCAGGCAAGCAGCAGCCGCATCCCACAAACCCTATTCAGATTTCCCAACGAATTCTGTGCTTTACCATAGTAGAAGCCGGGGACAAAGAGGCATTTGCTATATGCTCGTTTCTCCCATACTCAGACTTGGCCTAGGTAAGCAGGAGCAGCAGCCCACAGAACCGACTCTGATTTCTAAGCAAATGGAGAGGGTGACACTTGTCTTGCCACCCGCCCGCTATTCTTTCCTATGCTGGCTCTCCTGTCATGACTTTCCTTAAGGCTGTTTTCACAGGCGCAACCACGCTTCTCTCTCAGGCAGAGGGGATGCCTGGGCAAAGAGTATTTGGCTCCATGCGGGTTTATTACACCACGCTTCGGAGACTAAGTTCAGCCACGTGGCATCAGGATCACACAGAACCGACTCTGATTTCCCAAAGAATGCTGTGCTTTCCGAGAGGTGATGCCCAGGCAAAGAGGATTTCGCTCTATGCGGGATTCTCCCACCGTGCTGCCAGTACTAGGCTAAAGCAAGCAACAACAGCACCCCACAGAACCGACTCTTTTTTCCTACCGATTGCCATGATTCTGCAGAGGTTTTCAGCTTGGCCTGAACCGCACTTCGCTGCTTCTTACTCAGCAAGGCTTTGGGCGTATGCTCTGTCGCGTCTGGGAAGTAGATCTGCGTGAGAGCTGGTGCCTCTTGGGCCTTGCTTTCCCGGGCTCCATGGTGGCACACTGGATTCAGCCTACCAGGCCTAACTACGCAGACACAGGCACCATCCTCCAGCAGCGTGTGTGGCCTAGGATGACACTCCATCCCAACTGCCATCTCCTGGTGTAGTAAGGCTTGGCTTTTAGCTCTGGCGTTCAGGCAGACTCGGGGACTAAGCCAGTGCCTTCCCCATAGGAGAGGAGAGGCGACAGGATCCCTGCACAGGGCGCGTACACTGGGATGGGGAGCTGTGGGGGACTGTCCACACTTATTCCCCGACACACCGGCTGCCACCCACAACGCTGCCACATCTTGGAGGAAGATGGCATCTGACTGCCCTTTCTTCCAGGTACCTGTCTGCGAGTTCAGGGTATGGCAAACAAGATGGTATGGCAAACGGAGATGGTGACACTTGTCTTGCAACCCCTCCCGCTGTTCTTGCCATGGCTGGCTCTCATGTTTCATGACTTTTCCTTAAAGCTGATTCCACAGGCTCAACCACGCTTCTCTCTCAGGTAGAGGGGATGCCCGGGCAAAGAGGATTTCGATCCATGCGGGTTTATTACACCGTGCTTCGGAGACAATGTTCAGTCAAGCGGCATCAGCATGGCACAGAACTGACTCTGATTTCCCAACGATTGCTGTTCTTTCCCAGAGGAGAAGCCTGGGCAAAGAGGCTTTCGCTGTATGCTGGTTTCTCCCACCTTGAGACTTGGCTTAGGCAAGCACGAGCATCAGCCCGCAGAACCGACACTGATTTCTAAGCAAACGGAGATGGTGACACTTGTCTTGCAACCCCTCCCGCTGTTCTTGCCATGGCTGGCTCTCATGTTTCATGACTTTTCCTTAACGCTGATTCCACAGGCTCAACCACGCTTCTCTCTCAGGTAGAGGGGATGCCCGGGCCAAGAGAATTTCGCTCCATGCGGGTTTCTTCCACCGTGCTGCGGAGACTAGCTCAGGCAAGCAGCAGAAGCATCCCACAAACCCGATTCAGATTTCCCAACGAATTCTGTGCTTTCCCAGAAAAGAAGCCTGGGCAAAGAGGCTTTCGCTGTATGCTGGTTTCTTCCACCTTGAGACTTGGCCTAGGAAAGCATGAGCAGCAGGCCGCAGAACCGACAGATTTCTAAGCAAACGGAGAGGGTGACACTTGTCTTGCCACCCGCCCGCTATTCTTTCCTAAGAGGCTCTCTCTTTTCATGACTTTTCCTAAAGCCTTTTCCACAGGCGCAACCACGCTTCTCTCTCAGGTAGAGGGGATGCCCGGGCAAAGAGGATTTCGATCCATGCGGGTTTATTACACCGTGCTTCAGAGACTATGTTCAGGCAAGCGGCATCAGCATCGCACAGAACCGACTCTGATTTCCCAAGGAATGCTGTGCTTTCCGAGAGGGGATGCCCAGGCAAAGAGGCTTGCGCTCTATGCGGGAATTCTCCCACTGTGCTGCCAATACTAGTCTAAAGCAAGCAGCAACAGCAGCCCACAAAACCGACTCTTTTTTCCTAGCGATTGCTATGCTTTCACAGAGGCTTTCCGCTTGGCCTGAACCGCACTTTGCTGCTGTTTCCTCAGCAAGGATTTGGGTGTTTGCTCTGTCGCGTCAGGGAAGTCGATCTGCGGTAAAGCTGGTGCCTCTTGGGATTTGCTTTCCCGGGCTCCATGGTCGCATCCTGGGTTCACCCTTCCAGGGCGAACTACAAGACACAGCCACAAGACTGCAGCAGCGTGCGTGGCCTTGGATGACACTCCATGCCAACTGCCATCTCCTGGGGCAGTAAGGCTTGGCTTTTTGCTCTTGTGTTCAGGCTGACTCAGGGACTAGGCCAGTGCCTTCCCCATAGGAAAGGAGAGGCAACAGGATCCCTGCACAGCGCACATGCACTGGGGTGGGGAGCTGTGGAGGACCGTCCTCACTTGTACCCCGACACACCCCCTGCCACCCCCAACGCTACCACATCTTGGAATAAGATGGCATCTGACTGCCCTTTCTTCCAGGGAGCTTTATCTGCGAGTTCCGGGTATGGCGCCTGGTGGGAAGCCCATGTCTGCCCTAGGGACATGTATCCTTGGAGATGCTGTCCCCTTGGGACAAGAGGCACAGAACAGGCCTGCCTTCTGCCCAGACTCCTTCCTCAGAGTGCAGTATGTGCGCCAGCCCTAGCCGTCCCCTCGTGTCTTCCTTTAGCCAGGCTTCCGTCTCTACGCACAGGGAACGGTTGACGCTTGTATTGCCACCACCCCGCTGTTCTCGCCAGGCAGGCTCTCCTGTTTTGCGACTGTTTCCCGTCAAGAAGGCCAACAGCTCCTTCTCTTCTCCCGGGGAGGCGTTCTGTTCCTTCCCAAACGTGCTCTTGGGGAGCACGGAGACAGCCGTGTCCCTATATTAAGGCCCTTTCCAGATGTGCATCCACGCTTCTCTCTCAGGCAGTCGGGATGCTAGGGCCAAGAGAATTTCGCTCCATGCGGGTTTCTTCCACCGTGCTGCGGAGACTAGCTCAGGCAAGCAGCAGAAGCATCCCACAAACCCGATTCAGATTTCCCAACGAATTCTGTGCTTTCCCAGAGGAGAAGCCTGGGC
Source organism: Neogale vison (assembly GCF_020171115.1). Classification (NCBI taxonomy): domain Eukaryota; kingdom Metazoa; phylum Chordata; class Mammalia; order Carnivora; family Mustelidae; genus Neogale; species Neogale vison. Next base: position 44,327,577 of record NC_058104.1, read on the forward strand.
AAAGAGGCTTTCAATGTATGCTGGTTTCTTCCACCTTGAGACTTGGCCTAGGAAAGCACGAGAGCAGCCCGCAGAACCGACAGATTTCTAAGCAAACGGAGAGGGTGACACTTGTCTTGCCACCCGCCCGCTATTCTTTCCTAAGAGGCTCTCTCTTTTCATGACTTTTCCTAAAGCCTTTTCCACAGGCGCAACCACGCTTCTCTCTCAGGTAGAGGGGATGCCCGGGCAAAGAGGATTTCGATCCATGCGGGTTTATTACACCGTGCTTCAGAGACTATGTTCAGGCAAGCGGCATCAGCATCGCACAGAACCGACTCTGATTTCCCAAGGAATGCTGTGCTTTCCTAGAGGGGATGCCCAGGCAAAGAGGCTTGCGCTCTATGCGGGAATTCTCCCACTGTGCTGCCAATACTAGTCTAAAGCAAGCAGCAACAGCAGCCCACAAAACCGAATCTTTTTTCCTAGTGATTGCTATGCTTTCACAGAGGCTTTCCACTTGGCCTGAACCGCACTTTGCTGCTGTTTCCTCAGCAAGGATTTGGGTGTTTGCTCTGTCGCGTCAGGGAAGTCGATCTGCGGTAAAGCTGGTGCTTCTTGGGATTTGCTTTCCCGGGCTCCATGGTCGCATCCTGGGTTCACCCTTCCAGGGCGAACTACACAGACACAGCCACAAGACTGCAGCAGCGTGTGTGGCCTTGGATGACACTCCATGCCAACTGCCATCTCCTGGGGCAGTAAGGCTTGGCTTTTTGCTCTGGTGTTCAGGCTGACTCAGGGACTAGGCCAGTGCCTTCCCCATAGGAAAGGAGAGGCTACAGGATCCCTGCACAGCGCACATGCACTGGGGTGGGGAGCTGTGGAGGACTGTCCTCACTTCTACCCCGACACACCCCCTGCAACCCCCAACGCTACAACAACTTGGAGGAAGATGGCATCTGACTGCCCTTTCTTCCAGGGAGCTTTATCTGCGAGTTCCGGGTATGGCGCCTGGTGGGAAGCCCATGTCAGTCCTAGGGACAGGTGGCCTTGGAGATGCCGTCCCCTTTGGACAAGAGACACAGAACATGCCTGCCTTCTGCCCATAATCCTTCCTCAGAGTGGGATATGCGCGCTTGCCCTAGGCGTCCCCTCGTGTCTTCCTTTAGCCAGGCTTCTGTCTCTACGCACAGGGAACGGGTGACGATTGTCTTGCCACCATCCCGCTGTTCTCTCCAGGACAGGCTCTCCTGCTTTGCGACTGTTTCCCGACAACAAGGCCAACGGCTCCTTCACGTCTCCCGGGGAGGTGTTCTGCTCCTTCCCCAGACTTACTCCTGGGAGCACGGTGACATCCGTGTCCCTATCCTTAAGGCCCTTTCCAGATGTGCATCCATGGTTCTGTCTCAGGCAATGGGGATGCTAGGGCCAAGAGAATTTGGCTCCATTCGGGGTTCTTCCACCGTGCTGCGGAGACTAGCTCAGTCAAGCAGCATAAGCTTATCACAAAGCGACTCAGATTTCCCAACGAATCCTGTGCTTTCCCAGAGGAGAAGCCTGGGCAAAGTGCTGTCTATGGATGGTGGTTTTCCCACCTTGAGACTTGTTCTAGGCAAGCACGAGCAGTAGCACGCAGAAGTGAATCTGATTTCTCAGTATATGGAGAGCGTGACACTTGTCGTGCCAGCTCTCTGCTCTTCTTGCCATGGCAGGCTCTCCTGTTTCATGACCGTTTCAGGACAGCAAGGCCAAGGGCCCCTTCTCTTCTCCTAGATCGACGTGCTACGCCTGGAGCAGCAATGATCCCAGGGAGCACAGTACCAGAAGTTTCCCTTTCCTTAAGGCTGTTTCCACAGGCGGTAACACTCTTCTCTCTCAGGTAGAGGGGATGCCCAGGCAAAGAGGATTACGCTCCATTCGGGTTTATTACACCGTGCTTCGGAGACTCTGTTCATGCAAGCGGCATCAGCATCGCACAGAACCGACTCTGATTTCCCAAAGAATGCTGTGCTTTCCCTGAGGGGATGCCCGGGGAAAAAGGCTTTCTCTCTATGGAGGATACTCCCACCGTGCTGCCAATACTAGGCTAAGGCAAGCAGCAACAGCAGCCCACAGGACCGACTCTTTTTTCCTAGCGACTGCTATGCTTTCACAGAGGTTTTCAGTTGGCCTGAACCGCACTTCGCTGCTGCTTCCTCAGCAAGGCTTTGGGCGTTTGCTCTGTCACTTCAGGGAAGTAGATCTGCGGGAGAGCTGGTGCCTCTTCGGTCTTGCTTTCCCGGGCTCCATGGTCGCACCCTGGATTCACCATGCCACGCCGAACTACGCAGACACAGCCACAACCCTGCAGCAGCGTGCGAGGCCTTGACGACAGTCCATACCAACTTCCATCTAATGGCGTAGTAAGGCTTGGCTTTTTGCTCTGGCGTTCAGGCGTACTTGGGGACTCGTCCAGTGCCTTCCCCTTAGGAGAGGTGAGGTGACAGGATCCTTGCACAGGGCCCGTGTACTGGGATGGGGTGCTGTGGGGTACTGTCCCCACTTCTTCCCCGACACACCCCCTGCTACCCGCAAAGCTTCCACATCTTGGAGGAAGATGGCATCTGACTGCCCTTTCTTCCAGGGAGCTGTATCTGCGAGTTCCGGGTATGGCGCCTTGTGGCAGGCCCATGTCTGCCCTAAGGACAAGAGGCTTTGGAGATGCTGTCCCCTTGGGAAAAGAGGCACAGAACAGGCCTGCCGTCTGCCCAGACTACTTCCTCAGAGTGGAGTATGCGCGGCTGCCCTAGCCGTCCCCTCGTTTCTTCCTAAAGCCAGGCTTCCGTCCCTATGCACAGGAAGCGGTTGAGGCTTGTCTTGCCACCATCCCGCTGTTCTCGCCAGGGCAGGCTCTCCAGCTTTGCGACTGTTTCCCGACAACAAGGTCAACGACTCTGTCTCTTCTCTGGGGAGGCGTTCTGCTCCTTCCCCAGACTTGCTCTTGGGGAGCACGGTGACAGCCGTGTCCCTATCCTTAAGGCCCTTTCCAAATGTGCATCCACGCTTCTCTCACAGGCAATGGGGATTATAGGGCCAAGAGAATTTCAGTCCATGTGGCTTTCTTCCACCGTGCTGCGGAGTCTAGCTCAGGCAAGCAGCAGCAGCAGACCACAAACGCGATTCAGATTTCCCAACGAATGCTGTGCTTTCCCGTAGTAGAAGCCAGGGACAAAGAGGCTTTCGCTCTATGCTGGTTTCTCCCACCTTCAGACTTGGCCTAGGCAAGCAGGAGCAGCAGCTCGCAGAACCGACTCTGATTTCTAAGCAAACGGAGAGAGTGACAATTGTCTTGCCACACGCCCGCTATTTTTTCCAATGCAGGCTCTTCTGTTGCATGACCCTTTCCAGACAGCAAGGCCAAGGGCCCCTACTCTTCTGCTGGAGCAGCGTGGTACGCCTAGGCCAGACATTCTCACAGGGAGCGCAGTGACAGACTTTTCCCTTTCCTTAAGGCTGTATCCACAGGCGCAACCAAGATTCACTCTCAGGTAGAGGGGATGCCCAAGCAAAGAGGGTTTTGCTCCATGCGGGTTTATTACACCGTGCTTCAGAGACTATGTTCAGGCAAGCGGCATCAGCATCGCACAGAACCGACTCTGATTTCCCAAAGAATGCTGTGCTTTCCTAGAGTAGAAGCCTGCGCAAAGAGGTTTTCGCTGTATCCTGGTTTCTCCCACCTTGAGACTTGGCCTAGGCTTGCACGAGCAGCAGCCCGCAGAACCGACTCTGATTGCTAAGGAAAAAGAGAGGGTGACATTTGTCTTGCCACCTGCCCGCTATTCTTGCCTATGCGGGCTCTCTTGTTTCATGACTTTTCCTTAAGGCTGATTCCACAGGCGCAACCACGCTTCTCTCTCAGGTTGAGGTGGATACCCAGGCAAAAAGGATTTCACTCCAAGCAGGTTTATTACACCGTGTTTCGGAGGCTATGTTCAGGCAAGCGGCATCAGCATCGCACAGAACCGACTCTGATTTCCGAACGAATGCTGTGCTTTCCCAGAGGAGAAGCCTGGGCAAAGAGGCTTTCATTGTATCCTGGTTTCTCCCAACTTGAGACTTGGCCTAGGCATGCACGAGCTGCAGCCCGCAGAACCGACTCTGATTTCTAAGCAAACGGAGAGGGTGACACTTGTCTTGCCATCCGCCAGCTATTCTTGCCTATGCAGGCACTACTGTTTCATGAATTTCCTAAATGCTGTTTCCACAGGCACAACCACGTTTCTCTCTCATGTAGAGGGGATGCCTGGGCAAAGTGGATTTCACACCATGCGGTTTTATTACACAGTGTTTCAGAGACTATATTCAGGCAAGCGGCATCAGCATCACACAGAACCGACTCTGATTTCCCAAAGAATGCTGTGCTTTCCTAGAGGGGATGCCCAGGCAAAGAGGCTTTCGCTCTATGTGGGATTTTCCCACCGTGCTACCAGTACTAGGCTCAAGCAAGCAGCAACATCAACCCACAGAACCGACTCTTTTTTTCCTAGCGATTGTTATGCTTTCGCAGAGGTTTTCAGCTGGGCCTGAACCGTACTTCACTGTTGCTTCCTCAGCAAGGCTTTGGGCGTTTGCTCTGTCGCGTCAGGGAAGTAGATCTGCGGGAGAGCTGGTGCCTCTTGGGCCTTGCTTTCCCGGGCTCCATGGTCGCACCCTGGGTTCACCCTGCCAGGCCGAACTATGCAGACACAGGCTCAAGCCTGAAGCAGTGTGCGTGCCCTAGGATGATACTCCATGCCAACTGCCATCTACTGGCGTAAAAAGGCTTGGCTTTTTGCATTGGCGTTCAGGCGGACTCAGGGACTAGGCCAGTGACTTCACCTTAGGAGAGGAGAGGTGACAGGATCCCTGCACAGCGCCCGTACACTGGGATGGGGAGCTGTGCGGGACTGTCCCCACTTCTTCCCCGAAACACCCCCTGCTACCCCCAACACTGCCATATCTTGGAGGAAGATGGCATCTGACTGCCCTTTCTTCCAGGGACCTGTATCTGCGAATTCCGGGTATGGCACCTGTTGGCAGGCCCACGTCTGCCCTAGGGACAGGTGTCCTTGGAGATGCTGTCCCCTTGGGACAAGAGGCACAGAACAGGCATTCCTTCTGCCCAGACCCCTTCCTCAGAGTGGTGTATGCGCGCCTGCCCTAGACGTCCACTAGTGTCTGCCTTAAGACAGGCTTCCGTCTCTCCACACATTGAGCGGGAAACGATTGTCTTGACACCACCCCGCTGTTCTGACCAGGGCAGGCTCTCCTGCTTTTCGACTGTTTCCCAACAACAAGGCCAACGCTCCTTCTCTTCTCCTATGGAGGCATTCTGCTCCTGGGAGCACGGTGACAGACATTTCCCTATCCTTAAGGCCCTTTCTAAATGTGCATCCACTCTTCTCTCTCAGGTAGTGGGGATGCCAGGGTCAAGAGAATTTCGCTCCATGCATGTTTCTTCCACCGTGCAGTGGAGACTATCTCAGGCAAGCAGCAGCAGCAACCCACAAACCAGATTCAGATTTCCCAACGAATGCTGTGCTTTCCCAGAGGAGAAGCCTGGGCAAAGATGCTTTCGCTGTATGCTATTTTCTCGCACTTTGAGAATTGGCCTAGGCAAGCAGGAGCAGCAGTCTGCAGAAGTGACTCTGATTTCTCAGCAAATGGAGAGGGTGACACTTGTCGTTTCATCTTCCCACTGTTCTTGACATGGCAGGCTCCCCTGTTTCATGACCATTTCCAGACAGCAAGGCCAAGGGCCCCTTCTCTTCTCACGGAGCGGCGTGCTACGCCTGCCCAGCAATGCTCCCAGGGAGCACAGTAACAGACGTTTCCCTTTCCTTAGTACAGTTTCCACAGGCGCACCCACGCTTCTCTCACAGGCAGAGGGGTGCCCAGTATTTCGCTCCATGCGGGTTTTTTACACCGTGCTTCGGAGACTATGTTCAGGCAAGCGGCATCAGCATCGCACAGAACAGACTCTGATTTCCCAAGAATGCTGTGCTTTCCTAGAGGGGATGGCCAGGCAAAGAGGCTTTCGCTCTATGCGGGCTTCTCCCACCATGCTGCCTTACTAGGCTAAAGCAAGCAGCAACAGCAGCCCACAGAACCGACTCTTTTTTCCTATTGATTGCTATGATATCGCAGAGGTATTCAGCTTGGCCTCAACGGCACTTCGCTGCTGCTTCCTCAACAAGGCTTTGGGCGTTTGCGCTGTCACGTCAGGGAAGTAGATCTGCGGGAGAGCTTGTGCGTCTTGGGCCTTGCTTTGCCGGGCTCCGGGGTCGCATCTTGGGTTCACCCTGCCAGGCCGAACTACGCAGACACAGCCACCACGCTGCAGCAGCGTGCATGGCCTAGGATGACTGTCCATCCAACTGCCATCTCCTGCCGTAGTAAGGCTTGGCATTTTACTCTGGCGTTCAGGCGTTCTCGGGGACTAGGCCATTGCCTTCCCCATAGTAGAGGAGAGGCGACAGGATCCCTACACACTGTCCGTGCACTGGGATGGGGAGCTGTGGGAGACTATCCCCACTTCTTCCCCGACATATCTCCAGCCAACCCCAACGCTGCCACATCTTGGAGGAAGATGGCATCTGACTGTCCTTTCTTCCAGGTAGCTGTATCTGCGAGTTCCTGGTGTGTCGCCACGTGGCATTCTCAAGTCTGCCTTAGGGACAGGTGGCCTTGGAGATGCTGTCCCCTTGGGACAAGAGGCACAGAAGAGGCCTGCCTTCTGCCCAGACTCCTTCCTTAGGGTGGAGTAAGCGCGCCTGCCCTAGCCTTCCCCTCGTGTCTTCCTTAAGTCAGGCTTCCGTCTCTACGCACAGGGAGCGGGTGACGATTGTCTTGCCACCATCCCGCTGTTCTCGCCAGGGCAGGCTCTCCTGCTTAGCGACTGTTTCCCGACAACAAGGCCAACGGCTCCTTCTCTTCTCCCGGGGAGGCGTTCTGCTCCTTCCCCAGACTTGCTCTTGGGGAGCACGGTGACAGCCGTGTCCCTATCCTTAAGGCCCTTTCCAGATGTACATGCATGATTCTCTCTCAGGCAGTGGGGATGTTAGGGCCAAGAGAATTTCGCCCATGCGGGTTTCTTCCTCCGTGCTGTGGAGACTAGCTCAGGCAAGCAGCAACAACATTCCACAAAGCGACTCAGATTCCCCAACGAATTCTGTGCTTTCCCAGAGGAGAGGCCTGGGCAAAGAGGCTTTCGCTGTATGGTGGTTTCTCCCACCTTGAGACTTGGCCTAGACAAGCACGAACATCATCCCGCAGAACCGATTCTGATTTCTAAGCAAATGGAGAGGGTGACACTTGTCTTGCCACACACCCGCTGTTCCTGCCATGCCAGGCTCTCCTGTGTCATGACTTTTTTTTAAGGCTGTTTCCACAGGCGCAACCACGCTACTCTCTCAGGTAGAGGAGATGCCCGAAAAAGAGGATTTCACTCCATGCGTGTATATTACACCGTGCTTCGGAGACTATGTTCAGGCAAGCGGCATCTGCATCGCACAGAACTGTCTCTAATTTCCCATAGAATGCTGTGCTTTCCTAGAGGTGATGCCCAGGCAAAGAGGCTTTCGCTTTATGCGGGATTCTCCCACCGTGCTGCCAATACTAGGCTAAAGCAAGCAGTAATAGCAGCCCACAGAACCGACACTTTTTTCCTAGCGATTGCTATGCTTTCTCAGACGTTTTCAGCTTGTCCTGAACCGCACGTCGCTGCTGCTTCCTCAGCAAGGATTTGGGTGTTTGCTCTGTCGCGTCAGGAAATTAGATGTGTGGGAAAGCTGGTGCCTCTTGGGCCTTGCTTCCCAGGCTCCATGGTCGCATCCTGGGTTCACCCTGCCAAGCGAACTATGCAGACACAGCCACAAGCCGGCAGCAGCGTGCGTGACCTAGGAAGACAGTCCATGCCAACTGCCATCTCCTGGCGTAGTAAGGCTTGGCTTTTTGCTCTGGCGTTCATGCAGACTCGGGGACTAGGCCAGTGCCTTTCCCTTAGAAAGGGAGTGGTGACAGGTTCCCTGCACAGCGCCCGTGCACTGGGATGGGGAGCTGTGGGGAACTGTCCCCCTTCTTCCCCGACACACCCCCTGCAACTCCAAATGCTTCCACATCTTGGAAAAGATGGCATCTAACTGCCCTTTCTTCCAGGGAGCTGTATCTACGTGTTCCGGCTATGCGCCTGGTGGCAAGCCCACGTCTGCTCTAGGGACAGGTGGCCTTGGAGATGCTGTCCCCTTGGGACAAGAGGCACAGAACAGGCCTGCCTTCTGCCCAGACTCCTTCCTCAGAGTGGAGTATGCACGCCAGCCCTAGCCGTCCCCACGTGTCTTCCTAAAGCAAGGCTTCTGTCTCTACACACAGGGAGCGTGTGACGCTTGTCTTGCCACCGTCCCGCTGTTCTCTCCAGGGCAATTTCACCTGCTTTGCGACAGTTTCCCGACAACAAGGCCAACGTCTCCTTCTCTTCTCCCGGGGAGGCGTTCTGCTCCTTCCCCAGACTTGCTCTTGGGGAACACGATGACAGCCGTGTCTCTATCGTTAAGGCCCTTTCCAGATGTACATCCACGCTTTTCTTCAGGCAGTGGGGATGCTAAGGCCAAGAGAATTTCGCTCCATGCGGGTTTCTTCGACCGTGGTACAGAGACTAGTTCAGGCAAGAGGCAGCAGCATCCCACAAAGCAACTCAGATTTCCCAACGAATGCTGTGCTTTCCCAGAGGAAAAGCCTGGGCAAAGAGGCTTCGCTCTATGCTGGTTTCTCCCACCTTGAGACTTGGACTAGGCAAGTACGAGCATCAGCCCGCAGAACCATCTCTGATTTCCAAGCAAATGGAGCGGGTGACACATGTCTTGCCACCTGCCCGGTATTCTTGCCAATGCAGGCTCTCCTGTTGCATAACCCTTTCCAGAAAGCAAGGCCAAGGGCCCCTTCCCTTCTCCTGGAGCGGCGAGCTACGCCTGGCCCCAACATGCTCTCAGGGAGCGCAGTGACAGACGTTTAACTTTCCTTAAGTCTGTTTCCACAGGTGCAACCACGCTTCTCTCTCAGGCAGAGGGGATGCCCGGGCAAAGAGGATTTCGCTCCATGCGCGTTTATTACACCGTGCTTAGGAGACTATGTTCAGCAAGCGGCATCATCATCGCACAGAACTGACTGTGATTTCCCAAAGAATGCTGTGCTTTCCTAGAGGGATGCCCAGGCAAAGAGGCTTTCTCTCTATGCGGGATTCTCCCACTGTGCTGCCAATACTAGACTAAGGCAAGCAGAAACAGCAGCCCGTAAAACCGACTCTTTTTTCCTAGCGACTACTATGCTTCCGCAGAGGTTTTCAGCTTGGCTTGAATCGCAGTTCGCTGCTGCTTCCTCATCAAGGCTTTGGGCATTCGCTCTGTCGTGTCAGGGATGTAGATCTGCGGGAGAGCCGGTGCCTCTTGGGCCTTGCTTTCCAGGGCTCCATGTTCGGACCCTGGGATCACCCAGCCAGGCTGAATAACGCAGACACAGGCACAACCCTGCTGCAGCGTGCGTGGCCTAGGATGACACTCCATGTCAACTACCATCTCCTGGCGTAGTAAGGCTTGGCTTTTTGCTCTCGCGTTCAGGCGGACTAGCGGACTAGGCCAGTGCCTTCCCCATAGGAGAGGAGAGGCGACAGGATCCCTGCACAGCGCTCGTGCACTGGGATGGGGAGCAGTGGGGGACTGCCACACTTCGTCCCCGACACACCCCTGCCACCCCCAACGCTGCCACATCTTGGAAGAAGATGGCATCTGACTGCCCTTTCTTCCAGGGAGCTGTATCTGCGAGTTCCGGGTATGGCGCCTGGTGGCAGGACTACGTCTGCCCTACGCACTAGTGGCCGCGGACATGCTGTCCCCTTGGGACAAGAGGCAAGAACAGGCCTGCCGTCTGCCCAGACTCCTTCCGCAGAATGCAGTATGCGCGTCTGCCCTAGCCGTCCCCTCGTGTCTTCCTAAAGCCATTCTTCCTTTCCTACGCACAGGAAGCGGGTGACGCATGTCTTGTAACCGTTCCACTCTTCTGGCCAGGGCAGGCTCTCCTGCTTTGCGACTGTTTCCCGACAACAAGGACAACGGCTCCTTCTCTTCTCCCGGGGAGGCGTTCTGCTCCTTCCCCAGACTTGCTCTTGGGGAGCACGGTGACAGCCATGCCCCTTTCCTTAAGGCCCTTTCCAGATGTGCATCCATCTTCTCTCTCAGGCAGTGGGGATGCTAGGGCCAAGAGAATTTCGCTCCATGCGGTTTTTTCCACCGTGGTGCGGAGTAAAGCTCAGGCAAGCAGCATCAGCATCCCACAAACCCGATTCAGATTTCCCAACGAATGCTGTGCTTTCCCAGAGGAGGAGCCTGGGCAAAGAGGCTTTCACTGATACTGGGTTCTCCCACTTTGAGACTTGGCCTAGGTAAGCAGCAACAGCAGCCCACAGAACCGACTCTTTTTTCCCAGCGACTGCTATGCTTTCCCAGAGGTTTTAGCTTGGCCCGATCCGCACTTCGCTGCTGCTTCTTCAGCAAGGCTTTGGGCACGTGCTCTGTCGCGTCAGGGAAGTAGATCTGCGGGAGAGCTTGTGCCTCTTGGGCCTTGCTTTCCCGGGCTCCATGGTCGCATCCTGGGTTCACCCTGCCAGGCGAACTATGCAGACACAGCCACCAACCTGCAGCAGCGTGCGTGACCTAGAATGACAGTCCATGCCAACTGCCATCTCCTGGCGTAGTAAGGCTTGGCTTTTTGCTCTGGAGTTCAGGCGGACTCGGAGACTAGGCCAGTGCATTCCCCTGAGAAAGGAGAAGCGACAAGATCCCTGCACAGCGCCCGTGCACTGGGATGCGGAGCTGTGGGGGACTGTTTCCACTTCTTCCCCAAACAACCCCCTGCCAACCACAACGCTGTCACATCCTGAGGGAGAAGGAATCTGACTGTCCTTTCTTCCAGGGAGCTGTATCTGCGAGTTCCGGGTATGGCGCCTCGTGGCATGCCCACGTCTGCCCGAGGGACAGATGGCCTTGGAGATGCTGTCCCCTTGGGACAAGAGGCACAGAACAGGCCTGCCTTCAGCCCAGACCCATTATTCAGAGTGGAGTATGCGCGCTTGCCCTACCTGTCCCCTCTTGTCCTCCTTAAGCCAGTCTTCCGTCAATACTCACACAGAGCGGGTGACGATTGTCTTGCCACTATCCCGCTGTTCTCGTCAGGGCAGGCTCTCCTGCTTTGCGAGTGTTTCCTGACAACAAGGCCAACGGCTCCTTCTCTACTCCTGGGGAGGCGTTCTGCTCCTTTCCCAGACTTGCTCGTGGGGAGCACCGTGACAGCCATGTCCCTATCCTTAAGGCCATTTCCAGATGTGCATCCACGCTTCTCTCTCAGGCAGTGGGGATGCTAGGGCCAAGAGAATTTCGCTCCATGTGGGTTTCTTCCACCGTGCTGCGGAGACTAGCTCAGGCAAGCAGCAGCAGCATCCCACAAACCCGATTCAGATTTCCCAATGAATGCTGTGATTTCCCAGGGGAGAAGCCTGGGCAAAGAGGCTTTCACTGTATGGTGGTTTTTCCCACCTTGAGCCTTGGCCTAGGCAAGCACGAGCAGCAGCCCGCAAATTCGACTCTGATTTCTCAGCAAATGGAGTGGGTGACACTTGTCTTGCCACGCACCCGCTATTCTTGCCTATGCAGGCTCTCCTGTTTCATGACTTTTCCGTAAGGCAGTTTCCACAGGCGCAACCATGCTTCTGTCTCAGGTAGAGGGGATGCCCGGGTAAAGAGGATTTCGCTCCATGCGGCTTTATTACACCGTGCTTTGGAGACTATGTTCAGGCAATCGGCATCAGCATCGCACAGAACAGACTCTGATTTCCCAAAGAATGCTGTGCTTTCCCTGAGGCGATGCCCAGGGAAAAAGGCTTTCGCTCTATGAGGGATTCTCCCACCGTGCTGCCAATACTAGGCTAAAGCAAGTAGCAACAGCAGCCTACAGAACCGACTCTTTTTTCCTAGCATTCGCTATGCTTTCGCAGAGGTTTTCAGCTTGGCCTGAACCGCACTACGCTGCTGCTTCTTCAGCAAGGCTTTGGGCATTTACTCTGTCGCATCAGGGAAGTAGATTTGCGGGAGAGCTGGTGCTCCTTGTTCCTTGTATCCCGGGTACCATGATCGCACCCTGGGTTCACACTGCCAGGCCGAACTCGCAGACACAGCCACAAGCCTGCAGCAGCGTGCGTGGCCTCGGATGACAATCCATGCCAACTGCCATCTCCTGGCCCGTACGGCTTGGCTTTTTGCTCTGGCATTCAGGCAGACTCAGGGACAAGGTCATTGCCTTCCCCATAGGAGAGGTGAGGCGACAGGATCCCTGCATACCGACCGTGCACTGGGATGGGAAGCTGTGGGGGACTGTCCCCACTTCTTCCCCGACACACCCCCTGCAAAGCCAAACGCTGCCATATCTTGTAGGAAGATGGCATTTGACTGCCCTTTCTTCCAGGGAGCTGTATCTGCGAGTTCCGGGTATGGCGCCTGGTGGTTGGCCCACGTCTGCCCTAGGGACAGGTGGCCTTGGAGATGCTGTCCCCTTGGGACAAGAGGCACAGAACAGGCCTTCCATCTGCCCAGACTCCTTCCTCAGAATGGAGTTTGCGCGCCTGCCCTAGCCATCCCCTCGTGTCTTCCCTAAGCCAGGCTTCCGTCTCTACGCACAGGGAGCGATTGACGCTTGTCTTGCCACCGTCCCGCTGTTCTCGCCAGGGCAGGCTCTCCTGCTTTGTGACTATTTCCGGACAACAAGGCCCACAGTGCCTTCTCTTCTCCAGGGTAGGCGTTCTGCTCCTTCCCAAGACTTGCTCTTGGGGAGCACGGTGAAAGCCGTGTCCCTTTCATTAAGGCCTTTTCTAGATGTGCATCCACGCTCTCACTCAGGCAGTGGGGATGCTAGGGCCAAGAGACTTTCAATCCATGCGGGTTTCTTCCACCGTGCTGTGGAGACTAGCTGAGGCAAGCAGCAGCAGCATCCCACAAACACGATTGAGATTTTCCAACGAATGCTGTGCTTTCCCAGAGGAGAAGCCTGGGCAAAGAGGCTTTCGCTGTATGCTGGTTTCTCCCACTTGATACATGGCCTAGCATAGCAGAAGCAGCAGCGCGCAGAACCGAGTCTGATTTCTAAGCAAACGGAGAGGGTGAACTTGTCTTCCACCCGCCTGCTATTCTTGGCTATGCAGCCTCTCAGGTTTCAGGACTTTTCCTTAAGGCTGTTTCAACATTCGAAACCACGCTTCACTCTCAGGAAGAGGGGATGCCGGGGAAAGAGGATTTCACTCCATGAGGGTTTATTACACCATGCTTCGGAGACTCTTTTCAGGTAAGCGGCATCAGCATCGCACAGAACCGACTCTGATTTCCCAAAGAATGATGTGCTTTCCTAGAGGGGATGCCCAGGCAAAGAGGCTTTCGCTCTATGCAGGATTCTCCCACCGTGCTGCCAATACAAGGCTAAAGCAAGCAGCAACGGCAGCCCACAGAACCGTCTCTTTTTTCCAAGCGATTGCTATGCTTTCGCAGAGGTTTTCAGATTGTCCCGATCTGTACTTCGCTGTTGCTTCTTCAGCAAGGATTTGGGCATTTGTTTTGTCGCGTCAGGAAGTAGATCTGTGGGAGAACTGGTGCATCTTGGGTTTTGCTTTCCCGGGCTCCATTGTCGCATCCTGGGTTCACCCTGCCAGGCCTAACTGTGCAGACACAGCCACTACCCTGCAGCAGCGTGCGTGGCCTAGGGTGAGAGTCCATGCAAACGGCCATCTCCTAGCGTAGTAAGGCTTGGCTTTTTACTCTGCCGTTCAGGCGGACTTGGGGACTAGGCCAGTGCCTTCCCCTTAGGAAAGGAGAGGCGACATGATCCGTGCACAGAGCCCGTGCCCTGGGATGGGGAGCTGTGGGGGACTGTCCACACTTCTTCCCCGACACACCCCCTGCCACCCCCATAATTGCCCCATCTTGGAGGAAGATGGCATCTGACTGCCCTTTCTTCCAGGGAGCTGTATCTGCGAGTTCCGGGTATGGAGCCTGGTGGCAAGCCCCTGTATGCCCTAGGGACAGGTGTCCGTGGAGATGCTGTCCCCTTGGGACATGAGACACAGAACTGGCCTGCCGTCTTCCCAGACTCCTTCCTCAGAGTGTCGTATGCACGCCTGCCCTAGACGTCCCCTCCTGTTTTCCTAAAGCCAGGCTTCCATCTCTACGCACAGTGAGCCGGTGACGCTTGTCTTGCCACCCTCCCGCTGTACTCCCCAGGGCAGGCTCTCCTGCTTTGCGACTATTTCCCGACAACAAGGCCAACGGCTCCTTCTCTGTCCTGGGGAGGCGTTCTGCTCCTTCCCCAGACTTGCTCTTGGGGAGCACGGTGACAGCCGTGTCCCTATCCTTAAGGCCCTTTCAAGATATGCATCCACGCTTCTCTCGCAGGCAGTGGGGATGCTAGGGCCAAGAGAATTTCGCTCCATGCGAGTTTCTTCCACCGTGCTACGGAGACTAGCTCAGGCAAGCAGCAGCAACAGCCCCCAAACCCGATTCAGATTTCCCAACGAATGCTGTGCTTTCCCAGAGGAGAAGCCTGGGAAAAGAGGTTGTAACTATATGCTAATTTCTCCCACCTTGAGACTTGGCCTAGGCAAGCATGAGCGGTAGCCCACAGAACGGACTCTGATTTCTAAGCAAACGGAGAGGGTGACACTTGTCTTGCCAAACGCCCGCTGTTCTTTCCATGGCAGGCTCTCCTGTTTCATGACTTTTCCTTAAGGCTGATTCCACAGGCGCAACCACGCTTCTCTCCCGGGTAGAGCAAATGCCCGGGCAAAGAGGATTTCACTCCAAGCGGGTTTATTACACCATGCTTCGGAGACTATGTTCAGGCAAGAGGCATCAGCATCGCACAGAACCGACTCTGATTTCCCAACGAATGCTGTGCTTTCCCTGAGGTGAAGTCTGGGCAAAGAGGCTTTCGCTGTATGCTGGTTTTTCCCACCTTGAGACTTGGCCTAGGCAAGCAAGAGCAGCAGGGTGCAGAACCGACTCTGATTTCTAAGCAAACGGAGAGGGTGACCCTTGTTTTGCACCCGCCCGCTATTCTTGCCTATGCAGGCTCTCCTGTTAAATGACTTTTCCTTAAGGCTGTTTCCACAGGCGCAACCACGCTTCTCTCTCACGCAGAGGGGATGCCCGGGCAAAGAGGATTTCGCTGCATGCGGGTTTATTACACCGTTCTTCGGAGACTATGTTCAGGCAAGCGGCATCAGCATCGCACAGAACCGACTCTGATTTCCCAAAGAATGCTGTGCTTTCCTAGAGGGGATGCCCAGGCAAAGAGGCTTTTGCTCTATGCGGGATTCTCCCACCGTGCTGCCAATACTAGGCTAAAGCAAGTAGCAACAGCAGCCCACTGATCTGACTCTATTTTCCTAGCCACTGCTATGCTTTCACAGAGGTTTTCAGCTTGGCCTGAAACTCTCTTCGCTGTTGCTTCTTCAGAAAGGCTTTAGGCGTTTGCTCTGTTGCGTCAGGGAAATAGATCTGCGGTAGAGCTGGTGCCTCTTGGTCCTTGCTTTCCCGGGCTCCATGGTCGCATCCTGGGTTCACCATGCCAGGGCGAACTACGCAGACACAGCCACAGGACTGCAGCTTTGTGCGTGGCCTAGGATGACAGTCCATGCCAACTGCCATCTCCTGGTGTAGTAAGGCTTGGCTTTTTGCTCTGGCGTACAGGCGGATTTGGGGACTAGGCCAGTGCCTTCCCCTTAGGAAAGGATAGGCGACACGATCCCTGCACAGCGCCCGTGCACTAGGATGGGGATCTGTGGAGGACTGTCGCCACTTCTTGCCCCACACACCCCTGCCAACCCCAACGCTGCCACATCTTGTAGGAAGATGGCATCTAACTGCCCTTTCTTCCAGGGAGCTCTGTCTACGAGTTCCGGTTATGAAGCCTGGCGGCAAGCCCACGAATGCCCTAGGGAAAGGTGGCCTTGGAGATGCTGTCCCCTTGGGTCAAGAGTCACGGAACAGGCCTGCCTTCTGCTCAGACTCCTTCCTCAGACTGGAGTATGCACGCCAGCCCAAGCCATCCCTTCGTGTCTTCCTAAACCAAGGCTTCTGTCTCTACGTACAGGGAGCGGGTGACGATTGTCTTGCCACCGTCCCGCTGTTCTCGCCAGGGCGGGCACTCCTGCTTCATTACTTTTCCTTAGGCTTTTTCCACAGGGGCAACCATGCCTCTCTCTCAGGAAGAGGGGATGCCCGGGCAAAGAGGATTTTGCTCCATGCGGGTTTATTACACTGTGCTTCGGAGACTATGTTAGGCAAGCGGCATCAGCATCGCACAGAACCGACTCTGATTTCCCAAAGAGTGCTGTGCTTTCCTAGAGGGAATGCCCAGGCAAAGAGGCTTTTGCTCTATGCAGGTTCCTTCAACCGTGCTGCCAATACTAGGCTAAAGCAAGCAGCAACAGCAGCCCACAGAACCGACTCTTTTTTCCTAGCCCCTGCTATGCTTTCGCAGAGGTTTTCAGTTGGCCTGAACCGCACTTTGCTGCTGCCTCCTCACCAAGGCTTTGGGCGTTTGCTCTGTCGCTGCAGGGAAGTAGATCTGCGGGAAAGCTGGTGCCTCTTGGCCTTGCTTTCCCGAGCTCCATGGTCGCACCCTGGGTTCACCCTGCTAGGCCGAACTATGCAGACACATCCACAACCTGCAGCAGCGTACATGGCCTAGGATGACACTCCATGCCAAATGCTATCTAATGGCGTAGTAAGCCGTGGCTTTTTGCTCCGGCGTTCAGGCGGACACGGGGACTAGGCCAGTGCCTTCCCCTTAGTAGAGTAGAGGCGACAGGATCCCTGCAGAAGGCCCGTGTACCGGGATGGGGAGCTGTGAGGGACTGTCCCCACTTCTTCCCCGACACACCCCCTGCTACCCCCAACGCTGCCACATCTTGGAGGAAGATGGCATCTGACTGCCTTTTCTTCCAGGGAGCTGTATCTGCGAGTTCCGAGTATGGCGCCTGGTGGAAGGCCCACGTCTGCCCTAGGGACAGGTGGCCTTGGAGATGCTGTCGCCTTGGGACAAAAGTCACAGAACAGGCCTGCCATCTTCCCAGACTCCTTCCTCAGAGTGGAGTATGCGCGTCTGCCCTAGCCGTCCACTCGTGTCTTCCTAAAGCCAGGCTTCCATCACTACACACAGGAAGCGGCTGACGCATGTCTTGTCACCGTCCTGCTGTTCTCACCAGTGCGGGCTCTCCTTCTTTGCGACTGTTTCGTGAAAACAAGGCCAACGGCTCCTCTTCTCCTGGGGAGACGCTCTGTTCCTTCCCCCGACTTGCTCTTGGGGAGCACGGTGACAACCATATCCCTTTCCTTAAGGCCCTTGCCATATGAGCATCCATGCTTCTCTCTCAGGCAGTGGGGATGCTAGGGCCAAGAGAATTTCAGTCCATGCGGGTTTCTTATACCTTGCTGCGGAGACTAGCTCAGGCAAGCAGCAGCCGCATCCCACAAACCCTATTCAGATTTCCCAACGAATTCTGTGCTTTACCATAGTAGAAGCCGGGGACAAAGAGGCATTTGCTATATGCTCGTTTCTCCCATACTCAGACTTGGCCTAGGTAAGCAGGAGCAGCAGCCCACAGAACCGACTCTGATTTCTAAGCAAATGGAGAGGGTGACACTTGTCTTGCCACCCGCCCGCTATTCTTTCCTATGCTGGCTCTCCTGTCATGACTTTCCTTAAGGCTGTTTTCACAGGCGCAACCACGCTTCTCTCTCAGGCAGAGGGGATGCCTGGGCAAAGAGTATTTGGCTCCATGCGGGTTTATTACACCACGCTTCGGAGACTAAGTTCAGCCACGTGGCATCAGGATCACACAGAACCGACTCTGATTTCCCAAAGAATGCTGTGCTTTCCGAGAGGTGATGCCCAGGCAAAGAGGATTTCGCTCTATGCGGGATTCTCCCACCGTGCTGCCAGTACTAGGCTAAAGCAAGCAACAACAGCACCCCACAGAACCGACTCTTTTTTCCTACCGATTGCCATGATTCTGCAGAGGTTTTCAGCTTGGCCTGAACCGCACTTCGCTGCTTCTTACTCAGCAAGGCTTTGGGCGTATGCTCTGTCGCGTCTGGGAAGTAGATCTGCGTGAGAGCTGGTGCCTCTTGGGCCTTGCTTTCCCGGGCTCCATGGTGGCACACTGGATTCAGCCTACCAGGCCTAACTACGCAGACACAGGCACCATCCTCCAGCAGCGTGTGTGGCCTAGGATGACACTCCATCCCAACTGCCATCTCCTGGTGTAGTAAGGCTTGGCTTTTAGCTCTGGCGTTCAGGCAGACTCGGGGACTAAGCCAGTGCCTTCCCCATAGGAGAGGAGAGGCGACAGGATCCCTGCACAGGGCGCGTACACTGGGATGGGGAGCTGTGGGGGACTGTCCACACTTATTCCCCGACACACCGGCTGCCACCCACAACGCTGCCACATCTTGGAGGAAGATGGCATCTGACTGCCCTTTCTTCCAGGTACCTGTCTGCGAGTTCAGGGTATGGCAAACAAGATGGTATGGCAAACGGAGATGGTGACACTTGTCTTGCAACCCCTCCCGCTGTTCTTGCCATGGCTGGCTCTCATGTTTCATGACTTTTCCTTAAAGCTGATTCCACAGGCTCAACCACGCTTCTCTCTCAGGTAGAGGGGATGCCCGGGCAAAGAGGATTTCGATCCATGCGGGTTTATTACACTGTGCTTCGGAGACAATGTTCAGTCAAGCGGCATCAGCATGGCACAGAACTGACTCTGATTTCCCAACGATTGCTGTTCTTTCCCAGAGGAGAAGCCTGGGCAAAGAGGCTTTCGCTGTATGCTGGTTTCTCCCACCTTGAGACTTGGCTTAGGCAAGCACGAGCATCAGCCCGCAGAACCGACACTGATTTCTAAGCAAACGGAGATGGTGACACTTGTCTTGCAACCCCTCCCGCTGTTCTTGCCATGGCTGGCTCTCATGTTTCATGACTTTTCCTTAACGCTGATTCCACAGGCTCAACCACGCTTCTCTCTCAGGTAGAGGGGATGCCCGGGCCAAGAGAATTTCGCTCCATGCGGGTTTCTTCCACCGTGCTGCGGAGACTAGCTCAGGCAAGCAGCAGAAGCATCCCACAAACCCGATTCAGATTTCCCAACGAATTCTGTGCTTTCCCAGAAAAGAAGCCTGGGCAAAGAGGCTTTCGCTGTATGCTGGTTTCTTCCACCTTGAGACTTGGCCTAGGAAAGCATGAGCAGCAGGCCGCAGAACCGACAGATTTCTAAGCAAACGGAGAGGGTGACACTTGTCTTGCCACCCGCCCGCTATTCTTTCCTAAGAGGCTCTCTCTTTTCATGACTTTTCCTAAAGCCTTTTCCACAGGCGCAACCACGCTTCTCTCTCAGGTAGAGGGGATGCCCGGGCAAAGAGGATTTCGATCCATGCGGGTTTATTACACCGTGCTTCAGAGACTATGTTCAGGCAAGCGGCATCAGCATCGCACAGAACCGACTCTGATTTCCCAAGGAATGCTGTGCTTTCCGAGAGGGGATGCCCAGGCAAAGAGGCTTGCGCTCTATGCGGGAATTCTCCCACTGTGCTGCCAATACTAGTCTAAAGCAAGCAGCAACAGCAGCCCACAAAACCGACTCTTTTTTCCTAGCGATTGCTATGCTTTCACAGAGGCTTTCCGCTTGGCCTGAACCGCACTTTGCTGCTGTTTCCTCAGCAAGGATTTGGGTGTTTGCTCTGTCGCGTCAGGGAAGTCGATCTGCGGTAAAGCTGGTGCCTCTTGGGATTTGCTTTCCCGGGCTCCATGGTCGCATCCTGGGTTCACCCTTCCAGGGCGAACTACAAGACACAGCCACAAGACTGCAGCAGCGTGCGTGGCCTTGGATGACACTCCATGCCAACTGCCATCTCCTGGGGCAGTAAGGCTTGGCTTTTTGCTCTTGTGTTCAGGCTGACTCAGGGACTAGGCCAGTGCCTTCCCCATAGGAAAGGAGAGGCAACAGGATCCCTGCACAGCGCACATGCACTGGGGTGGGGAGCTGTGGAGGACCGTCCTCACTTGTACCCCGACACACCCCCTGCCACCCCCAACGCTACCACATCTTGGAATAAGATGGCATCTGACTGCCCTTTCTTCCAGGGAGCTTTATCTGCGAGTTCCGGGTATGGCGCCTGGTGGGAAGCCCATGTCTGCCCTAGGGACATGTATCCTTGGAGATGCTGTCCCCTTGGGACAAGAGGCACAGAACAGGCCTGCCTTCTGCCCAGACTCCTTCCTCAGAGTGCAGTATGTGCGCCAGCCCTAGCCGTCCCCTCGTGTCTTCCTTTAGCCAGGCTTCCGTCTCTACGCACAGGGAACGGTTGACGCTTGTATTGCCACCACCCCGCTGTTCTCGCCAGGCAGGCTCTCCTGTTTTGCGACTGTTTCCCGTCAAGAAGGCCAACAGCTCCTTCTCTTCTCCCGGGGAGGCGTTCTGTTCCTTCCCAAACGTGCTCTTGGGGAGCACGGAGACAGCCGTGTCCCTATATTAAGGCCCTTTCCAGATGTGCATCCACGCTTCTCTCTCAAGCAGTCGGGATGCTAGGGCCAAGAGAATTTCGTTCCATGCAGGTTTCTTCCACCGTGCTGCGGAGACTAGCTCAGGCAAGCAGCAGAAGCATCCCACAAACCCGATTCAGATTTCCCAACGAATTCTGTGCTTTCCCAGAGGAGAAGCCTGGGCAAAGAGGCTTTCAATGTATGCTGGTTTCTTCCACCTTGAGACTTGGCCTAGGAAAGCACGAGAGCAGCCCGCAGAACCGACAGATTTCTAAGCAAACGGAGAGGGTGACACTTGTCTTGCCACCCGCCCGCTATTCTTTCCTAAGAGGCTCTCTCTTTTCATGACTTTTCCTAAAGCCTTTTCCACAGGCGCAACCACGCTTCTCTCTCAGGTAGAGGGGATGCCCGGGCAAAGAGGATTTCGATCCATGCGGGTTTATTACACCGTGCTTCAGAGACTATGTTCAGGCAAGCGGCATCAGCATCGCACAGAACCGACTCTGATTTCCCAAGGAATGCTGTGCTTTCCTAGAGGGGATGCCCAGGCAAAGAGGCTTGCGCTCTATGCGGGAATTCTCCCACTGTGCTGCCAATACTAGTCTAAAGCAAGCAGCAACAGCAGCCCACAAAACCGAATCTTTTTTCCTAGTGATTGCTATGCTTTCACAGAGGCTTTCCACTTGGCCTGAACCGCACTTTGCTGCTGTTTCCTCAGCAAGGATTTGGGTGTTTGCTCTGTCACGTCAGGGAAGTCGATCTGCGGTAAAGCTGGTGCCTCTTGGGATTTGCTTTCCCGGGCTCCATGGTCGCATCCTGGGTTCACCCTTCCAGGGCGAACTACACAGACACAGCCACAAGACTGCAGCAGCGTGCGTGGCCTTGGATGACACTCCATGCCAACTGCCATCTCCTGGGGCAGTAAGGCTTGGCTTTTTGCTCTGGTGTTCAGGCTGACTCAGGGACTAGGCCAGTGCCTTCCCCATAGGAAAGGAGAGGCTACAGGATCCCTGCACAGCGCACATGCACTGGGGTGGGGAGCTGTGGAGGACTGTCCTCACTTCTACCCCGACACACCCCCTGCAACCCCCAACGCTACAACAACTTGGAGGAAGATGGCATCTGACTGCCCTTTCTTCCAGGGAACTTTATCTGCGAGTTCCGGGTATGGCGCCTGGTGGGAAGCCCATGTCAGTCCTAGGGACAGGTGGCCTTGGAGATGCCGTCCCCTTTGGACAAGAGACACAGAACATGCCTGCCTTCTGCCCATAATCCTTCCTCAGAGTGGGATATGCGCGCTTGCCCTAGGCGTCCCCTCGTGTCTTCCTTTAGCCAGGCTTCTGTCTCTACGCACAGGGAACGGGTGACGATTGTCTTGCCACCATCCCGCTGTTCTCTCCAGGACAGGCTCTCCTGCTTTGCGACTGTTTCCCGACAACAAGGCCAACGGCTCCTTCACGTCTCCCGGGGAGGTGTTCTGCTCCTTCCCCAGACTTACTCCTGGGAGCACGGTGACATCCGTGTCCCTATCCTTAAGGCCCTTTCCAGATGTGCATCCATGGTTCTGTCTCAGGCAATGGGGATGCTAGGGCCAAGAGAATTTGGCTCCATTCGGGGTTCTTCCACCGTGCTGCGGAGACTAGCTCAGTCAAGCAGCATAAGCTTATCACAAAGCGACTCAGATTTCCCAACGAATCCTGTGCTTTCCCAGAGGAGAAGCCTGGGCAAAGTGCTGTCTATGGATGGTGGTTTTCCCACCTTGAGACTTGTTCTAGGCAAGCACGAGCAGTAGCACGCAGAAGTGAATCTGATTTCTCAGTATATGGAGAGCGTGACACTTGTCGTGCCAGCTCTCTGCTCTTCTTGCCATGGCAGGCTCTCCTGTTTCATGACCGTTTCAGGACAGCAAGGCCAAGGGCCCCTTCTCTTCTCCTAGATCGACGTGCTACGCCTGGAGCAGCAATGATCCCAGGGAGCACAGTACCAGAAGTTTCCCTTTCCTTAAGGCTGTTTCCACAGGCGGTAACACTCTTCTCTCTCAGGTAGAGGGGATGCCCAGGCAAAGAGGATTACGCTCCATTCGGGTTTATTACACCGTGCTTCGGAGACTCTGTTCATGCAAGCGGCATCAGCATCACACAGAACCGACTCTGATTTCCCAAAGAATGCTGTGCTTTCCCTGAGGGGATGCCCGGGGAAAAAGGCTTTCTCTCTATGGAGGATACTCCCACCGTGCTGCCAATACTAGGCTAAGGCAAGCAGCAACAGCAGCCCACAGGACCGACTCTTTTTTCCTAGCGACTGCTATGCTTTCACAGAGGTTTTCAGTTGGCCTGAACCGCACTTCGCTGCTGCTTCCTCAGCAAGGCTTTGGGCGTTTGCTCTGTCACTTCAGGGAAGTAGATCTGCGGGAGAGCTGGTGCCTCTTCGGTCTTGCTTTCCCGGGCTCCATGGTCGCACCCTGGATTCACCATGCCACGCCGAACTACGCAGACACAGCCACAACCCTGCAGCAGCGTGCGAGGCCTTGACGACAGTCCATACCAACTTCCATCTAATGGCGTAGTAAGGCTTGGCTTTTTGCTCTGGCGTTCAGGCGTACTTGGGGACTCGTCCAGTGCCTTCCCCTTAGGAGAGGTGAGGTGACAGGATCCTTGCACAGGGCCCGTGTACTGGGATGGGGTGCTGTGGGGTACTGTCCCCACTTCTTCCCCGACACACCCCCTGCTACCCGCAAAGCTTCCACATCTTGGAGGAAGATGGCATCTGACTGCCCTTTCTTCCAGGGAGCTGTATCTGCGAGTTCCGGGTATGGCGCCTTGTGGCAGGCCCATGTCTGCCCTAAGGACAAGAGGCTTTGGAGATGCTGTCCCCTTGGGAAAAGAGGCACAGAACAGGCCTGCCGTCTGCCCAGACTACTTCCTCAGAGTGGAGTATGCGCGGCTGCCCTAGCCGTCCCCTCGTTTCTTCCTAAAGCCAGGCTTCCGTCCCTATGCACAGGAAGCGGTTGAGGCTTGTCTTGCCACCATCCCGCTGTTCTCGCCAGGGCAGGCTCTCCAGCTTTGCGACTGTTTCCCGACAACAAGGTCAACGACTCTGTCTCTTCTCTGGGGAGGCGTTCTGCTCCTTCCCCAGACTTGCTCTTGGGGAGCACGGTGACAGCCGTGTCCCTATCCTTAAGGCCCTTTCCAAATGTGCATCCACGCTTCTCTCACAGGCAATGGGGATTATAGGGCCAAGAGAATTTCAGTCCATGTGGCTTTCTTCCACCGTGCTGCGGAGTCTAGCTCAGGCAAGCAGCAGCAGCAGACCACAAACGCGATTCAGATTTCCCAACGAATGCTGTGCTTTCCCGTAGTAGAAGCCAGGGACAAAGAGGCTTTCGCTCTATGCTGGTTTCTCCCACCTTCAGACTTGGCCTAGGCAAGCAGGAGCAGCAGCTCGCAGAACCGACTCTGATTTCTAAGCAAACGGAGAGAGTGACAATTGTCTTGCCACACGCCCGCTATTTTTTCCAATGCAGGCTCTTCTGTTGCATGACCCTTTCCAGACAGCAAGGCCAAGGGCCCCTACTCTTCTGCTGGAGCAGCGTGGTACGCCTAGGCCAGACATTCTCACAGGGAGCGCAGTGACAGACTTTTCCCTTTCCTTAAGGCTGTATCCACAGGCGCAACCAAGATTCACTCTCAGGTAGAGGGGATGCCCAAGCAAAGAGGGTTTTGCTCCATGCGGGTTTATTACACCGTGCTTCAGAGACTATGTTCAGGCAAGCGGCATCAGCATCGCACAGAACCGACTCTGATTTCCCAAAGAATGCTGTGCTTTCCTAGAGTAGAAGCCTGCGCAAAGAGGTTTTCGCTGTATCCTGGTTTCTCCCACCTTGAGACTTGGCCTAGGCTTGCACGAGCAGCAGCCCGCAGAACCGACTCTGATTGCTAAGGAAAAAGAGAGGGTGACATTTGTCTTGCCACCTGCCCGCTATTCTTGCCTATGCGGGCTCTCTTGTTTCATGACTTTTCCTTAAGGCTGATTCCACAGGCGCAACCACGCTTCTCTCTCAGGTTGAGGTGGATACCCAGGCAAAAAGGATTTCACTCCAAGCAGGTTTATTACACCGTGTTTCGGAGGCTATGTTCAGGCAAGCGGCATCAGCATCGCACAGAACCGACTCTGATTTCCGAACGAATGCTGTGCTTTCCCAGAGGAGAAGCCTGGGCAAAGAGGCTTTCATTGTATCCTGGTTTCTCCCAACTTGAGACTTGGCCTAGGCATGCACGAGCTGCAGCCCGCAGAACCGACTCTGATTTCTAAGCAAACGGAGAGGGTGACACTTGTCTTGCCATCCGCCAGCTATTCTTGCCTATGCAGGCACTACTGTTTCATGAATTTCCTAAATGCTGTTTCCACAGGCGCAACCACGTTTCTCTCTCATGTAGAGGGGATGCCTGGGCAAAGTGGATTTCACACCATGCGGTTTTATTACACAGTGTTTCAGAGACTATATTCAGGCAAGCGGCATCAGCATCACACAGAACCGACTCTGATTTCCCAAAGAATGCTGTGCTTTCCTAGAGGGGATGCCCAGGCAAAGAGGCTTTCGCTCTATGTGGGATTTTCCCACCGTGCTACCAGTACTAGGCTCAAGCAAGCAGCAACATCAACCCACAGAACCGACTCTTTTTTTCCTAGCGATTGTTATGCTTTCGCAGAGGTTTTCAGCTGGGCCTGAACCGTACTTCACTGTTGCTTCCTCAGCAAGGCTTTGGGCGTTTGCTCTGTCGCGTCAGGGAAGTAGATCTGCGGGAGAGCTGGTGCCTCTTGGGCCTTGCTTTCCCGGGCTCCATGGTCGCACCCTGGGTTCACCCTGCCAGGCCGAACTATGCAGACACAGGCTCAAGCCTGAAGCAGTGTGCGTGCCCTAGGATGATACTCCATGCCAACTGCCATCTACTGGCGTAAAAAGGCTTGGCTTTGTGCATTGGCGTTCAGGCGGACTCAGGGACTAGGCCAGTGACTTCACCTTAGGAGAGGAGAGGTGACAGGATCCCTGCACAGCGCCCGTACACTGGGATGGGGAGCTGTGCGGGACTGTCCCCACTTCTTCCCCGAAACACCCCCTGCTACCCCCAACACTGCCATATCTTGGAGGAAGATGGCATCTGACTGCCCTTTCTTCCAGGGACCTGTATCTGCGAATTCCGGGTATGGCACCTGTTGGCAGGCCCACGTCTGCCCTAGGGACAGGTGTCCTTGGAGATGCTGTCCCCTTGGGACAAGAGGCACAGAACAGGCATTCCTTCTGCCCAGACCCCTTCCTCAGAGTGGTGTATGCGTGCCTGCCCTAGACGTCCACTAGTGTCTGCCTTAAGACAGGCTTCCGTCTCTCCACACATTGAGCGGGAAACGATTGTCTTGACACCACCCCGCTGTTCTGACCAGGGCAGGCTCTCCTGCTTTTCGACTGTTTCCCAACAACAAGGCCAACGCTCCTTCTCTTCTCCTATGGAGGCATTCTGCTCCTGGGAGCACGGTGACAGACATTTCCCTATCCTTAAGGCCCTTTCTAAATGTGCATCCACTCTTCTCTCTCAGGTAGTGGGGATGCCAGGGTCAAGAGAATTTCGCTCCATGCATGTTTCTTCCACCGTGCAGTGGAGACTATCTCAGGCAAGCAGCAGCAGCAACCCACAAACCAGATTCAGATTTCCCAACGAATGCTGTGCTTTCCCAGAGGAGAAGCCTGGGCAAAGATGCTTTCGCTGTATGCTATTTTCTCGCACTTTGAGAATTGGCCTAGGCAAGCAGGAGCAGCAGTCTGCAGAAGTGACTCTGATTTCTCAGCAAATGGAGAGGGTGACACTTGTCGTTTCATCTTCCCACTGTTCTTGACATGGCAGGCTCCCCTGTTTCATGACCATTTCCAGACAGCAAGGCCAAGGGCCCCTTCTCTTCTCACGGAGCGGCGTGCTACGCCTGCCCAGCAATGCTCCCAGGGAGCACAGTAACAGACGTTTCCCTTTCCTTAGTACAGTTTCCACAGGCGCACCCACGCTTCTCTCACAGGCAGAGGGGTGCCCAGTATTTCGCTCCATGCGGGTTTTTTACACCGTGCTTCGGAGACTATGTTCAGGCAAGCGGCATCAGCATCGCACAGAACAGACTCTGATTTCCCAAGAATGCTGTGCTTTCCTAGAGGGGATGGCCAGGCAAAGAGGCTTTCGCTCTATGCGGGCTTCTCCCACCATGCTGCCTTACTAGGCTAAAGCAAGCAGCAACAGCAGCCCACAGAACCGACTCTTTTTTCCTATTGATTGCTATGATATCGCAGAGGTATTCAGCTTGGCCTCAACGGCACTTCGCTGCTGCTTCCTCAACAAGGCTTTGGGCGTTTGCGCTGTCACGTCAGGGAAGTAGATCTGCGGGAGAGCTTGTGCGTCTTGGGCCTTGCTTTGCCGGGCTCCGGGGTCGCATCTTGGGTTCACCCTGCCAGGCCGAACTACGCAGACACAGCCACCACGCTGCAGCAGCGTGCATGGCCTAGGATGACTGTCCATCCAACTGCCATCTCCTGCCGTAGTAAGGCTTGGCATTTTACTCTGGCGTTCAGGCGTTCTCGGGGACTAGGCCATTGCCTTCCCCATAGTAGAGGAGAGGCGACAGGATCCCTACACACTGTCCGTGCACTGGGATGGGGAGCTGTGGGAGACTATCCCCACTTCTTCCCCGACATATCTCCAGCCAACCCCAACGCTGCCACATCTTGGAGGAAGATGGCATCTGACTGTCCTTTCTTCCAGGTAGCTGTATCTGCGAGTTCCTGGTGTGTCGCCACGTGGCATTCTCAAGTCTGCCTTAGGGACAGGTGGCCTTGGAGATGCTGTCCCCTTGGGACAAGAGGCACAGAAGAGGCCTGCCTTCTGCCCAGACTCCTTCCTTAGGGTGGAGTAAGCGCGCCTGCCCTAGCCTTCCCCTCGTGTCTTCCTTAAGTCAGGCTTCCGTCTCTACGCACAGGGAGCGGGTGACGATTGTCTTGCCACCATCCCGCTGTTCTCGCCAGGGCAGGCTCTCCTGCTTAGCGACTGTTTCCCGACAACAAGGCCAACGGCTCCTTCTCTTCTCCCGGGGAGGCGTTCTGCTCCTTCCCCAGACTTGCTCTTGGGGAGCACGGTGACAGCCGTGTCCCTATCCTTAAGGCCCTTTCCAGATGTACATGCATGATTCTCTCTCAGGCAGTGGGGATGTTAGGGCCAAGAGAATTTCGCCCATGCGGGTTTCTTCCTCCGTGCTGTGGAGACTAGCTCAGGCAAGCAGCAACAACATTCCACAAAGCGACTCAGATTCCCCAACGAATTCTGTGCTTTCCCAGAGGAGAGGCCTGGGCAAAGAGGCTTTCGCTGTATGGTGGTTTCTCCCACCTTGAGACTTGGCCTAGACAAGCACGAACATCATCCCGCAGAACCGATTCTGATTTCTAAGCAAATGGAGAGGGTGACACTTGTCTTGCCACACACCCGCTGTTCCTGCCATGCCAGGCTCTCCTGTGTCATGACTTTTTTTTAAGGCTGTTTCCACAGGCGCAACCACGCTACTCTCTCAGGTAGAGGAGATGCCCGAAAAAGAGGATTTCACTCCATGCGTGTATATTACACCGTGCTTCGGAGACTATGTTCAGGCAAGCGGCATCTGCATCGCACAGAACTGTCTCTAATTTCCCATAGAATGCTGTGCTTTCCTAGAGGTGATGCCCAGGCAAAGAGGCTTTCGCTTTATGCGGGATTCTCCCACCGTGCTGCCAATACTAGGCTAAAGCAAGCAGTAATAGCAGCCCACAGAACCGACACTTTTTTCCTAGCGATTGCTATGCTTTCTCAGACGTTTTCAGCTTGTCCTGAACCGCACGTCGCTGCTGCTTCCTCAGCAAGGATTTGGGTGTTTGCTCTGTCGCGTCAGGAAATTAGATGTGTGGGAAAGCTGGTGCCTCTTGGGCCTTGCTTCCCAGGCTCCATGGTCGCATCCTGGGTTCACCCTGCCAAGCGAACTATGCAGACACAGCCACAAGCCGGCAGCAGCGTGCGTGACCTAGGAAGACAGTCCATGCCAACTGCCATCTCCTGGCGTAGTAAGGCTTGGCTTTTTGCTCTGGCGTTCATGCAGACTCGGGGACTAGGCCAGTGCCTTTCCCTTAGAAAGGGAGTGGTGACAGGTTCCCTGCACAGCGCCCGTGCACTGGGATGGGGAGCTGTGGGGAACTGTCCCCCTTCTTCCCCGACACACCCCCTGCAACTCCAAATGCTTCCACATCTTGGAAAAGATGGCATCTAACTGCCCTTTCTTCCAGGGAGCTGTATCTACGTGTTCCGGCTATGCGCCTGGTGGCAAGCCCACGTCTGCTCTAGGGACAGGTGGCCTTGGAGATGCTGTCCCCTTGGGACAAGAGGCACAGAACAGGCCTGCCTTCTGCCCAGACTCCTTCCTCAGAGTGGAGTATGCACGCCAGCCCTAGCCGTCCCCACGTGTCTTCCTAAAGCAAGGCTTCTGTCTCTACACACAGGGAGCGTGTGACGCTTGTCTTGCCACCGTCCCGCTGTTCTCTCCAGGGCAATTTCACCTGCTTTGCGACAGTTTCCCGACAACAAGGCCAACGTCTCCTTCTCTTCTCCCGGGGAGGCGTTCTGCTCCTTCCCCAGACTTGCTCTTGGGGAACACGATGACAGCCGTGTCTCTATCGTTAAGGCCCTTTCCAGATGTACATCCACGCTTTTCTTCAGGCAGTGGGGATGCTAAGGCCAAGAGAATTTCGCTCCATGCGGGTTTCTTCGACCGTGGTACAGAGACTAGTTCAGGCAAGAGGCAGCAGCATCCCACAAAGCAACTCAGATTTCCCAACGAATGCTGTGCTTTCCCAGAGGAAAAGCCTGGGCAAAGAGGCTTCGCTCTATGCTGGTTTCTCCCACCTTGAGACTTGGACTAGGCAAGTACGAGCATCAGCCCGCAGAACCATCTCTGATTTCCAAGCAAATGGAGCGGGTGACACATGTCTTGCCACCTGCCCGGTATTCTTGCCAATGCAGGCTCTCCTGTTGCATAACCCTTTCCAGAAAGCAAGGCCAAGGGCCCCTTCCCTTCTCCTGGAGCGGCGAGCTACGCCTGGCCCCAACATGCTCTCAGGGAGCGCAGTGACAGACGTTTAACTTTCCTTAAGTCTGTTTCCACAGGTGCAACCACGCTTCTCTCTCAGGCAGAGGGGATGCCCGGGCAAAGAGGATTTCGCTCCATGCGCGTTTATTACACCGTGCTTAGGAGACTATGTTCAGCAAGCGGCATCATCATCGCACAGAACTGACTGTGATTTCCCAAAGAATGCTGTGCTTTCCTAGAGGGATGCCCAGACAAAGAGGCTTTCTCTCTATGCGGGATTCTCCCACTGTGCTGCCAATACTAGACTAAGGCAAGCAGAAACAGCAGCCCGTAAAACCGACTCTTTTTTCCTAGCGACTACTATGCTTCCGCAGAGGTTTTCAGCTTGGCTTGAATCGCAGTTCGCTGCTGCTTCCTCATCAAGGCTTTGGGCATTCGCTCTGTCGTGTCAGGGATGTAGATCTGCGGGAGAGCCGGTGCCTCTTGGGCCTTGCTTTCCAGGGCTCCATGTTCGGACCCTGGGATCACCCAGCCAGGCTGAATAACGCAGACACAGGCACAACCCTGCTGCAGCGTGCGTGGCCTAGGATGACACTCCATGTCAACTACCATCTCCTGGCGTAGTAAGGCTTGGCTTTTTGCTCTCGCGTTCAGGCGGACTAGCGGACTAGGCCAGTGCCTTCCCCATAGGAGAGGAGAGGCGACAGGATCCCTGCACAGCGCTCGTGCACTGGGATGGGGAGCAGTGGGGGACTGCCACACTTCGTCCCCGACACACCCCTGCCACCCCCAACGCTGCCACATCTTGGAAGAAGATGGCATCTGACTGCCCTTTCTTCCAGGGAGCTGTATCTGCGAGTTCCGGGTATGGCGCCTGGTGGCAGGACTACGTCTGCCCTACGCACTAGTGGCCGCGGACATGCTGTCCCCTTGGGACAAGAGGCAAGAACAGGCCTGCCGTCTGCCCAGACTCCTTCCGCAGAATGCAGTATGCGCGTCTGCCCTAGCCGTCCCCTCGTGTCTTCCTAAAGCCATTCTTCCTTTCCTACGCACAGGAAGCGGGTGACGCATGTCTTGTAACCGTTCCACTCTTCTGGCCAGGGCAGGCTCTCCTGCTTTGCGACTGTTTCCCGACAACAAGGACAACGGCTCCTTCTCTTCTCCCGGGGAGGCGTTCTGCTCCTTCCCCAGACTTGCTCTTGGGGAGCACGGTGACAGCCATGCCCCTTTCCTTAAGGCCCTTTCCAGATGTGCATCCATCTTCTCTCTCAGGCAGTGGGGATGCTAGGGCCAAGAGAATTTCGCTCCATGCGGTTTTTTCCACCGTGGTGCGGAGTAAAGCTCAGGCAAGCAGCATCAGCATCCCACAAACCCGATTCAGATTTCCCAACGAATGCTGTGCTTTCCCAGAGGAGGAGCCTGGGCAAAGAGGCTTTCACTGATACTGGGTTCTCCCACTTTGAGACTTGGCCTAGGTAAGCAGCAACAGCAGCCCACAGAACCGACTCTTTTTTCCCAGCGACTGCTATGCTTTCCCAGAGGTTTTAGCTTGGCCCGATCCGCACTTCGCTGCTGCTTCTTCAGCAAGGCTTTGGGCACGTGCTCTGTCGCGTCAGGGAAGTAGATCTGCGGGAGAGCTTGTGCCTCTTGGGCCTTGCTTTCCCGGGCTCCATGGTCGCATCCTGGGTTCACCCTGCCAGGCGAACTATGCAGACACAGCCACCAACCTGCAGCAGCGTGCGTGACCTAGAATGACAGTCCATGCCAACTGCCATCTCCTGGCGTAGTAAGGCTTGGCTTTTTGCTCTGGAGTTCAGGCGGACTCGGAGACTAGGCCAGTGCATTCCCCTGAGAAAGGAGAAGCGACAAGATCCCTGCACAGCGCCCGTGCACTGGGATGCGGAGCTGTGGGGGACTGTTTCCACTTCTTCCCCAAACAACCCCCTGCCAACCACAACGCTGTCACATCCTGAGGGAGAAGGAATCTGACTGTCCTTTCTTCCAGGGAGCTGTATCTGCGAGTTCCGGGTATGGCGCCTCGTGGCATGCCCACGTCTGCCCGAGGGACAGATGGCCTTGGAGATGCTGTCCCCTTGGGACAAGAGGCACAGAACAGGCCTGCCTTCAGCCCAGACCCATTATTCAGAGTGGAGTATGCGCGCTTGCCCTACCTGTCCCCTCTTGTCCTCCTTAAGCCAGTCTTCCGTCAATACTCACACAGAGCGGGTGACGATTGTCTTGCCACTATCCCGCTGTTCTCGTCAGGGCAGGCTCTCCTGCTTTGCGAGTGTTTCCTGACAACAAGGCCAACGGCTCCTTCTCTACTCCTGGGGAGGCGTTCTGCTCCTTTCCCAGACTTGCTCGTGGGGAGCACCGTGACAGCCATGTCCCTATCCTTAAGGCCATTTCCAGATGTGCATCCACGCTTCTCTCTCAGGCAGTGGGGATGCTAGGGCCAAGAGAATTTCGCTCCATGTGGGTTTCTTCCACCGTGCTGCGGAGACTAGCTCAGGCAAGCAGCAGCAGCATCCCACAAACCCGATTCAGATTTCCCAATGAATGCTGTGATTTCCCAGGGGAGAAGCCTGGGCAAAGAGGCTTTCACTGTATGGTGGTTTTTCCCACCTTGAGCCTTGGCCTAGGCAAGCACGAGCAGCAGCCCGCAAATTCGACTCTGATTTCTCAGCAAATGGAGTGGGTGACACTTGTCTTGCCACGCACCCGCTATTCTTGCCTATGCAGGCTCTCCTGTTTCATGACTTTTCCGTAAGGCAGTTTCCACAGGCGCAACCATGCTTCTGTCTCAGGTAGAGGGGATGCCCGGGTAAAGAGGATTTCGCTCCATGCGGCTTTATTACACCGTGCTTTGGAGACTATGTTCAGGCAATCGGCATCAGCATCGCACAGAACAGACTCTGATTTCCCAAAGAATGCTGTGCTTTCCCTGAGGCGATGCCCAGGGAAAAAGGCTTTCGCTCTATGCGGGATTCTCCCACCGTGCTGCCAATACTAGGCTAAAGCAAGTAGCAACAGCAGCCTACAGAACCGACTCTTTTTTCCTAGCATTCGCTATGCTTTCGCAGAGGTTTTCAGCTTGGCCTGAACCGCACTACGCTGCTGCTTCTTCAGCAAGGCTTTGGGCATTTACTCTGTCGCATCAGGGAAGTAGATTTGCGGGAGAGCTGGTGCTCCTTGTTCCTTGTATCCCGGGTACCATGATCGCACCCTGGGTTCACACTGCCAGGCCGAACTCGCAGACACAGCCACAAGCCTGCAGCAGCGTGCGTGGCCTCGGATGACAATCCATGCCAACTGCCATCTCCTGGCCCGTACGGCTTGGCTTTTTGCTCTGGCATTCAGGCAGACTCGGGGACAAGGTCATTGCCTTCCCCATAGGAGAGGTGAGGCGACAGGATCCCTGCATACCGACCGTGCACTGGGATGGGAAGCTGTGGGGGACTGTCCCCACTTCTTCCCCGACACACCCCCTGCAAAGCCAAACGCTGCCATATCTTGTAGGAAGATGGCATTTGACTGCCCTTTCTTCCAGGGAGCTGTATCTGCGAGTTCCGGGTATGGCGCCTGGTGGTTGGCCCACGTCTGCCCTAGGGACAGGTGGCCTTGGAGATGCTGTCCCCTTGGGACAAGAGGCACAGAACAGGCCTTCCATCTGCCCAGACTCCTTCCTCAGAATGGAGTTTGCGCGCCTGCCCTAGCCATCCCCTCGTGTCTTCCCTAAGCCAGGCTTCCGTCTCTACGCACAGGGAGCGATTGACGCTTGTCTTGCCACCGTCCCGCTGTTCTCGCCAGGGCAGGCTCTCCTGCTTTGTGACTATTTCCGGACAACAAGGCCCACAGTGCCTTCTCTTCTCCAGGGTAGGCGTTCTGCTCCTTCCCAAGACTTGCTCTTGGGGAGCACGGTGAAAGCCGTGTCCCTTTCATTAAGGCCTTTTCTAGATGTGCATCCACGCTCTCACTCAGGCAGTGGGGATGCTAGGGCCAAGAGACTTTCAATCCATGCGGGTTTCTTCCACCGTGCTGTGGAGACTAGCTGAGGCAAGCAGCAGCAGCATCCCACAAACACGATTGAGATTTTCCAACGAATGCTGTGCTTTCCCAGAGGAGAAGCCTGGGCAAAGAGGCTTTCGCTGTATGCTGGTTTCTCCCACTTGATACATGGCCTAGCATAGCAGAAGCAGCAGCGCGCAGAACCGAGTCTGATTTCTAAGCAAACGGAGAGGGTGAACTTGTCTTCCACCCGCCTGCTATTCTTGGCTATGCAGCCTCTCAGGTTTCAGGACTTTTCCTTAAGGCTGTTTCAACATTCGAAACCACGCTTCACTCTCAGGAAGAGGGGATGCCGGGGAAAGAGGATTTCACTCCATGAGGGTTTATTACACCATGCTTCGGAGACTCTTTTCAGGTAAGCGGCATCAGCATCGCACAGAACCGACTCTGATTTCCCAAAGAATGATGTGCTTTCCTAGAGGGGATGCCCAGGCAAAGAGGCTTTCGCTCTATGCAGGATTCTCCCACCGTGCTGCCAATACAAGGCTAAAGCAAGCAGCAACGGCAGCCCACAGAACCGTCTCTTTTTTCCAAGCGATTGCTATGCTTTCGCAGAGGATTTCAGATTGTCCCGATCTGTACTTCGCTGTTGCTTCTTCAGCAAGGATTTGGGCATTTGTTATGTCGCGTCAGGAAGTAGATCTGTGGGAGAACTGGTGCATCTTGGGTTTTGCTTTCCCGGGCTCCATTGTCGCATCCTGGGTTCACCCTGCCAGGCCTAACTGTGCA
Organism: Neogale vison; assembly: GCF_020171115.1. Lineage (NCBI taxonomy): Eukaryota > Metazoa > Chordata > Mammalia > Carnivora > Mustelidae > Neogale > Neogale vison. The sequence goes on from NC_058104.1 coordinate 44,362,137, forward strand.
GACACAGCCACTACCCTGCAGCAGCGTGCGTGGCCTAGGGTGAGAGTCCATGCAAACGGCCATCTCCTAGCGTAGTAAGGCTTGGCTTTTTACTCTGCCGTTCAGGCGGACTTGGGGACTAGGCCAGTGCCTTCCCCTTAGGAAAGGAGAGGCGACATGATCCGTGCACAGAGCCCGTGCCCTGGGATGGGGAGCTGTGGGGGACTGTCCACACTTCTTCCCCGACACACCCCCTGCCACCCCCATAATTGCCCCATCTTGGAGGAAGATGGCATCTGACTGCCCTTTCTTCCAGGGAGCTGTATCTGCGAGTTCCGGGTATGGAGCCTGGTGGCAAGCCCCCGTATGCCCTAGGGACAGGTGTCCGTGGAGATGCTGTCCCCTTGGGACATGAGACACAGAACTGGCCTGCCGTCTTCCCAGACTCCTTCCTCAGAGTGTCGTATGCACGCCTGCCCTAGACGTCCCCTCCTGTTTTCCTAAAGCCAGGCTTCCATCTCTACGCACAGTGAGCCGGTGACGCTTGTCTTGCCACCCTCCCGCTGTACTCCCCAGGGCAGGCTCTCCTGCTTTGCGACTATTTCCCGACAACAAGGCCAACGGCTCCTTCTCTGTCCTGGGGAGGCGTTCTGCTCCTTCCCCAGACTTGCTCTTGGGGAGCACGGTGACAGCCGTGTCCCTATCCTTAAGGCCCTTTCAAGATATGCATCCACGCTTCTCTCGCAGGCAGTGGGGATGCTAGGGCCAAGAGAATTTCGCTCCATGCGAGTTTCTTCCACCGTGCTACGGAGACTAGCTCAGGCAAGCAGCAGCAACAGCCCCCAAACCCGATTCAGATTTCCCAACGAATGCTGTGCTTTCCCAGAGGAGAAGCCTGGGAAAAGAGGTTGTAACTATATGCTAATTTCTCCCACCTTGAGACTTGGCCTAGGCAAGCATGAGCAGTAGCCCACAGAACGGACTCTGATTTCTAAGCAAACGGAGAGGGTGACACTTGTCTTGCCAAACGCCCGCTGTTCTTTCCATGGCAGGCTCTCCTGTTTCATGACTTTTCCTTAAGGCTGATTCCACAGGCGCAACCACGCTTCTCTCCCGGGTAGAGCAAATGCCCGGGCAAAGAGGATTTCACTCCAAGCGGGTTTATTACACCATGCTTCGGAGACTATGTTCAGGCAAGAGGCATCAGCATCGCACAGAACCGACTCTGATTTCCCAACGAATGCTGTGCTTTCCCTGAGGTGAAGTCTGGGCAAAGAGGCTTTCGCTGTATGCTGGTTTCTCCCACCTTGAGACTTGGCCTAGGCAAGCAAGAGCAGCAGGGTGCAGAACCGACTCTGATTTCTAAGCAAACGGAGAGGGTGACCCTTGTTTTGCACCCGCCCGCTATTCTTGCCTATGCAGGCTCTCCTGTTAAATGACTTTTCCTTAAGGCTGTTTCCACAGGCGCAACCACGCTTCTCTCTCACGCAGAGGGGATGCCCGGGCAAAGAGGATTTCGCTGCATGCGGGTTTATTACACCGTTCTTCGGAGACTATGTTCAGGCAAGCGGCATCAGCATCGCACAGAACCGACTCTGATTTCCCAAAGAATGCTGTGCTTTCCTAGAGGGGATGCCCAGGCAAAGAGGCTTTTGCTCTATGCGGGATTCTCCCACCGTGCTGCCAATACTAGGCTAAAGCAAGTAGCAACAGCAGCCCACTGATCTGACTCTATTTTCCTAGCCACTGCTATGCTTTCACAGAGGTTTTCAGCTTGGCCTGAAACTCTCTTCGCTGTTGCTTCTTCAGAAAGGCTTTAGGCGTTTGCTCTGTTGCGTCAGGGAAATAGATCTGCGGTAGAGCTGGTGCCTCTTGGTCCTTGCTTTCCCGGGCTCCATGGTCGCATCCTGGGTTCACCATGCCAGGGCGAACTACGCAGACACAGCCACAGGACTGCAGCTTTGTGCGTGGCCTAGGATGACAGTCCATGCCAACTGCCATCTCCTGGTGTAGTAAGGCTTGGCTTTTTGCTCTGGCGTACAGGCGGATTTGGGGACTAGGCCAGTGCCTTCCCCTTAGGAAAGGATAGGCGACACGATCCCTGCACAGCGCCCGTGCACTAGGATGGGGATCTGTGGAGGACTGTCGCCACTTCTTGCCCCACACACCCCTGCCAACCCCAACGCTGCCACATCTTGTAGGAAGATGGCATCTAACTGCCCTTTCTTCCAGGGAGCTCTGTCTACGAGTTCCGGTTATGAAGCCTGGCGGCAAGCCCACGAATGCCCTAGGGAAAGGTGGCCTTGGAGATGCTGTCCCCTTGGGTCAAGAGTCACGGAACAGGCCTGCCTTCTGCTCAGACTCCTTCCTCAGACTGGAGTATGCACGCCAGCCCAAGCCATCCCTTCGTGTCTTCCTAAACCAAGGCTTCTGTCTCTACGTACAGGGAGCGGGTGACGATTGTCTTGCCACCGTCCCGCTGTTCTCGCCAGGGCGGGCACTCCTGCTTCATTACTTTTCCTTAGGCTTTTTCCACAGGGGCAACCATGCCTCTCTCTCAGGAAGAGGGGATGCCCGGGCAAAGAGGATTTTGCTCCATGCGGGTTTATTACACTGTGCTTCGGAGACTATGTTAGGCAAGCGGCATCAGCATCGCACAGAACCGACTCTGATTTCCCAAAGAGTGCTGTGCTTTCCTAGAGGGAATGCCCAGGCAAAGAGGCTTTTGCTCTATGCAGGTTCCTTCAACCGTGCTGCCAATACTAGGCTAAAGCAAGCAGCAACAGCAGCCCACAGAACCGACTCTTTTTTCCTAGCCCCTGCTATGCTTTCGCAGAGGTTTTCAGTTGGCCTGAACCGCACTTTGCTGCTGCCTCCTCACCAAGGCTTTGGGCGTTTGCTCTGTCGCTGCAGGGAAGTAGATCTGCGGGAAAGCTGGTGCCTCTTGGCCTTGCTTTCCCGAGCTCCATGGTCGCACCCTGGGTTCACCCTGCTAGGCCGAACTATGCAGACACATCCACAACCTGCAGCAGCCTACATGGCCTAGGATGACACTCCATGCCAAATGCTATCTAATGGCGTAGTAAGCCGTGGCTTTTTGCTCCGGCGTTCAGGCGGACACGGGGACTAGGCCAGTGCCTTCCCCTTAGTAGAGTAGAGGCGACAGGATCCCTGCAGAAGGCCCGTGTACCGGGATGGGGAGCTGTGAGGGACTGTCCCCACTTCTTCCCCGACACACCCCCTGCTACCCCCAACGCTGCCACATCTTGGAGGAAGATGGCATCTGACTGCCTTTTCTTCCAGGGAGCTGTATCTGCGAGTTCCGAGTATGGCGCCTGGTGGAAGGCCCACGTCTGCCCTAGGGACAGGTGGCCTTGGAGATGCTGTCGCCTTGGGACAAAAGTCACAGAACAGGCCTGCCATCTTCCCAGACTCCTTCCTCAGAGTGGAGTATGCGCGTCTGCCCTAGCCGTCCACTCGTGTCTTCCTAAAGCCAGGCTTCCATCACTACACACAGGAAGCGGCTGACGCATGTCTTGTCACCGTCCTGCTGTTCTCACCAGTGCGGGCTCTCCTTCTTTGCGACTGTTTCGTGAAAACAAGGCCAACGGCTCCTCTTCTCCTGGGGAGACGCTCTGTTCCTTCCCCCGACTTGCTCTTGGGGAGCACGGTGACAACCATATCCCTTTCCTTAAGGCCCTTGCCATATGAGCATCCATGCTTCTCTCTCAGGCAGTGGGGATGCTAGGGCCAAGAGAATTTCAGTCCATGCGGGTTTCTTATACCTTGCTGCGGAGACTAGCTCAGGCAAGCAGCAGCCGCATCCCACAAACCCTATTCAGATTTCCCAACGAATTCTGTGCTTTACCATAGTAGAAGCCGGGGACAAAGAGGCATTTGCTATATGCTCGTTTCTCCCATACTCAGACTTGGCCTAGGTAAGCAGGAGCAGCAGCCCACAGAATCGACTCTGATTTCTAAGCAAATGGAGAGGGTGACACTTGTCTTGCCACCCGCCCGCTATTCTTTCCTATGCTGGCTCTCCTGTCATGACTCTCCTTAAGGCTGTTTTCACAGGCGCAACCACGCTTCTCTCTCAGGCAGAGGGGATGCCTGGGCAAAGAGTATTTGGCTCCATGCGGGTTTATTACACCACGCTTCGGAGACTAAGTTCAGCCACGTGGCATCAGGATCACACAGAACCGACTCTGATTTCCCAAAGAATGCTGTGCTTTCCGAGAGGTGATGCCCAGGCAAAGAGGATTTCGCTCTATGCGGGATTCTCCCACCGTGCTGCCAGTACTAGGCTAAAGCAAGCAACAACAGCACCCCACAGAACCGACTCTTTTTTCCTACCGATTGCCATGATTCTGCAGAGGTTTTCAGCTTGGCCTGAACCGCACTTCGCTGCTTCTTACTCAGCAAGGCTTTGGGCGTATGCTCTGTCGCGTCTGGGAAGTAGATCTGCGTGAGAGCTGGTGCCTCTTGGGCCTTGCTTTCCCGGGCTCCATGGTGGCACACTGGATTCAGCCTACCAGGCCTAACTACGCAGACACAGGCACCATCCTCCAGCAGCGTGTGTGGCCTAGGATGACACTCCATCCCAACTGCCATCTCCTGGTGTAGTAAGGCTTGGCTTTTAGCTCTGGCGTTCAGGCAGACTCGGGGACTAAGCCAGTGCCTTCCCCATAGGAGAGGAGAGGCGACAGGATCCCTGCACAGGGCGCGTACACTGGGATGGGGAGCTGTGGGGGACTGTCCACACTTATTCCCCGACACACCGGCTGCCACCCACAACGCTGCCACATCTTGGAGGAAGATGGCATCTGACTGCCCTTTCTTCCAGGTACCTGTCTGCGAGTTCAGGGTATGGCAAACAAGATGGTATGGCAAACGGAGATGGTGACACTTGTCTTGCAACCCCTCCCGCTGTTCTTGCCATGGCTGGCTCTCATGTTTCATGACTTTTCCTTAAAGCTGATTCCACAGGCTCAACCACGCTTCTCTCTCAGGTAGAGGGGATGCCCGGGCAAAGAGGATTTCGATCCATGCGGGTTTATTACACCGTGCTTCGGAGACAATGTTCAGTCAAGCGGCATCAGCATGGCACAGAACTGACTCTGATTTCCCAACGATTGCTGTTCTTTCCCAGAGGAGAAGCCTGGGCAAAGAGGCTTTCGCTGTATGCTGGTTTCTCCCACCTTGAGACTTGGCTTAGGCAAGCACGAGCATCAGCCCGCAGAACCGACACTGATTTCTAAGCAAACGGAGATGGTGACACTTGTCTTGCAACCCCTCCCGCTGTTCTTGCCATGGCTGGCTCTCATGTTTCATGACTTTTCCTTAACGCTGATTCCACAGGCTCAACCACGCTTCTCTCTCAGGTAGAGGGGATGCCCGGGCCAAGAGAATTTCGCTCCATGCGGGTTTCTTCCACCGTGCTGCGGAGACTAGCTCAGGCAAGCAGCAGAAGCATCCCACAAACCCGATTCAGATTTCCCAACGAATTCTGTGCTTTCCCAGAAAAGAAGCCTGGGCAAAGAGGCTTTCGCTGTATGCTGGTTTCTTCCACCTTGAGACTTGGCCTAGGAAAGCATGAGCAGCAGGCCGCAGAACCGACAGATTTCTAAGCAAACGGAGAGGGTGACACTTGTCTTGCCACCCGCCCGCTATTCTTTCCTAAGAGGCTCTCTCTTTTCATGACTTTTCCTAAAGCCTTTTCCACAGGCGCAACCACGCTTCTCTCTCAGGTAGAGGGGATGCCCGGGCAAAGAGGATTTCGATCCATGCGGGTTTATTACACCGTGCTTCAGAGACTATGTTCAGGCAAGCGGCATCAGCATCGCAGAGAACCGACTCTGATTTCCCAAGGAATGCTGTGCTTTCCGAGAGGGGATGCCCAGGCAAAGAGGCTTGCGCTCTATGCGGGAATTCTCCCACTGTGCTGCCAATACTAGTCTAAAGCAAGCAGCAACAGCAGCCCACAAAACCGACTCTTTTTTCCTAGCGATTGCTATGCTTTCACAGAGGCTTTCCGCTTGGCCTGAACCGCACTTTGCTGCTGTTTCCTCAGCAAGGATTTGGGTGTTTGCTCTGTCGCGTCAGGGAAGTCGATCTGCGGTAAAGCTGGTGCCTCTTGGGATTTGCTTTCCCGGGCTCCATGGTCGCATCCTGGGTTCACCCTTCCAGGGCGAACTACAAGACACAGCCACAAGACTGCAGCAGCGTGCGTGGCCTTGGATGACACTCCATGCCAACTGCCATCTCCTGGGGCAGTAAGGCTTGGCTTTTTGCTCTTGTGTTCAGGCTGACTCAGGGACTAGGCCAGTGCCTTCCCCATAGGAAAGGAGAGGCAACAGGATCCCTGCACAGCGCACATGCACTGGGGTGGGGAGCTGTGGAGGACCGTCCTCACTTGTACCCCGACACACCCCCTGCCACCCCCAACGCTACCACATCTTGGAATAAGATGGCATCTGACTGCCCTTTCTTCCAGGGAGCTTTATCTGCGAGTTCCGGGTATGGCGCCTGGTGGGAAGCCCATGTCTGCCCTAGGGACATGTATCCTTGGAGATGCTGTCCCCTTGGGACAAGAGGCACAGAACAGGCCTGCCTTCTGCCCAGACTCCTTCCTCAGAGTGCAGTATGTGCGCCAGCCCTAGCCGTCCCCTCGTGTCTTCCTTTAGCCAGGCTTCCGTCTCTACGCACAGGGAACGGTTGACGCTTGTATTGCCACCACCCCGCTGTTCTCGCCAGGCAGGCTCTCCTGTTTTGCGACTGTTTCCCGTCAAGAAGGCCAACAGCTCCTTCTCTTCTCCCGGGGAGGCGTTCTGTTCCTTCCCAAACGTGCTCTTGGGGAGCACGGAGACAGCCGTGTCCCTATATTAAGGCCCTTTCCAGATGTGCATCCACGCTTCTCTCTCAGGCAGTCGGGATGCTAGGGCCAAGAGAATTTCGCTCCATGCGGGTTTCTTCCACCGTGCTGCGGAGACTAGCTCAGGCAAGCAGCAGAAGCATCCCACAAACCCGATTCAGATTTCCCAACGAATTCTGTGCTTTCCCAGAGGAGAAGCCTGGGCAAAGAGGCTTTCAATGTATGCTGGTTTCTTCCACCTTGAGACTTGGCCTAGGAAAGCACGAGAGCAGCCCGCAGAACCGACAGATTTCTAAGCAAACGGAGAGGGTGACACTTGTCTTGCCACCCGCCCGCTATTCTTTCCTAAGAGGCTCTCTCTTTTCATGACTTTTCCTAAAGCCTTTTCCACAGGCGCAACCACGCTTCTCTCTCAGGTAGAGGGGATGCCCGGGCAAAGAGGATTTCGATCCATGCGGGTTTATTACACCGTGCTTCGGAGACAATGTTCAGTCAAGCGGCATCAGCATGGCACAGAACTGACTCTGATTTCCCAACGATTGCTGTTCTTTCCCAGAGGAGAAGCCTGGGCAAAGAGGCTTTCGCTGTATGCTGGTTTCTCCCACCTTGAGACTTGGCTTAGGCAAGCACGAGCATCAGCCCGCAGAACCGACACTGATTTCTAAGCAAACGGAGATGGTGACACTTGTCTTGCAACCCCTCCCGCTGTTCTTGCCATGGCTGGCTCTCATGTTTCATGACTTTTCCTTAACGCTGATTCCACAGGCTCAACCACGCTTCTCTCTCAGGTAGAGGGGATGCCCGGGCCAAGAGAATTTCGCTCCATGCGGGTTTCTTCCACCGTGCTGCGGAGACTAGCTCAGGCAAGCAGCAGAAGCATCCCACAAACCCGATTCAGATTTCCCAACGAATTCTGTGCTTTCCCAGAAAAGAAGCCTGGGCAAAGAGGCTTTCGCTGTATGCTGGTTTCTTCCACCTTGAGACTTGGCCTAGGAAAGCATGAGCAGCAGGCCGCAGAACCGACAGATTTCTAAGCAAACGGAGAGGGTGACACTTGTCTTGCCACCCGCCCGCTATTCTTTCCTAAGAGGCTCTCTCTTTTCATGACTTTTCCTAAAGCCTTTTCCACAGGCGCAACCACGCTTCTCTCTCAGGTAGAGGGGATGCCCGGGCAAAGAGGATTTCGATCCATGCGGGTTTATTACACCGTGCTTCAGAGACTATGTTCAGGCAAGCGGCATCAGCATCGCACAGAACCGACTCTGATTTCCCAAGGAATGCTGTGCTTTCCGAGAGGGGATGCCCAGGCAAAGAGGCTTGCGCTCTATGCGGGAATTCTCCCACTGTGCTGCCAATACTAGTCTAAAGCAAGCAGCAACAGCAGCCCACAAAACCGATTCTTTTTTCCTAGCGATTGCTATGCTTTCACAGAGGCTTTCCGCTTGGCCTGAACCGCACTTTGCTGCTGTTTCCTCAGCAAGGATTTGGGTGTTTGCTCTGTCGCGTCAGGGAAGTCGATCTGCGGTAAAGCTGGTGCCTCTTGGGATTTGCTTTCCCGGGCTCCATGGTCGCATCCTGGGTTCACCCTTCCAGGGCGAACTACAAGACACAGCCACAAGACTGCAGCAGCATGCGTGGCCTTGGATGACACTCCATGCCAACTGCCATCTCCTGGGGCAGTAAGGCTTGGCTTTTTGCTCTTGTGTTCAGGCTGACTCAGGGACTAGGCCAGTGCCTTCCCCATAGGAAAGGAGAGGCAACAGGATCCCTGCACAGCGCACATGCACTGGGGTGGGGAGCTGTGGAGGACCGTCCTCACTTGTACCCCGACACACCCCCTGCCACCCCCAACGCTACCACATCTTGGAATAAGATGGCATCTGACTGCCCTTTCTTCCAGGGAGCTTTATCTGCGAGTTCCGGGTATGGCGCCTGGTGGGAAGCCCATGTCTGCCCTAGGGACATGTATCCTTGGAGATGCTGTCCCCTTGGGACAAGAGGCACAGAACAGGCCTGCCTTCTGCCCAGACTCCTTCCTCAGAGTGCAGTATGTGCGCCAGCCCTAGCCGTCCCCTCGTGTCTTCCTTTAGCCAGGCTTCCGTCTCTACGCACAGGGAACGGTTGACGCTTGTATTGCCACCACCCCGCTGTTCTCGCCAGGCAGGCTCTCCTGTTTTGCGACTGTTTCCCGTCAAGAAGGCCAACAGCTCCTTCTCTTCTCCCGGGGAGGCGTTCTGTTCCTTCCCAAACGTGCTCTTGGGGAGCACGGAGACAGCCGTGTCCCTATATTAAGGCCCTTTCCAGATGTGCATCCACGCTTCTCTCTCAGGCAGTCGGGATGCTAGGGCCAAGAGAATTTCGCTCCATGCGGGTTTCTTCCACCGTGCTGCGGAGACTAGCTCAGGCAAGCAGCAGAAGCATCCCACAAACCTGATTCAGATTTCCCAACGAATTCTGTGCTTTCCCAGAGGAGAAGCCTGGGCAAAGAGGCTTTCAATGTATGCTGGTTTCTTCCACCTTGAGACTTGGCCTAGGAAATCACGAGAGCAGCCCGCAGAACCGACAGATTTCTAAGCAAACGGAGAGGGTGACACTTGTCTTGCCACCCGCCCGCTATTCTTTCCTAAGAGGCTCTCTCTTTTCATGACTTTTCCTAAAGCCTTTTCCACAGGCGCAACCACGCTTCTCTCTCAGGTAGAGGGGATGCCCGGGCAAAGAGGATTTCGATCCATGCGGGTTTATTACACCGTGCTTCAGAGACTATGTTCAGGCAAGCGGCATCAGCATCGCACAGAACCGACTCTGATTTCCCAAGGAATGCTGTGCTTTCCGAGAGGGGATGCCCAGGCAAAGAGGCTTGCGCTCTATGCGGGAATTCTCCCACTGTGCTGCCAATACTAGTCTAAAGCAAGCAGCAACAGCAGCCCACAAAACCGACTCTTTTTTCCTAGTGATTGCTATGCTTTCACAGAGGCTTTCCACTTGGCCTGAACCGCACTTTGCTGCTGTTTCCTCAGCAAGGATTTGGGTGTTTGCTCTGTCGCGTCAGGGAAGTCGATCTGCGGTAAAGCTGGTGCCTCTTGGGATTTGCTTTCCCGGGCTCCATGGTCGCATCCTGGGTTCACCCTTCCAGGGCGAACTACACAGACACAGCCACAAGACTGCAGCAGCGTGCGTGGCCTTGGATGACACTCCATGCCAACTGCCATCTCCTGGGGCAGTAAGGCTTGGCTTTTTGCTCTGGTGTTCAGGCTGACTCAGGGACTAGGCCAGTGCCTTCCCCATAGGAAAGGAGAGGCTACAGGATCCCTGCACAGCGCACATGCACTGGGGTGGGGAGCTGTGGAGGACTGTCCTCACTTCTACCCCGACACACCCCCTGCAACCCCCAACGCTACAACAACTTGGAGGAAGATGGCATCTGACTGCCCTTTCTTCCAGGGAGCTTTATCTGCGAGTTCCGGGTATGGCGCCTGGTGGGAAGCCCATGTCAGTCCTAGGGACAGGTGGCCTTGGAGATGCCGTCCCCTTTGGACAAGAGACACAGAACATGCCTGCCTTCTGCCCATAATCCTTCCTCAGAGTGGGATATGCGCGCTTGCCCTAGGCGTCCCCTCGTGTCTTCCTTTAGCCAGGCTTCTGTCTCTACGCACAGGGAACGGGTGACGATTGTCTTGCCACCATCCCGCTGTTCTCTCCAGGACAGGCTCTCCTGCTTTGCGACTGTTTCCCGACAACAAGGCCAACGGCTCCTTCACGTCTCCCGGGGAGGTGTTCTGCTCCTTCCCCAGACTTACTCCTGGGAGCACGGTGACATCCGTGTCCCTATCCTTAAGGCCCTTTCCAGATGTGCATCCATGGTTCTGTCTCAGGCAATGGGGATGCTAGGGCCAAGAGAATTTGGCTCCATTCGGGGTTCTTCCACCGTGCTGCGGAGACTAGCTCAGTCAAGCAGCATAAGCTTATCACAAAGCGACTCAGATTTCCCAACGAATCCTGTGCTTTCCCAGAGGAGAAGCCTGGGCAAAGTGCTGTCTATGGATGGTGGTTTTCCCACCTTGAGACTTGTTCTAGGCAAGCACGAGCAGTAGCACGCAGAAGTGAATCTGATTTCTCAGTATATGGAGAGCGTGACACTTGTCGTGCCAGCTCTCTGCTCTTCTTGTCATGGCAGGCTCTCCTGTTTCATGACCGTTTCAGGACAGCAAGGCCAAGGGCCCCTTCTCTTCTCCTAGATCGACGTGCTACGCCTGGAGCAGCAATGATCCCAGGGAGCACAGTACCAGAAGTTTCCCTTTCCTTAAGGCTGTTTCCACAGGCGGTAACACTCTTCTCTCTCAGGTAGAGGGGATGCCCAGGCAAAGAGGATTACGCTCCATTCGGGTTTATTACACCGTGCTTCGGAGACTCTGTTCATGCAAGCGGCATCAGCATCGCACAGAACCGACTCTGATTTCCCAAAGAATGCTGTGCTTTCCCTGAGGGGATGCCCGGGGAAAAAGGCTTTCTCTCTATGGAGGATACTCCCACCGTGCTGCCAATACTAGGCTAAGGCAAGCAGCAACAGCAGCCCACAGGACCGACTCTTTTTTCCTAGCGACTGCTATGCTTTCACAGAGGTTTTCAGTTGGCCTGAACCGCACTTCGCTGCTGCTTCCTCAGCAAGGCTTTGGGCGTTTGCTCTGTCACTTCAGGGAAGTAGATCTGCGGGAGAGCTGGTGCCTCTTCGGTCTTGCTTTCCCGGGCTCCATGGTCGCACCCTGGATTCACCATGCCACGCCGAACTACGCAGACACAGCCACAACCCTGCAGCAGCGTGCGAGGCCTTGACGACAGTCCATACCAACTTCCATCTAATGGCGTAGTAAGGCTTGGCTTTTTGCTCTGGCGTTCAGGCGTACTTGGGGACTCGTCCAGTGCCTTCCCCTTAGGAGAGGTGAGGTGACAGGATCCTTGCACAGGGCCCGTGTACTGGGATGGGGTGCTGTGGGGTACTGTCCCCACTTCTTCCCCGACACACCCCCTGCTACCCGCAAAGCTTCCACATCTTGGAGGAAGATGGCATCTGACTGCCCTTTCTTCCAGGGAGCTGTATCTGCGAGTTCCGGGTATGGCGCCTTGTGGCAGGCCCATGTCTGCCCTAAGGACAAGAGGCTTTGGAGATGCTGTCCCCTTGGGAAAAGAGGCACAGAACAGGCCTGCCGTCTGCCCAGACTACTTCCTCAGAGTGGAGTATGCGCGGCTGCCCTAGCCGTCCCCTCGTTTCTTCCTAAAGCCAGGCTTCCGTCCCTATGCACAGGAAGCGGTTGAGGCTTGTCTTGCCACCATCCCGCTGTTCTCGCCAGGGCAGGCTCTCCAGCTTTGCGACTGTTTCCCGACAACAAGGTCAACGACTCTGTCTCTTCTCTGGGGAGGCGTTCTGCTCCTTCCCCAGACTTGCTCTTGGGGAGCACGGTGACAGCCGTGTCCCTATCCTTAAGGCCCTTTCCAAATGTGCATCCACGCTTCTCTCACAGGCAATGGGGATTATAGGGCCAAGAGAATTTCAGTCCATGTGGCTTTCTTCCACCGTGCTGCGGAGTCTAGCTCAGGCAAGCAGCAGCAGCAGACCACAAACGCGATTCAGATTTCCCAACGAATGCTGTGCTTTCCCGTAGTAGAAGCCAGGGACAAAGAGGCTTTCGCTCTATGCTGGTTTCTCCCACCTTCAGACTTGGCCTAGGCAAGCAGGAGCAGCAGCTCGCAGAACCGACTCTGATTTCTAAGCAAACGGAGAGAGTGACAATTGTCTTGCCACACGCCCGCTATTTTTTCCAATGCAGGCTCTTCTGTTGCATGACCCTTTCCAGACAGCAAGGCCAAGGGCCCCTACTCTTCTGCTGGAGCAGCGTGGTACGCCTAGGCCAGACATTCTCACAGGGAGCGCAGTGACAGACTTTTCCCTTTCCTTAAGGCTGTATCCACAGGCGCAACCAAGATTCACTCTCAGGTAGAGGGGATGCCCAAGCAAAGAGGGTTTTGCTCCATGCGGGTTTATTACACCGTGCTTCAGAGACTATGTTCAGGCAAGCGGCATCAGCATCGCACAGAACCGACTCTGATTTCCCAAAGAATGCTGTGCTTTCCTAGAGTAGAAGCCTGCGCAAAGAGGTTTTCGCTGTATCCTGGTTTCTCCCACCTTGAGACTTGGCCTAGGCTTGCACGAGCAGCAGCCCGCAGAACCGACTCTGATTGCTAAGGAAAAAGAGAGGGTGACATTTGTCTTGCCACCTGCCCGCTATTCTTGCCTATGCGGGCTCTCTTGTTTCATGACTTTTCCTTAAGGCTGATTCCACAGGCGCAACCACGCTTCTCTCTCAGGTTGAGGTGGATACCCAGGCAAAAAGGATTTCACTCCAAGCAGGTTTATTACACCGTGTTTCGGAGGCTATGTTCAGGCAAGCGGCATCAGCATCGCACAGAACCGACTCTGATTTCCGAACGAATGCTGTGCTTTCCCAGAGGAGAAGCCTGGGCAAAGAGGCTTTCATTGTATCCTGGTTTCTCCCAACTTGAGACTTGGCCTAGGCATGCACGAGCTGCAGCCCGCAGAACCGACTCTGATTTCTAAGCAAACGGAGAGGGTGACACTTGTCTTGCCATCCGCCAGCTATTCTTGCCTATGCAGGCACTACTGTTTCATGAATTTCCTAAATGCTGTTTCCACAGGCGCAACCACGTTTCTCTCTCATGTAGAGGGGATGCCTGGGCAAAGTGGATTTCACACCATGCGGTTTTATTACACAGTGTTTCAGAGACTATATTCAGGCAAGCGGCATCAGCATCACACAGAACCGACTCTGATTTCCCAAAGAATGCTGTGCTTTCCTAGAGGGGATGCCCAGGCAAAGAGGCTTTCGCTCTATGTGGGATTTTCCCACCGTGCTACCAGTACTAGGCTCAAGCAAGCAGCAACATCAACCCACAGAACCGACTCTTTTTTTCCTAGCGATTGTTATGCTTTCGCAGAGGTTTTCAGCTGGGCCTGAACCGTACTTCACTGTTGCTTCCTCAGCAAGGCTTTGGGCGTTTGCTCTGTCGCGTCAGGGAAGTAGATCTGCGGGAGAGCTGGTGCCTCTTGGGCCTTGCTTTCCCGGGCTCCATGGTCGCACCCTGGGTTCACCCTGCCAGGCCGAACTATGCAGACACAGGCTCAAGCCTGAAGCAGTGTGCGTGCCCTAGGATGATACTCCATGCCAACTGCCATCTACTGGCGTAAAAAGGCTTGGCTTTTTGCATTGGCGTTCAGGCGGACTCAGGGACTAGGCCAGTGACTTCACCTTAGGAGAGGAGAGGTGACAGGATCCCTGCACAGCGCCCGTACACTGGGATGGGGAGCTGTGCGGGACTGTCCCCACTTCTTCCCCGAAACACCCCCTGCTACCCCCAACACTGCCATATCTTGGAGGAAGATGGCATCTGACTGCCCTTTCTTCCAGGGACCTGTATCTGCGAATTCCGGGTATGGCACCTGTTGGCAGGCCCACGTCTGCCCTAGGGACAGGTGTCCTTGGAGATGCTGTCCCCTTGGGACAAGAGGCACAGAACAGGCATTCCTTCTGCCCAGACCCCTTCCTCAGAGTGGTGTATGCGCGCCTGCCCTAGACGTCCACTAGTGTCTGCCTTAAGACAGGCTTCCGTCTCTCCACACATTGAGCGGGAAACGATTGTCTTGACACCACCCCGCTGTTCTGACCAGGGCAGGCTCTCCTGCTTTTCGACTGTTTCCCAACAACAAGGCCAACGCTCCTTCTCTTCTCCTATGGAGGCATTCTGCTCCTGGGAGCACGGTGACAGACATTTCCCTATCCTTAAGGCCCTTTCTAAATGTGCATCCACTCTTCTCTCTCAGGTAGTGGGGATGCCAGGGTCAAGAGAATTTCGCTCCATGCATGTTTCTTCCACCGTGCAGTGGAGACTATCTCAGGCAAGCAGCAGCAGCAACCCACAAACCAGATTCAGATTTCCCAACGAATGCTGTGCTTTCCCAGAGGAGAAGCCTGGGCAAAGATGCTTTCGCTGTATGCTATTTTCTCGCACTTTGAGAATTGGCCTAGGCAAGCAGGAGCAGCAGTCTGCAGAAGTGACTCTGATTTCTCAGCAAATGGAGAGGGTGACACTTGTCGTTTCATCTTCCCACTGTTCTTGACATGGCAGGCTCCCCTGTTTCATGACCATTTCCAGACAGCAAGGCCAAGGGCCCCTTCTCTTCTCACGGAGCGGCGTGCTACGCCTGCCCAGCAATGCTCCCAGGGAGCACAGTAACAGACGTTTCCCTTTCCTTAGTACAGTTTCCACAGGCGCACCCACGCTTCTCTCACAGGCAGAGGGGTGCCCAGTATTTCGCTCCATGCGGGTTTTTTACACCGTGCTTCGGAGACTATGTTCAGGCAAGCGGCATCAGCATCGCACAGAACAGACTCTGATTTCCCAAGAATGCTGTGCTTTCCTAGAGGGGATGGCCAGGCAAAGAGGCTTTCGCTCTATGCGGGCTTCTCCCACCATGCTGCCTTACTAGGCTAAAGCAAGCAGCAACAGCAGCCCACAGAACCGACTCTTTTTTCCTATTGATTGCTATGATATCGCAGAGGTATTCAGCTTGGCCTCAACGGCACTTCGCTGCTGCTTCCTCAACAAGGCTTTGGGCGTTTGCGCTGTCACGTCAGGGAAGTAGATCTGCGGGAGAGCTTGTGCGTCTTGGGCCTTGCTTTGCCGGGCTCCGGGGTCGCATCTTGGGTTCACCCTGCCAGGCCGAACTACGCAGACACAGCCACCACGCTGCAGCAGCGTGCATGGCCTAGGATGACTGTCCATCCAACTGCCATCTCCTGCCGTAGTAAGGCTTGGCATTTTACTCTGGCGTTCAGGCGTTCTCGGGGACTAGGCCATTGCCTTCCCCATAGTAGAGGAGAGGCGACAGGATCCCTACACACTGTCCGTGCACTGGGATGGGGAGCTGTGGGAGACTATCCCCACTTCTTCCCCGACATATCTCCAGCCAACCCCAACGCTGCCACATCTTGGAGGAAGATGGCATCTGACTGTCCTTTCTTCCAGGTAGCTGTATCTGCGAGTTCCTGGTGTGTCGCCACGTGGCATTCTCAAGTCTGCCTTAGGGACAGGTGGCCTTGGAGATGCTGTCCCCTTGGGACAAGAGGCACAGAAGAGGCCTGCCTTCTGCCCAGACTCCTTCCTTAGGGTGGAGTAAGCGCGCCTGCCCTAGCCTTCCCCTCGTGTCTTCCTTAAGTCAGGCTTCCGTCTCTACGCACAGGGAGCGGGTGACGATTGTCTTGCCACCATCCCGCTGTTCTCGCCAGGGCAGGCTCTCCTGCTTAGCGACTGTTTCCCGACAACAAGGCCAACGGCTCCTTCTCTTCTCCCGGGGAGGCGTTCTGCTCCTTCCCCAGACTTGCTCTTGGGGAGCACGGTGACAGCCGTGTCCCTATCCTTAAGGCCCTTTCCAGATGTACATGCATGATTCTCTCTCAGGCAGTGGGGATGTTAGGGCCAAGAGAATTTCGCCCATGCGGGTTTCTTCCTCCGTGCTGTGGAGACTAGCTCAGGCAAGCAGCAACAACATTCCACAAAGCGACTCAGATTCCCCAACGAATTCTGTGCTTTCCCAGAGGAGAGGCCTGGGCAAAGAGGCTTTCGCTGTATGGTGGTTTCTCCCACCTTGAGACTTGGCCTAGACAAGCACGAACATCATCCCGCAGAACCGATTCTGATTTCTAAGCAAATGGAGAGGGTGACACTTGTCTTGCCACACACCCGCTGTTCCTGCCATGCCAGGCTCTCCTGTGTCATGACTTTTTTTTAAGGCTGTTTCCACAGGCGCAACCACGCTACTCTCTCAGGTAGAGGAGATGCCCGAAAAAGAGGATTTCACTCCATGCGTGTATATTACACCGTGCTTCGGAGACTATGTTCAGGCAAGCGGCATCTGCATCGCACAGAACTGTCTCTAATTTCCCATAGAATGCTGTGCTTTCCTAGAGGTGATGCCCAGGCAAAGAGGCTTTCGCTTTATGCGGGATTCTCCCACCGTGCTGCCAATACTAGGCTAAAGCAAGCAGTAATAGCAGCCCACAGAACCGACACTTTTTTCCTAGCGATTGCTATGCTTTCTCAGACGTTTTCAGCTTGTCCTGAACCGCACGTCGCTGCTGCTTCCTCAGCAAGGATTTGGGTGTTTGCTCTGTCGCGTCAGGAAATTAGATGTGTGAGAAAGCTGGTGCCTCTTGGGCCTTGCTTCCCAGGCTCCATGGTCGCATCCTGGGTTCACCCTGCCAAGCGAACTATGCAGACACAGCCACAAGCCGGCAGCAGCGTGCGTGACCTAGGAAGACAGTCCATGCCAACTGCCATCTCCTGGCGTAGTAAGGCTTGGCTTTTTGCTCTGGCGTTCATGCAGACTCGGGGACTAGGCCAGTGCCTTTCCCTTAGAAAGGGAGTGGTGACAGGTTCCCTGCACAGCGCCCGTGCACTGGGATGGGGAGCTGTGGGGAACTGTCCCCCTTCTTCCCCGACACACCCCCTGCAACTCCAAATGCTTCCACATCTTGGAAAAGATGGCATCTAACTGCCCTTTCTTCCAGGGAGCTGTATCTACGTGTTCCGGCTATGCGCCTGGTGGCAAGCCCACGTCTGCTCTAGGGACAGGTGGCCTTGGAGATGCTGTCCCCTTGGGACAAGAGGCACAGAACAGGCCTGCCTTCTGCCCAGACTCCTTCCTCAGAGTGGAGTATGCACGCCAGCCCTAGCCGTCCCCACGTGTCTTCCTAAAGCAAGGCTTCTGTCTCTACACACAGGGAGCGTGTGACGCTTGTCTTGCCACCGTCCCGCTGTTCTCTCCAGGGCAATTTCACCTGCTTTGCGACAGTTTCCCGACAACAAGGCCAACGTCTCCTTCTCTTCTCCCGGGGAGGCGTTCTGCTCCTTCCCCAGACTTGCTCTTGGGGAACACGATGACAGCCGTGTCTCTATCGTTAAGGCCCTTTCCAGATGTACATCCACGCTTTTCTTCAGGCAGTGGGGATGCTAAGGCCAAGAGAATTTCGCTCCATGCGGGTTTCTTCGACCGTGGTACAGAGACTAGTTCAGGCAAGAGGCAGCAGCATCCCACAAAGCAACTCAGATTTCCCAACGAATGCTGTGCTTTCCCAGAGGAAAAGCCTGGGCAAAGAGGCTTCGCTCTATGCTGGTTTCTCCCACCTTGAGACTTGGACTAGGCAAGTACGAGCATCAGCCCGCAGAACCATCTCTGATTTCCAAGCAAATGGAGCGGGTGACACATGTCTTGCCACCTGCCCGGTATTCTTGCCAATGCAGGCTCTCCTGTTGCATAACCCTTTCCAGAAAGCAAGGCCAAGGGCCCCTTCCCTTCTCCTGGAGCGGCGAGCTACGCCTGGCCCCAACATGCTCTCAGGGAGCGCAGTGACAGACGTTTAACTTTCCTTAAGTCTGTTTCCACAGGTGCAACCACGCTTCTCTCTCAGGCAGAGGGGATGCCCGGGCAAAGAGGATTTCGCTCCATGCGCGTTTATTACACCGTGCTTAGGAGACTATGTTCAGCAAGCGGCATCATCATCGCACAGAACTGACTGTGATTTCCCAAAGAATGCTGTGCTTTCCTAGAGGGATGCCCAGGCAAAGAGGCTTTCTCTCTATGCGGGATTCTCCCACTGTGCTGCCAATACTAGACTAAGGCAAGCAGAAACAGCAGCCCGTAAAACCGACTCTTTTTTCCTAGCGACTACTATGCTTCCGCAGAGGTTTTCAGCTTGGCTTGAATCGCAGTTCGCTGCTGCTTCCTCATCAAGGCTTTGGGCATTCGCTCTGTCGTGTCAGGGATGTAGATCTGCGGGAGAGCCGGTGCCTCTTGGGCCTTGCTTTCCAGGGCTCCATGTTCGGACCCTGGGATCACCCAGCCAGGCTGAATAACGCAGACACAGGCACAACCCTGCTGCAGCGTGCGTGGCCTAGGATGACACTCCATGTCAACTACCATCTCCTGGCGTAGTAAGGCTTGGCTTTTTGCTCTCGCGTTCAGGCGGACTAGCGGACTAGGCCAGTGCCTTCCCCATAGGAGAGGAGAGGCGACAGGATCCCTGCACAGCGCTCGTGCACTGGGATGGGGAGCAGTGGGGGACTGCCACACTTCGTCCCCGACACACCCCTGCCACCCCCAACGCTGCCACATCTTGGAAGAAGATGGCATCTGACTGCCCTTTCTTCCAGGGAGCTGTATCTGCGAGTTCCGGGTATGGCGCCTGGTGGCAGGACTACGTCTGCCCTACGCACTAGTGGCCGCGGACATGCTGTCCCCTTGGGACAAGAGGCAAGAACAGGCCTGCCGTCTGCCCAGACTCCTTCCGCAGAATGCAGTATGCGCGTCTGCCCTAGCCGTCCCCTCGTGTCTTCCTAAAGCCATTCTTCCTTTCCTACGCACAGGAAGCGGGTGACGCATGTCTTGTAACCGTTCCACTCTTCTGGCCAGGGCAGGCTCTCCTGCTTTGCGACTGTTTCCCGACAACAAGGACAACGGCTCCTTCTCTTCTCCCGGGGAGGCGTTCTGCTCCTTCCCCAGACTTGCTCTTGGGGAGCACGGTGACAGCCATGCCCCTTTCCTTAAGGCCCTTTCCAGATGTGCATCCATCTTCTCTCTCAGGCAGTGGGGATGCTAGGGCCAAGAGAATTTCGCTCCATGCGGTTTTTTCCACCGTGTTGCGGAGTAAAGCTCAGGCAAGCAGCATCAGCATCCCACAAACCCGATTCAGATTTCCCAACGAATGCTGTGCTTTCCCAGAGGAGGAGCCTGGGCAAAGAGGCTTTCACTGATACTGGGTTCTCCCACTTTGAGACTTGGCCTAGGTAAGCAGCAACAGCAGCCCACAGAACCGACTCTTTTTTCCCAGCGACTGCTATGCTTTCCCAGAGGTTTTAGCTTGGCCCGATCCGCACTTCGCTGCTGCTTCTTCAGCAAGGCTTTGGGCACGTGCTCTGTCGCGTCAGGGAAGTAGATCTGCGGGAGAGCTTGTGCCTCTTGGGCCTTGCTTTCCCGGGCTCCATGGTCGCATCCTGGGTTCACCCTGCCAGGCGAACTATGCAGACACAGCCACCAACCTGCAGCAGCGTGCGTGACCTAGAATGACAGTCCATGCCAACTGCCATCTCCTGGCGTAGTAAGGCTTGGCTTTTTGCTCTGGAGTTCAGGCGGACTCGGAGACTAGGCCAGTGCATTCCCCTGAGAAAGGAGAAGCGACAAGATCCCTGCACAGCGCCCGTGCACTGGGATGCGGAGCTGTGGGGGACTGTTTCCACTTCTTCCCCAAACAACCCCCTGCCAACCACAACGCTGTCACATCCTGAGGGAGAAGGAATCTGACTGTCCTTTCTTCCAGGGAGCTGTATCTGCGAGTTCCGGGTATGGCGCCTCGTGGCATGCCCACGTCTGCCCGAGGGACAGATGGCCTTGGAGATGCTGTCCCCTTGGGACAAGAGGCACAGAACAGGCCTGCCTTCAGCCCAGACCCATTATTCAGAGTGGAGTATGCGCGCTTGCCCTACCTGTCCCCTCTTGTCCTCCTTAAGCCAGTCTTCCGTCAATACTCACACAGAGCGGGTGACGATTGTCTTGCCACTATCCCGCTGTTCTCGTCAGGGCAGGCTCTCCTGCTTTGCGAGTGTTTCCTGACAACAAGGCCAACGGCTCCTTCTCTACTCCTGGGGAGGCGTTCTGCTCCTTTCCCAGACTTGCTCGTGGGGAGCACCGTGACAGCCATGTCCCTATCCTTAAGGCCATTTCCAGATGTGCATCCACGCTTCTCTCTCAGGCAGTGGGGATGCTAGGGCCAAGAGAATTTCGCTCCATGTGGGTTTCTTCCACCGTGCTGCGGAGACTAGCTCAGGCAAGCAGCAGCAGCATCCCACAAACCCGATTCAGATTTCCCAATGAATGCTGTGATTTCCCAGGGGAGAAGCCTGGGCAAAGAGGCTTTCACTGTATGGTGGTTTTTCCCACCTTGAGCCTTGGCCTAGGCAAGCACGAGCAGCAGCCCGCAAATTCGACTCTGATTTCTCAGCAAATGGAGTGGGTGACACTTGTCTTGCCACGCACCCGCTATTCTTGCCTATGCAGGCTCTCCTGTTTCATGACTTTTCCGTAAGGCAGTTTCCACAGGCGCAACTATGCTTCTGTCTCAGGTAGAGGGGATGCCCGGGTAAAGAGGATTTCGCTCCATGCGGCTTTATTACACCGTGCTTTGGAGACTATGTTCAGGCAATCGGCATCAGCATCGCACAGAACAGACTCTGATTTCCCAAAGAATGCTGTGCTTTCCCTGAGGCGATGCCCAGGGAAAAAGGCTTTCGCTCTATGCGGGATTCTCCCACCGTGCTGCCAATACTAGGCTAAAGCAAGTAGCAACAGCAGCCTACAGAACCGACTCTTTTTTCCTAGCATTCGCTATGCTTTCGCAGAGGTTTTCAGCTTGGCCTGAACCGCACTACGCTGCTGCTTCTTCAGCAAGGCTTTGGGCATTTACTCTGTCGCATCAGGGAAGTAGATTTGCGGGAGAGCTGGTGCTTCTTGTTCCTTGTATCCCGGGTACCATGATCGCACCCTGGGTTCACACTGCCAGGCCGAACTCGCAGACACAGCCACAAGCCTGCAGCAGCGTGCGTGGCCTCGGATGACAATCCATGCCAACTGCCATCTCCTGGCCCGTACGGCTTGGCTTTTTGCTCTGGCATTCAGGCAGACTCGGGGACAAGGTCATTGCCTTCCCCATAGGAGAGGTGAGGCGACAGGATCCCTGCATACCGACCGTGCACTGGGATGGGAAGCTGTGGGGGACTGTCCCCACTTCTTCCCCGACACACCCCCTGCAAAGCCAAACGCTGCCATATCTTGTAGGAAGATGGCATTTGACTGCCCTTTCTTCCAGGGAGCTGTATCTGCGAGTTCCGGGTATGGCGCCTGGTGGTTGGCCCACGTCTGCCCTAGGGACAGGTGGCCTTGGAGATGCTGTCCCCTTGGGACAAGAGGCACAGAACAGGCCTTCCATCTGCCCAGACTCCTTCCTCAGAATGGAGTTTGCGCGCCTGCCCTAGCCATCCCCTCGTGTCTTCCCTAAGCCAGGCTTCCGTCTCTACGCACAGGGAGCGATTGACGCTTGTCTTGCCACCGTCCCGCTGTTCTCGCCAGGGCAGGCTCTCCTGCTTTGTGACTATTTCCGGACAACAAGGCCCACAGTGCCTTCTCTTCTCCAGGGTAGGCGTTCTGCTCCTTCCCAAGACTTGCTCTTGGGGAGCACGGTGAAAGCCGTGTCCCTTTCATTAAGGCCTTTTCTAGATGTGCATCCACGCTCTCACTCAGGCAGTGGGGATGCTAGGGCCAAGAGACTTTCAATCCATGCGGGTTTCTTCCACCGTGCTGTGGAGACTAGCTGAGGCAAGCAGCAGCAGCATCCCACAAACACGATTGAGATTTTCCAACGAATGCTGTGCTTTCCCAGAGGAGAAGCCTGGGCAAAGAGGCTTTCGCTGTATGCTGGTTTCTCCCACTTGATACATGGCCTAGCATAGCAGAAGCAGCAGCGCGCAGAACCGAGTCTGATTTCTAAGCAAACGGAGAGGGTGAACTTGTCTTCCACCCGCCTGCTATTCTTGGCTATGCAGCCTCTCAGGTTTCAGGACTTTTCCTTAAGGCTGTTTCAACATTCGAAACCACGCTTCACTCTCAGGAAGAGGGGATGCCGGGGAAAGAGGATTTCACTCCATGAGGGTTTATTACACCATGCTTCGGAGACTCTTTTCAGGTAAGCGGCATCAGCATCGCACAGAACCGACTCTGATTTCCCAAAGAATGATGTGCTTTCCTAGAGGGGATGCCCAGGCAAAGAGGCTTTCGCTCTATGCAGGATTCTCCCACCGTGCTGCCAATACAAGGCTAAAGCAAGCAGCAACGGCAGCCCACAGAACCGTCTCTTTTTTCCAAGCGATTGCTATGCTTTCGCAGAGGATTTCAGATTGTCCCGATCTGTACTTCGCTGTTGCTTCTTCAGCAAGGATTTGGGCATTTGTTATGTCGCGTCAGGAAGTAGATCTGTGGGAGAACTGGTGCATCTTGGGTTTTGCTTTCCCGGGCTCCATTGTCGCATCCTGGGTTCACCCTGCCAGGCCTAACTGTGCAGACACAGCCACTACCCTGCAGCAGCGTGCGTGGCCTAGGGTGAGAGTCCATGCAAACGGCCATCTCCTAGCGTAGTAAGGCTTGGCTTTTTACTCTGCCGTTCAGGCGGACTTGGGGACTAGGCCAGTGCCTTCCCCTTAGGAAAGGAGAGGCGACATGATCCGTGCACAGAGCCCGTGCCCTGGGATGGGGAGCTGTGGGGGACTGTCCACACTTCTTCCCCGACACACCCCCTGCCACCCCCATAATTGCCCCATCTTGGAGGAAGATGGCATCTGACTGCCCTTTCTTCCAGGGAGCTGTATCTGCGAGTTCCGGGTATGGAGCCTGGTGGCAAGCCCCCGTATGCCCTAGGGACAGGTGTCCGTGGAGATGCTGTCCCCTTGGGACATGAGACACAGAACTGGCCTGCCGTCTTCCCAGACTCCTTCCTCAGAGTGTCGTATGCACGCCTGCCCTAGACGTCCCCTCCTGTTTTCCTAAAGCCAGGCTTCCAACTCTACGCACAGTGAGCCGGTGACGCTTGTCTTGCCACCCTCCCGCTGTACTCCCCAGGGCAGGCTCTCCTGCTTTGCGACTATTTCCCGACAACAAGGCCAACGGCTCCTTCTCTGTCCTGGGGAGGCGTTCTGCTCCTTCCCCAGACTTGCTCTTGGGGAGCACGGTGACAGCCGTGTCCCTATCCTTAAGGCCCTTTCAAGATATGCATCCACGCTTCTCTCGCAGGCAGTGGGGATGCTAGGGCCAAGAGAATTTCGCTCCATGCGAGTTTCTTCCACCGTGCTACGGAGACTAGCTCAGGCAAGCAGCAGCAACAGCCCCCAAACCCGATTCAGATTTCCCAACGAATGCTGTGCTTTCCCAGAGGAGAAGCCTGGGAAAAGAGGTTGTAACTATATGCTAATTTCTCCCACCTTGAGACTTGGCCTAGGCAAGCATGAGCAGTAGCCCACAGAACGGACTCTGATTTCTAAGCAAACGGAGAGGGTGACACTTGTCTTGCCAAACGCCCGCTGTTCTTTCCATGGCAGGCTCTCCTGTTTCATGACTTTTCCTTAAGGCTGATTCCACAGGCGCAACCACGCTTCTCTCCCGGGTAGAGCAAATGCCCGGGCAAAGAGGATTTCACTCCAAGCGGGTTTATTACACCATGCTTCGGAGACTATGTTCAGGCAAGAGGCATCAGCATCGCACAGAACCGACTCTGATTTCCCAACGAATGCTGTGCTTTCCCTGAGGTGAAGTCTGGGCAAAGAGGCTTTCGCTGTATGCTGGTTTCTCCCACCTTGAGACTTGGCCTAGGCAAGCAAGAGCAGCAGGGTGCAGAACCGACTCTGATTTCTAAGCAAACGGAGAGGGTGACCCTTGTTTTGCACCCGCCCGCTATTCTTGCCTATGCAGGCTCTCCTGTTAAATGACTTTTCCTTAAGGCTGTTTCCACAGGCGCAACCACGCTTCTCTCTCACGCAGAGGGGATGCCCGGGCAAAGAGGATTTCGCTGCATGCGGGTTTATTACACCGTTCTTCGGAGACTATGTTCAGGCAAGCGGCATCAGCATCGCACAGAACCGACTCTGATTTCCCAAAGAATGCTGTGCTTTCCTAGAGGGGATGCCCAGGCAAAGAGGCTTTTGCTCTATGCGGGATTCTCCCACCGTGCTGCCAATACTAGGCTAAAGCAAGTAGCAACAGCAGCCCACTGATCTGACTCTATTTTCCTAGCCACTGCTATGCTTTCACAGAGGTTTTCAGCTTGGCCTGAAACTCTCTTCGCTGTTGCTTCTTCAGAAAGGCTTTAGGCGTTTGCTCTGTTGCGTCAGGGAAATAGATCTGCGGTAGAGCTGGTGCCTCTTGGTCCTTGCTTTCCCGGGCTCCATGGTCGCATCCTGGGTTCACCATGCCAGGGCGAACTACGCAGACACAGCCACAGGACTGCAGCTTTGTGCGTGGCCTAGGATGACAGTCCATGCCAACTGCCATCTCCTGGTGTAGTAAGGCTTGGCTTTTTGCTCTGGCGTACAGGCGGATTTGGGGACTAGGCCAGTGCCTTCCCCTTAGGAAAGGATAGGCGACACGATCCCTGCACAGCGCCCGTGCACTAGGATGGGGATCTGTGGAGGACTGTCGCCACTTCTTGCCCCACACACCCCTGCCAACCCCAACGCTGCCACATCTTGTAGGAAGATGGCATCTAACTGCCCTTTCTTCCAGGGAGCTCTGTCTACGAGTTCCGGTTATGAAGCCTGGCGGCAAGCCCACGAATGCCCTAGGGAAAGGTGGCCTTGGAGATGCTGTCCCCTTGGGTCAAGAGTCACGGAACAGGCCTGCCTTCTGCTCAGACTCCTTCCTCAGACTGGAGTATGCACGCCAGCCCAAGCCATCCCTTCGTGTCTTCCTAAACCAAGGCTTCTGTCTCTACGTACAGGGAGCGGGTGACGATTGTCTTGCCACCGTCCCGCTGTTCTCGCCAGGGCGGGCACTCCTGCTTCATTACTTTTCCTTAGGCTTTTTCCACAGGGGCAACCATGCCTCTCTCTCAGGAAGAGGGGATGCCCGGGCAAAGAGGATTTTGCTCCATGCGGGTTTATTACACTGTGCTTCGGAGACTATGTTAGGCAAGCGGCATCAGCATCGCACAGAACCGACTCTGATTTCCCAAAGAGTGCTGTGCTTTCCTAGAGGGAATGCCCAGGCAAAGAGGCTTTTGCTCTATGCAGGTTCCTTCAACCGTGCTGCCAATACTAGGCTAAAGCAAGCAGCAACAGCAGCCCACAGAACCGACTCTTTTTTCCTAGCCCCTGCTATGCTTTCGCAGAGGTTTTCAGTTGGCCTGAACCGCACTTTGCTGCTGCCTCCTCACCAAGGCTTTGGGCGTTTGCTCTGTCGCTGCAGGGAAGTAGATCTGCGGGAAAGCTGGTGCCTCTTGGCCTTGCTTTCCCGAGCTCCATGGTCGCACCCTGGGTTCACCCTGCTAGGCCGAACTATGCAGACACATCCACAACCTGCAGCAGCCTACATGGCCTAGGATGACACTCCATGCCAAATGCTATCTAATGGCGTAGTAAGCCGTGGCTTTTTGCTCCGGCGTTCAGGCGGACACGGGGACTAGGCCAGTGCCTTCCCCTTAGTAGAGTAGAGGCGACAGGATCCCTGCAGAAGGCCCGTGTACCGGGATGGGGAGCTGTGAGGGACTGTCCCCACTTCTTCCCCGACACACCCCCTGCTACCCCCAACGCTGCCACATCTTGGAGGAAGATGGCATCTGACTGCCTTTTCTTCCAGGGAGCTGTATCTGCGAGTTCCGAGTATGGCGCCTGGTGGAAGGCCCACGTCTGCCCTAGGGACAGGTGGCCTTGGAGATGCTGTCGCCTTGGGACAAAAGTCACAGAACAGGCCTGCCATCTTCCCAGACTCCTTCCTCAGAGTGGAGTATGCGCGTCTGCCCTAGCCATCCACTCGTGTCTTCCTAAAGCCAGGCTTCCATCACTACACACAGGAAGCGGCTGACGCATGTCTTGTCACCGTCCTGCTGTTCTCACCAGTGCGGGCTCTCCTTCTTTGCGACTGTTTCGTGAAAACAAGGCCAACGGCTCCTCTTCTCCTGGGGAGACGCTCTGTTCCTTCCCCCGACTTGCTCTTGGGGAGCACGGTGACAACCATATCCCTTTCCTTAAGGCCCTTGCCATATGAGCATCCATGCTTCTCTCTCAGGCAGTGGGGATGCTAGGGCCAAGAGAATTTCAGTCCATGCGGGTTTCTTATACCTTGCTGCGGAGACTAGCTCAGGCAAGCAGCAGCCGCATCCCACAAACCCTATTCAGATTTCCCAACGAATTCTGTGCTTTACCATAGTAGAAGCCGGGGACAAAGAGGCATTTGCTATATGCTCGTTTCTCCCATACTCAGACTTGGCCTAGGTAAGCAGGAGCAGCAGCCCACAGAATCGACTCTGATTTCTAAGCAAATGGAGAGGGTGACACTTGTCTTGCCACCCGCCCGCTATTCTTTCCTATGCTGGCTCTCCTGTCATGACTCTCCTTAAGGCTGTTTTCACAGGCGCAACCACGCTTCTCTCTCAGGCAGAGGGGATGCCTGGGCAAAGAGTATTTGGCTCCATGCGGGTTTATTACACCACGCTTCGGAGACTAAGTTCAGCCACGTGGCATCAGGATCACACAGAACCGACTCTGATTTCCCAAAGAATGCTGTGCTTTCCGAGAGGTGATGCCCAGGCAAAGAGGATTTCGCTCTATGCGGGATTCTCCCACCGTGCTGCCAGTACTAGGCTAAAGCAAGCAACAACAGCACCCCACAGAACCGACTCTTTTTTCCTACCGATTGCCATGATTCTGCAGAGGTTTTCAGCTTGGCCTGAACCGCACTTCGCTGCTTCTTACTCAGCAAGGCTTTGGGCGTATGCTCTGTCGCGTCTGGGAAGTAGATCTGCGTGAGAGCTGGTGCCTCTTGGGCCTTGCTTTCCCGGGCTCCATGGTGGCACACTGGATTCAGCCTACCAGGCCTAACTACGCAGACACAGGCACCATCCTCCAGCAGCGTGTGTGGCCTAGGATGACACTCCATCCCAACTGCCATCTCCTGGTGTAGTAAGGCTTGGCTTTTAGCTCTGGCGTTCAGGCAGACTCGGGGACTAAGCCAGTGCCTTCCCCATAGGAGAGGAGAGGCGACAGGATCCCTGCACAGGGCGCGTACACTGGGATGGGGAGCTGTGGGGGACTGTCCACACTTATTCCCCGACACACCGGCTGCCACCCACAACGCTGCCACATCTTGGAGGAAGATGGCATCTGACTGCCCTTTCTTCCAGGTACCTGTCTGCGAGTTCAGGGTATGGCAAACAAGATGGTATGGCAAACGGAGATGGTGACACTTGTCTTGCAACCCCTCCCGCTGTTCTTGCCATGGCTGGCTCTCATGTTTCATGACTTTTCCTTAAAGCTGATTCCACAGGCTCAACCACGCTTCTCTCTCAGGTAGAGGGGATGCCCGGGCAAAGAGGATTTCGATCCATGCGGGTTTATTACACCGTGCTTCGGAGACAATGTTCAGTCAAGCGGCATCAGCATGGCACAGAACTGACTCTGATTTCCCAACGATTGCTGTTCTTTCCCAGAGGAGAAGCCTGGGCAAAGAGGCTTTCGCTGTATGCTGGTTTCTCCCACCTTGAGACTTGGCTTAGGCAAGCACGAGCATCAGCCCGCAGAACCGACACTGATTTCTAAGCAAACGGAGATGGTGACACTTGTCTTGCAACCCCTCCCGCTGTTCTTGCCATGGCTGGCTCTCATGTTTCATGACTTTTCCTTAACGCTGATTCCACAGGCTCAACCACGCTTCTCTCTCAGGTAGAGGGGATGCCCGGGCCAAGAGAATTTCGCTCCATGCGGGTTTCTTCCACCGTGCTGCGGAGACTAGCTCAGGCAAGCAGCAGAAGCATCCCACAAACCCGATTCAGATTTCCCAACGAATTCTGTGCTTTCCCAGAAAAGAAGCCTGGGCAAAGAGGCTTTCGCTGTATGCTGGTTTCTTCCACCTTGAGACTTGGCCTAGGAAAGCATGAGCAGCAGGCCGCAGAACCGACAGATTTCTAAGCAAACGGAGAGGGTGACACTTGTCTTGCCACCCGCCCGCTATTCTTTCCTAAGAGGCTCTCTCTTTTCATGACTTTTCCTAAAGCCTTTTCCACAGGCGCAACCACGCTTCTCTCTCAGGTAGAGGGGATGCCCGGGCAAAGAGGATTTCGATCCATGCGGGTTTATTACACCGTGCTTCAGAGACTATGTTCAGGCAAGCGGCATCAGCATCGCAGAGAACCGACTCTGATTTCCCAAGGAATGCTGTGCTTTCCGAGAGGGGATGCCCAGGCAAAGAGGCTTGCGCTCTATGCGGGAATTCTCCCACTGTGCTGCCAATACTAGTCTAAAGCAAGCAGCAACAGCAGCCCACAAAACCGACTCTTTTTTCCTAGCGATTGCTATGCTTTCACAGAGGCTTTCCGCTTGGCCTGAACCGCACTTTGCTGCTGTTTCCTCAGCAAGGATTTGGGTGTTTGCTCTGTCGCGTCAGGGAAGTCGATCTGCGGTAAAGCTGGTGCCTCTTGGGATTTGCTTTCCCGGGCTCCATGGTCGCATCCTGGGTTCACCCTTCCAGGGCGAACTACAAGACACAGCCACAAGACTGCAGCAGCGTGCGTGGCCTTGGATGACACTCCATGCCAACTGCCATCTCCTGGGGCAGTAAGGCTTGGCTTTTTGCTCTTGTGTTCAGGCTGACTCAGGGACTAGGCCAGTGCCTTCCCCATAGGAAAGGAGAGGCAACAGGATCCCTGCACAGCGCACATGCACTGGGGTGGGGAGCTGTGGAGGACCGTCCTCACTTGTACCCCGACACACCCCCTGCCACCCCCAACGCTACCACATCTTGGAATAAGATGGCATCTGACTGCCCTTTCTTCCAGGGAGCTTTATCTGCGAGTTCCGGGTATGGCGCCTGGTGGGAAGCCCATGTCTGCCCTAGGGACATGTATCCTTGGAGATGCTGTCCCCTTGGGACAAGAGGCACAGAACAGGCCTGCCTTCTGCCCAGACTCCTTCCTCAGAGTGCAGTATGTGCGCCAGCCCTAGCCGTCCCCTCGTGTCTTCCTTTAGCCAGGCTTCCGTCTCTACGCACAGGGAACGGTTGACGCTTGTATTGCCACCACCCCGCTGTTCTCGCCAGGCAGGCTCTCCTGTTTTGCGACTGTTTCCCGTCAAGAAGGCCAACAGCTCCTTCTCTTCTCCCGGGGAGGCGTTCTGTTCCTTCCCAAACGTGCTCTTGGGGAGCACGGAGACAGCCGTGTCCCTATATTAAGGCCCTTTCCAGATGTGCATCCACGCTTCTCTCTCAGGCAGTCGGGATGCTAGGGCCAAGAGAATTTCGCTCCATGCGGGTTTCTTCCACCGTGCTGCGGAGACTAGCTCAGGCAAGCAGCAGAAGCATCCCACAAACCCGATTCAGATTTCCCAACGAATTCTGTGCTTTCCCAGAGGAGAAGCCTGGGCAAAGAGGCTTTCAATGTATGCTGGTTTCTTCCACCTTGAGACTTGGCCTAGGAAAGCACGAGAGCAGCCCGCAGAACCGACAGATTTCTAAGCAAACGGAGAGGGTGACACTTGTCTTGCCACCCGCCCGCTATTCTTTCCTAAGAGGCTCTCTCTTTTCATGACTTTTCCTAAAGCCTTTTCCACAGGCGCAACCACGCTTCTCTCTCAGGTAGAGGGGATGCCCGGGCAAAGAGGATTTCGATCCATGCGGGTTTATTACACCGTGCTTCGGAGACAATGTTCAGTCAAGCGGCATCAGCATGGCACAGAACTGACTCTGATTTCCCAACGATTGCTGTTCTTTCCCAGAGGAGAAGCCTGGGCAAAGAGGCTTTCGCTGTATGCTGGTTTCTCCCACCTTGAGACTTGGCTTAGGCAAGCACGAGCATCAGCCCGCAGAACCGACACTGATTTCTAAGCA
Source organism: Neogale vison (assembly GCF_020171115.1). Classification (NCBI taxonomy): domain Eukaryota; kingdom Metazoa; phylum Chordata; class Mammalia; order Carnivora; family Mustelidae; genus Neogale; species Neogale vison. The sequence goes on from NC_058104.1 coordinate 44,392,745, forward strand.
AACGGAGATGGTGACACTTGTCTTGCAACCCCTCCCGCTGTTCTTGCCATGGCTGGCTCTCATGTTTCATGACTTTTCCTTAACGCTGATTCCACAGGCTCAACCACGCTTCTCTCTCAGGTAGAGGGGATGCCCGGGCCAAGAGAATTTCGCTCCATGCGGGTTTCTTCCACCGTGCTGCGGAGACTAGCTCAGGCAAGCAGCAGAAGCATCCCACAAACCCGATTCAGATTTCCCAACGAATTCTGTGCTTTCCCAGAAAAGAAGCCTGGGCAAAGAGGCTTTCGCTGTATGCTGGTTTCTTCCACCTTGAGACTTGGCCTAGGAAAGCATGAGCAGCAGGCCGCAGAACCGACAGATTTCTAAGCAAACGGAGAGGGTGACACTTGTCTTGCCACCCGCCCGCTATTCTTTCCTAAGAGGCTCTCTCTTTTCATGACTTTTCCTAAAGCCTTTTCCACAGGCGCAACCACGCTTCTCTCTCAGGTAGAGGGGATGCCCGGGCAAAGAGGATTTCGATCCATGCGGGTTTATTACACCGTGCTTCAGAGACTATGTTCAGGCAAGCGGCATCAGCATCGCACAGAACCGACTCTGATTTCCCAAGGAATGCTGTGCTTTCCGAGAGGGGATGCCCAGGCAAAGAGGCTTGCGCTCTATGCGGGAATTCTCCCACTGTGCTGCCAATACTAGTCTAAAGCAAGCAGCAACAGCAGCCCACAAAACCGATTCTTTTTTCCTAGCGATTGCTATGCTTTCACAGAGGCTTTCCGCTTGGCCTGAACCGCACTTTGCTGCTGTTTCCTCAGCAAGGATTTGGGTGTTTGCTCTGTCGCGTCAGGGAAGTCGATCTGCGGTAAAGCTGGTGCCTCTTGGGATTTGCTTTCCCGGGCTCCATGGTCGCATCCTGGGTTCACCCTTCCAGGGCGAACTACAAGACACAGCCACAAGACTGCAGCAGCATGCGTGGCCTTGGATGACACTCCATGCCAACTGCCATCTCCTGGGGCAGTAAGGCTTGGCTTTTTGCTCTTGTGTTCAGGCTGACTCAGGGACTAGGCCAGTGCCTTCCCCATAGGAAAGGAGAGGCAACAGGATCCCTGCACAGCGCACATGCACTGGGGTGGGGAGCTCTGGAGGACCGTCCTCACTTGTACCCCGACACACCCCCTGCCACCCCCAACGCTACCACATCTTGGAATAAGATGGCATCTGACTGCCCTTTCTTCCAGGGAGCTTTATCTGCGAGTTCCGGGTATGGCGCCTGGTGGGAAGCCCATGTCTGCCCTAGGGACATGTATCCTTGGAGATGCTGTCCCCTTGGGACAAGAGGCACAGAACAGGCCTGCCTTCTGCCCAGACTCCTTCCTCAGAGTGCAGTATGTGCGCCAGCCCTAGCCGTCCCCTCGTGTCTTCCTTTAGCCAGGCTTCCGTCTCTACGCACAGGGAACGGTTGACGCTTGTATTGCCACCACCCCGCTGTTCTCGCCAGGCAGGCTCTCCTGTTTTGCGACTGTTTCCCGTCAAGAAGGCCAACAGCTCCTTCTCTTCTCCCGGGGAGGCGTTCTGTTCCTTCCCAAACGTGCTCTTGGGGAGCACGGAGACAGCCGTGTCCCTATATTAAGGCCCTTTCCAGATGTGCATCCACGCTTCTCTCTCAGGCAGTCGGGATGCTAGGGCCAAGAGAATTTCGCTCCATGCGGGTTTCTTCCACCGTGCTGCGGAGACTAGCTCAGGCAAGCAGCAGAAGCATCCCACAAACCTGATTCAGATTTCCCAACGAATTCTGTGCTTTCCCAGAGGAGAAGCCTGGGCAAAGAGGCTTTCAATGTATGCTGGTTTCTTCCACCTTGAGACTTGGCCTAGGAAAGCACGAGAGCAGCCCGCAGAACCGACAGATTTCTAAGCAAACGGAGAGGGTGACACTTGTCTTGCCACCCGCCCGCTATTCTTTCCTAAGAGGCTCTCTCTTTTCATGACTTTTCCTAAAGCCTTTTCCACAGGCGCAACCACGCTTCTCTCTCAGGTAGAGGGGATGCCCGGGCAAAGAGGATTTCGATCCATGCGGGTTTATTACACCGTGCTTCAGAGACTATGTTCAGGCAAGCGGCATCAGCATCGCACAGAACCGACTCTGATTTCCCAAGGAATGCTGTGCTTTCCGAGAGGGGATGCCCAGGCAAAGAGGCTTGCGCTCTATGCGGGAATTCTCCCACTGTGCTGCCAATACTAGTCTAAAGCAAGCAGCAACAGCAGCCCACAAAACCGACTCTTTTTTCCTAGTGATTGCTATGCTTTCACAGAGGCTTTCCACTTGGCCTGAACCGCACTTTGCTGCTGTTTCCTCAGCAAGGATTTGGGTGTTTGCTCTGTCGCGTCAGGGAAGTCGATCTGCGGTAAAGCTGGTGCCTCTTGGGATTTGCTTTCCCGGGCTCCATGGTCGCATCCTGGGTTCACCCTTCCAGGGCGAACTACACAGACACAGCCACAAGACTGCAGCAGCGTGCGTGGCCTTGGATGACACTCCATGCCAACTGCCATCTCCTGGGGCAGTAAGGCTTGGCTTTTTGCTCTGGTGTTCAGGCTGACTCAGGGACTAGGCCAGTGCCTTCCCCATAGGAAAGGAGAGGCTACAGGATCCCTGCACAGCGCACATGCACTGGGGTGGGGAGCTGTGGAGGACTGTCCTCACTTCTACCCCGACACACCCCCTGCAACCCCCAACGCTACAACAACTTGGAGGAAGATGGCATCTGACTGCCCTTTCTTCCAGGGAGCTTTATCTGCGAGTTCCGGGTATGGCGCCTGGTGGGAAGCCCATGTCAGTCCTAGGGACAGGTGGCCTTGGAGATGCCGTCCCCTTTGGACAAGAGACACAGAACATGCCTGCCTTCTGCCCATAATCCTTCCTCAGAGTGGGATATGCGCGCTTGCCCTAGGCGTCCCCTCGTGTCTTCCTTTAGCCAGGCTTCTGTCTCTACGCACAGGGAACGGGTGACGATTGTCTTGCCACCATCCCGCTGTTCTCTCCAGGACAGGCTCTCCTGCTTTGCGACTGTTTCCCGACAACAAGGCCAACGGCTCCTTCACGTCTCCCGGGGAGGTGTTCTGCTCCTTCCCCAGACTTACTCCTGGGAGCACGGTGACATCCGTGTCCCTATCCTTAAGGCCCTTTCCAGATGTGCATCCATGGTTCTGTCTCAGGCAATGGGGATGCTAGGGCCAAGAGAATTTGGCTCCATTCGGGGTTCTTCCACCGTGCTGCGGAGACTAGCTCAGTCAAGCAGCATAAGCTTATCACAAAGCGACTCAGATTTCCCAACGAATCCTGTGCTTTCCCAGAGGAGAAGCCTGGGCAAAGTGCTGTCTATGGATGGTGGTTTTCCCACCTTGAGACTTGTTCTAGGCAAGCACGAGCAGTAGCACGCAGAAGTGAATCTGATTTCTCAGTATATGGAGAGCGTGACACTTGTCGTGCCAGCTCTCTGCTCTTCTTGCCATGGCAGGCTCTCCTGTTTCATGACCGTTTCAGGACAGCAAGGCCAAGGGCCCCTTCTCTTCTCCTAGATCGACGTGCTACGCCTGGAGCAGCAATGATCCCAGGGAGCACAGTACCAGAAGTTTCCCTTTCCTTAAGGCTGTTTCCACAGGCGGTAACACTCTTCTCTCTCAGGTAGAGGGGATGCCCAGGCAAAGAGGATTACGCTCCATTCGGGTTTATTACACCGTGCTTCGGAGACTCTGTTCATGCAAGCGGCATCAGCATCGCACAGAACCGACTCTGATTTCCCAAAGAATGCTGTGCTTTCCCTGAGGGGATGCCCGGGGAAAAAGGCTTTCTCTCTATGGAGGATACTCCCACCGTGCTGCCAATACTAGGCTAAGGCAAGCAGCAACAGCAGCCCACAGGACCGACTCTTTTTTCCTAGCGACTGCTATGCTTTCACAGAGGTTTTCAGTTGGCCTGAACCGCACTTCGCTGCTGCTTCCTCAGCAAGGCTTTGGGCGTTTGCTCTGTCACTTCAGGGAAGTAGATCTGCGGGAGAGCTGGTGCCTCTTCGGTCTTGCTTTCCCGGGCTCCATGGTCGCACCCTGGATTCACCATGCCACGCCGAACTACGCAGACACAGCCACAACCCTGCAGCAGCGTGCGAGGCCTTGACGACAGTCCATACCAACTTCCATCTAATGGCGTAGTAAGGCTTGGCTTTTTGCTCTGGCGTTCAGGCGTACTTGGGGACTCGTCCAGTGCCTTCCCCTTAGGAGAGGTGAGGTGACAGGATCCTTGCACAGGGCCCGTGTACTGGGATGGGGTGCTGTGGGGTACTGTCCCCACTTCTTCCCCGACACACCCCCTGCTACCCGCAAAGCTTCCACATCTTGGAGGAAGATGGCATCTGACTGCCCTTTCTTCCAGGGAGCTGTATCTGCGAGTTCCGGGTATGGCGCCTTGTGGCAGGCCCATGTCTGCCCTAAGGACAAGAGGCTTTGGAGATGCTGTCCCCTTGGGAAAAGAGGCACAGAACAGGCCTGCCGTCTGCCCAGACTACTTCCTCAGAGTGGAGTATGCGCGGCTGCCCTAGCCGTCCCCTCGTTTCTTCCTAAAGCCAGGCTTCCGTCCCTATGCACAGGAAGCGGTTGAGGCTTGTCTTGCCACCATCCCGCTGTTCTCGCCAGGGCAGGCTCTCCAGCTTTGCGACTGTTTCCCGACAACAAGGTCAACGACTCTGTCTCTTCTCTGGGGAGGCGTTCTGCTCCTTCCCCAGACTTGCTCTTGGGGAGCACGGTGACAGCCGTGTCCCTATCCTTAAGGCCCTTTCCAAATGTGCATCCACGCTTCTCTCACAGGCAATGGGGATTATAGGGCCAAGAGAATTTCAGTCCATGTGGCTTTCTTCCACCGTGCTGCGGAGTCTAGCTCAGGCAAGCAGCAGCAGCAGACCACAAACGCGATTCAGATTTCCCAACGAATGCTGTGCTTTCCCGTAGTAGAAGCCAGGGACAAAGAGGCTTTCGCTCTATGCTGGTTTCTCCCACCTTCAGACTTGGCCTAGGCAAGCAGGAGCAGCAGCTCGCAGAACCGACTCTGATTTCTAAGCAAACGGAGAGAGTGACAATTGTCTTGCCACACGCCCGCTATTTTTTCCAATGCAGGCTCTTCTGTTGCATGACCCTTTCCAGACAGCAAGGCCAAGGGCCCCTACTCTTCTGCTGGAGCAGCGTGGTACGCCTAGGCCAGACATTCTCACAGGGAGCGCAGTGACAGACTTTTCCCTTTCCTTAAGGCTGTATCCACAGGCGCAACCAAGATTCACTCTCAGGTAGAGGGGATGCCCAAGCAAAGAGGGTTTTGCTCCATGCGGGTTTATTACACCGTGCTTCAGAGACTATGTTCAGGCAAGCGGCATCAGCATCGCACAGAACCGACTCTGATTTCCCAAAGAATGCTGTGCTTTCCTAGAGTAGAAGCCTGCGCAAAGAGGTTTTCGCTGTATCCTGGTTTCTCCCACCTTGAGACTTGGCCTAGGCTTGCACGAGCAGCAGCCCGCAGAACCGACTCTGATTGCTAAGGAAAAAGAGAGGGTGACATTTGTCTTGCCACCTGCCCGCTATTCTTGCCTATGCGGGCTCTCTTGTTTCATGACTTTTCCTTAAGGCTGATTCCACAGGCGCAACCACGCTTCTCTCTCAGGTTGAGGTGGATACCCAGGCAAAAAGGATTTCACTCCAAGCAGGTTTATTACACCGTGTTTCGGAGGCTATGTTCAGGCAAGCGGCATCAGCATCGCACAGAACCGACTCTGATTTCCGAACGAATGCTGTGCTTTCCCAGAGGAGAAGCCTGGGCAAAGAGGCTTTCATTGTATCCTGGTTTCTCCCAACTTGAGACTTGGCCTAGGCATGCACGAGCTGCAGCCCGCAGAACCGACTCTGATTTCTAAGCAAACGGAGAGGGTGACACTTGTCTTGCCATCCGCCAGCTATTCTTGCCTATGCAGGCACTACTGTTTCATGAATTTCCTAAATGCTGTTTCCACAGGCGCAACCACGTTTCTCTCTCATGTAGAGGGGATGCCTGGGCAAAGTGGATTTCACACCATGCGGTTTTATTACACAGTGTTTCAGAGACTATATTCAGGCAAGCGGCATCAGCATCACACAGAACCGACTCTGATTTCCCAAAGAATGCTGTGCTTTCCTAGAGGGGATGCCCAGGCAAAGAGGCTTTCGCTCTATGTGGGATTTTCCCACCGTGCTACCAGTACTAGGCTCAAGCAAGCAGCAACATCAACCCACAGAACCGACTCTTTTTTTCCTAGCGATTGTTATGCTTTCGCAGAGGTTTTCAGCTGGGCCTGAACCGTACTTCACTGTTGCTTCCTCAGCAAGGCTTTGGGCGTTTGCTCTGTCGCGTCAGGGAAGTAGATCTGCGGGAGAGCTGGTGCCTCTTGGGCCTTGCTTTCCCGGGCTCCATGGTCGCACCCTGGGTTCACCCTGCCAGGCCGAACTATGCAGACACAGGCTCAAGCCTGAAGCAGTGTGCGTGCCCTAGGATGATACTCCATGCCAACTGCCATCTACTGGCGTAAAAAGGCTTGGCTTTTTGCATTGGCGTTCAGGCGGACTCAGGGACTAGGCCAGTGACTTCACCTTAGGAGAGGAGAGGTGACAGGATCCCTGCACAGCGCCCGTACACTGGGATGGGGAGCTGTGCGGGACTGTCCCCACTTCTTCCCCGAAACACCCCCTGCTACCCCCAACACTGCCATATCTTGGAGGAAGATGGCATCTGACTGCCCTTTCTTCCAGGGACCTGTATCTGCGAATTCCGGGTATGGCACCTGTTGGCAGGCCCACGTCTGCCCTAGGGACAGGTGTCCTTGGAGATGCTGTCCCCTTGGGACAAGAGGCACAGAACAGGCATTCCTTCTGCCCAGACCCCTTCCTCAGAGTGGTGTATGCGCGCCTGCCCTAGACGTCCACTAGTGTCTGCCTTAAGACAGGCTTCCGTCTCTCCACACATTGAGCGGGAAACGATTGTCTTGACACCACCCCGCTGTTCTGACCAGGGCAGGCTCTCCTGCTTTTCGACTGTTTCCCAACAACAAGGCCAACGCTCCTTCTCTTCTCCTATGGAGGCATTCTGCTCCTGGGAGCACGGTGACAGACATTTCCCTATCCTTAAGGCCCTTTCTAAATGTGCATCCACTCTTCTCTCTCAGGTAGTGGGGATGCCAGGGTCAAGAGAATTTCGCTCCATGCATGTTTCTTCCACCGTGCAGTGGAGACTATCTCAGGCAAGCAGCAGCAGCAACCCACAAACCAGATTCAGATTTCCCAACGAATGCTGTGCTTTCCCAGAGGAGAAGCCTGGGCAAAGATGCTTTCGCTGTATGCTATTTTCTCGCACTTTGAGAATTGGCCTAGGCAAGCAGGAGCAGCAGTCTGCAGAAGTGACTCTGATTTCTCAGCAAATGGAGAGGGTGACACTTGTCGTTTCATCTTCCCACTGTTCTTGACATGGCAGGCTCCCCTGTTTCATGACCATTTCCAGACAGCAAGGCCAAGGGCCCCTTCTCTTCTCACGGAGCGGCGTGCTACGCCTGCCCAGCAATGCTCCCAGGGAGCACAGTAACAGACGTTTCCCTTTCCTTAGTACAGTTTCCACAGGCGCACCCACGCTTCTCTCACAGGCAGAGGGGTGCCCAGTATTTCGCTCCATGCGGGTTTTTTACACCGTGCTTCGGAGACTATGTTCAGGCAAGCGGCATCAGCATCGCACAGAACAGACTCTGATTTCCCAAGAATGCTGTGCTTTCCTAGAGGGGATGGCCAGGCAAAGAGGCTTTCGCTCTATGCGGGCTTCTCCCACCATGCTGCCTTACTAGGCTAAAGCAAGCAGCAACAGCAGCCCACAGAACCGACTCTTTTTTCCTATTGATTGCTATGATATCGCAGAGGTATTCAGCTTGGCCTCAACGGCACTTCGCTGCTGCTTCCTCAACAAGGCTTTGGGCGTTTGCGCTGTCACGTCAGGGAAGTAGATCTGCGGGAGAGCTTGTGCGTCTTGGGCCTTGCTTTGCCGGGCTCCGGGGTCGCATCTTGGGTTCACCCTGCCAGGCCGAACTACGCAGACACAGCCACCACGCTGCAGCAGCGTGCATGGCCTAGGATGACTGTCCATCCAACTGCCATCTCCTGCCGTAGTAAGGCTTGGCATTTTACTCTGGCGTTCAGGCGTTCTCGGGGACTAGGCCATTGCCTTCCCCATAGTAGAGGAGAGGCGACAGGATCCCTACACACTGTCCGTGCACTGGGATGGGGAGCTGTGGGAGACTATCCCCACTTCTTCCCCGACATATCTCCAGCCAACCCCAACGCTGCCACATCTTGGAGGAAGATGGCATCTGACTGTCCTTTCTTCCAGGTAGCTGTATCTGCGAGTTCCTGGTGTGTCGCCACGTGGCATTCTCAAGTCTGCCTTAGGGACAGGTGGCCTTGGAGATGCTGTCCCCTTGGGACAAGAGGCACAGAAGAGGCCTGCCTTCTGCCCAGACTCCTTCCTTAGGGTGGAGTAAGCGCGCCTGCCCTAGCCTTCCCCTCGTGTCTTCCTTAAGTCAGGCTTCCGTCTCTACGCACAGGGAGCGGGTGACGATTGTCTTGCCACCATCCCGCTGTTCTCGCCAGGGCAGGCTCTCCTGCTTAGCGACTGTTTCCCGACAACAAGGCCAACGGCTCCTTCTCTTCTCCCGGGGAGGCGTTCTGCTCCTTCCCCAGACTTGCTCTTGGGGAGCACGGTGACAGCCGTGTCCCTATCCTTAAGGCCCTTTCCAGATGTACATGCATGATTCTCTCTCAGGCAGTGGGGATGTTAGGGCCAAGAGAATTTCGCCCATGCGGGTTTCTTCCTCCGTGCTGTGGAGACTAGCTCAGGCAAGCAGCAACAACATTCCACAAAGCGACTCAGATTCCCCAACGAATTCTGTGCTTTCCCAGAGGAGAGGCCTGGGCAAAGAGGCTTTCGCTGTATGGTGGTTTCTCCCACCTTGAGACTTGGCCTAGACAAGCACGAACATCATCCCGCAGAACCGATTCTGATTTCTAAGCAAATGGAGAGGGTGACACTTGTCTTGCCACACACCCGCTGTTCCTGCCATGCCAGGCTCTCCTGTGTCATGACTTTTTTTTAAGGCTGTTTCCACAGGCGCAACCACGCTACTCTCTCAGGTAGAGGAGATGCCCGAAAAAGAGGATTTCACTCCATGCGTGTATATTACACCGTGCTTCGGAGACTATGTTCAGGCAAGCGGCATCTGCATCGCACAGAACTGTCTCTAATTTCCCATAGAATGCTGTGCTTTCCTAGAGGTGATGCCCAGGCAAAGAGGCTTTCGCTTTATGCGGGATTCTCCCACCGTGCTGCCAATACTAGGCTAAAGCAAGCAGTAATAGCAGCCCACAGAACCGACACTTTTTTCCTAGCGATTGCTATGCTTTCTCAGACGTTTTCAGCTTGTCCTGAACCGCACGTCGCTGCTGCTTCCTCAGCAAGGATTTGGGTGTTTGCTCTGTCGCGTCAGGAAATTAGATGTGTGAGAAAGCTGGTGCCTCTTGGGCCTTGCTTCCCAGGCTCCATGGTCGCATCCTGGGTTCACCCTGCCAAGCGAACTATGCAGACACAGCCACAAGCCGGCAGCAGCGTGCGTGACCTAGGAAGACAGTCCATGCCAACTGCCATCTCCTGGCGTAGTAAGGCTTGGCTTTTTGCTCTGGCGTTCATGCAGACTCGGGGACTAGGCCAGTGCCTTTCCCTTAGAAAGGGAGTGGTGACAGGTTCCCTGCACAGCGCCCGTGCACTGGGATGGGGAGCTGTGGGGAACTGTCCCCCTTCTTCCCCGACACACCCCCTGCAACTCCAAATGCTTCCACATCTTGGAAAAGATGGCATCTAACTGCCCTTTCTTCCAGGGAGCTGTATCTACGTGTTCCGGCTATGCGCCTGGTGGCAAGCCCACGTCTGCTCTAGGGACAGGTGGCCTTGGAGATGCTGTCCCCTTGGGACAAGAGGCACAGAACAGGCCTGCCTTCTGCCCAGACTCCTTCCTCAGAGTGGAGTATGCACGCCAGCCCTAGCCGTCCCCACGTGTCTTCCTAAAGCAAGGCTTCTGTCTCTACACACAGGGAGCGTGTGACGCTTGTCTTGCCACCGTCCCGCTGTTCTCTCCAGGGCAATTTCACCTGCTTTGCGACAGTTTCCCGACAACAAGGCCAACGTCTCCTTCTCTTCTCCCGGGGAGGCGTTCTGCTCCTTCCCCAGACTTGCTCTTGGGGAACACGATGACAGCCGTGTCTCTATCGTTAAGGCCCTTTCCAGATGTACATCCACGCTTTTCTTCAGGCAGTGGGGATGCTAAGGCCAAGAGAATTTCGCTCCATGCGGGTTTCTTCGACCGTGGTACAGAGACTAGTTCAGGCAAGAGGCAGCAGCATCCCACAAAGCAACTCAGATTTCCCAACGAATGCTGTGCTTTCCCAGAGGAAAAGCCTGGGCAAAGAGGCTTCGCTCTATGCTGGTTTCTCCCACCTTGAGACTTGGACTAGGCAAGTACGAGCATCAGCCCACAGAACCATCTCTGATTTCCAAGCAAATGGAGCGGGTGACACATGTCTTGCCACCTGCCCGGTATTCTTGCCAATGCAGGCTCTCCTGTTGCATAACCCTTTCCAGAAAGCAAGGCCAAGGGCCCCTTCCCTTCTCCTGGAGCGGCGAGCTACGCCTGGCCCCAACATGCTCTCAGGGAGCGCAGTGACAGACGTTTAACTTTCCTTAAGTCTGTTTCCACAGGTGCAACCACGCTTCTCTCTCAGGCAGAGGGGATGCCCGGGCAAAGAGGATTTCGCTCCATGCGCGTTTATTACACCGTGCTTAGGAGACTATGTTCAGCAAGCGGCATCATCATCGCACAGAACTGACTGTGATTTCCCAAAGAATGCTGTGCTTTCCTAGAGGGATGCCCAGGCAAAGAGGCTTTCTCTCTATGCGGGATTCTCCCACTGTGCTGCCAATACTAGACTAAGGCAAGCAGAAACAGCAGCCCGTAAAACCGACTCTTTTTTCCTAGCGACTACTATGCTTCCGCAGAGGTTTTCAGCTTGGCTTGAATCGCAGTTCGCTGCTGCTTCCTCATCAAGGCTTTGGGCATTCGCTCTGTCGTGTCAGGGATGTAGATCTGCGGGAGAGCCGGTGCCTCTTGGGCCTTGCTTTCCAGGGCTCCATGTTCGGACCCTGGGATCACCCAGCCAGGCTGAATAACGCAGACACAGGCACAACCCTGCTGCAGCGTGCGTGGCCTAGGATGACACTCCATGTCAACTACCATCTCCTGGCGTAGTAAGGCTTGGCTTTTTGCTCTCGCGTTCAGGCGGACTAGCGGACTAGGCCAGTGCCTTCCCCATAGGAGAGGAGAGGCGACAGGATCCCTGCACAGCGCTCGTGCACTGGGATGGGGAGCAGTGGGGGACTGCCACACTTCGTCCCCGACACACCCCTGCCACCCCCAACGCTGCCACATCTTGGAAGAAGATGGCATCTGACTGCCCTTTCTTCCAGGGAGCTGTATCTGCGAGTTCCGGGTATGGCGCCTGGTGGCAGGACTACGTCTGCCCTACGCACTAGTGGCCGCGGACATGCTGTCCCCTTGGGACAAGAGGCAAGAACAGGCCTGCCGTCTGCCCAGACTCCTTCCGCAGAATGCAGTATGCGCGTCTGCCCTAGCCGTCCCCTCGTGTCTTCCTAAAGCCATTCTTCCTTTCCTACGCACAGGAAGCGGGTGACGCATGTCTTGTAACCGTTCCACTCTTCTGGCCAGGGCAGGCTCTCCTGCTTTGCGACTGTTTCCCGACAACAAGGACAACGGCTCCTTCTCTTCTCCCGGGGAGGCGTTCTGCTCCTTCCCCAGACTTGCTCTTGGGGAGCACGGTGACAGCCATGCCCCTTTCCTTAAGGCCCTTTCCAGATGTGCATCCATCTTCTCTCTCAGGCAGTGGGGATGCTAGGGCCAAGAGAATTTCGCTCCATGCGGTTTTTTCCACCGTGTTGCGGAGTAAAGCTCAGGCAAGCAGCATCAGCATCCCACAAACCCGATTCAGATTTCCCAACGAATGCTGTGCTTTCCCAGAGGAGGAGCCTGGGCAAAGAGGCTTTCACTGATACTGGGTTCTCCCACTTTGAGACTTGGCCTAGGTAAGCAGCAACAGCAGCCCACAGAACCGACTCTTTTTTCCCAGCGACTGCTATGCTTTCCCAGAGGTTTTAGCTTGGCCCGATCCGCACTTCGCTGCTGCTTCTTCAGCAAGGCTTTGGGCACGTGCTCTGTCGCGTCAGGGAAGTAGATCTGCGGGAGAGCTTGTGCCTCTTGGGCCTTGCTTTCCCGGGCTCCATGGTCGCATCCTGGGTTCACCCTGCCAGGCGAACTATGCAGACACAGCCACCAACCTGCAGCAGCGTGCGTGACCTAGAATGACAGTCCATGCCAACTGCCATCTCCTGGCGTAGTAAGGCTTGGCTTTTTGCTCTGGAGTTCAGGCGGACTCGGAGACTAGGCCAGTGCATTCCCCTGAGAAAGGAGAAGCGACAAGATCCCTGCACAGCGCCCGTGCACTGGGATGCGGAGCTGTGGGGGACTGTTTCCACTTCTTCCCCAAACAACCCCCTGCCAACCACAACGCTGTCACATCCTGAGGGAGAAGGAATCTGACTGTCCTTTCTTCCAGGGAGCTGTATCTGCGAGTTCCGGGTATGGCGCCTCGTGGCATGCCCACGTCTGCCCGAGGGACAGATGGCCTTGGAGATGCTGTCCCCTTGGGACAAGAGGCACAGAACAGGCCTGCCTTCAGCCCAGACCCATTATTCAGAGTGGAGTATGCGCGCTTGCCCTACCTGTCCCCTCTTGTCCTCCTTAAGCCAGTCTTCCGTCAATACTCACACAGAGCGGGTGACGATTGTCTTGCCACTATCCCGCTGTTCTCGTCAGGGCAGGCTCTCCTGCTTTGCGAGTGTTTCCTGACAACAAGGCCAACGGCTCCTTCTCTACTCCTGGGGAGGCGTTCTGCTCCTTTCCCAGACTTGCTCGTGGGGAGCACCGTGACAGCCATGTCCCTATCCTTAAGGCCATTTCCAGATGTGCATCCACGCTTCTCTCTCAGGCAGTGGGGATGCTAGGGCCAAGAGAATTTCGCTCCATGTGGGTTTCTTCCACCGTGCTGCGGAGACTAGCTCAGGCAAGCAGCAGCAGCATCCCACAAACCCGATTCAGATTTCCCAATGAATGCTGTGATTTCCCAGGGGAGAAGCCTGGGCAAAGAGGCTTTCACTGTATGGTGGTTTTTCCCACCTTGAGCCTTGGCCTAGGCAAGCACGAGCAGCAGCCCGCAAATTCGACTCTGATTTCTCAGCAAATGGAGTGGGTGACACTTGTCTTGCCACGCACCCGCTATTCTTGCCTATGCAGGCTCTCCTGTTTCATGACTTTTCCGTAAGGCAGTTTCCACAGGCGCAACTATGCTTCTGTCTCAGGTAGAGGGGATGCCCGGGTAAAGAGGATTTCGCTCCATGCGGCTTTATTACACCGTGCTTTGGAGACTATGTTCAGGCAATCGGCATCAGCATCGCACAGAACAGACTCTGATTTCCCAAAGAATGCTGTGCTTTCCCTGAGGCGATGCCCAGGGAAAAAGGCTTTCGCTCTATGCGGGATTCTCCCACCGTGCTGCCAATACTAGGCTAAAGCAAGTAGCAACAGCAGCCTACAGAACCGACTCTTTTTTCCTAGCATTCGCTATGCTTTCGCAGAGGTTTTCAGCTTGGCCTGAACCGCACTACGCTGCTGCTTCTTCAGCAAGGCTTTGGGCATTTACTCTGTCGCATCAGGGAAGTAGATTTGCGGGAGAGCTGGTGCTCCTTGTTCCTTGTATCCCGGGTACCATGATCGCACCCTGGGTTCACACTGCCAGGCCGAACTCGCAGACACAGCCACAAGCCTGCAGCAGCGTGCGTGGCCTCGGATGACAATCCATGCCAACTGCCATCTCCTGGCCCGTACGGCTTGGCTTTTTGCTCTGGCATTCAGGCAGACTCGGGGACAAGGTCATTGCCTTCCCCATAGGAGAGGTGAGGCGACAGGATCCCTGCATACCGACCGTGCACTGGGATGGGAAGCTGTGGGGGACTGTCCCCACTTCTTCCCCGACACACCCCCTGCAAAGCCAAACGCTGCCATATCTTGTAGGAAGATGGCATTTGACTGCCCTTTCTTCCAGGGAGCTGTATCTGCGAGTTCCGGGTATGGCGCCTGGTGGTTGGCCCACGTCTGCCCTAGGGACAGGTGGCCTTGGAGATGCTGTCCCCTTGGGACAAGAGGCACAGAACAGGCCTTCCATCTGCCCAGACTCCTTCCTCAGAATGGAGTTTGCGCGCCTGCCCTAGCCATCCCCTCGTGTCTTCCCTAAGCCAGGCTTCCGTCTCTACGCACAGGGAGCGATTGACGCTTGTCTTGCCACCGTCCCGCTGTTCTCGCCAGGGCAGGCTCTCCTGCTTTGTGACTATTTCCGGACAACAAGGCCCACAGTGCCTTCTCTTCTCCAGGGTAGGCGTTCTGCTCCTTCCCAAGACTTGCTCTTGGGGAGCACGGTGAAAGCCGTGTCCCTTTCATTAAGGCCTTTTCTAGATGTGCATCCACGCTCTCACTCAGGCAGTGGGGATGCTAGGGCCAAGAGACTTTCAATCCATGCGGGTTTCTTCCACCGTGCTGTGGAGACTAGCTGAGGCAAGCAGCAGCAGCATCCCACAAACACGATTGAGATTTTCCAACGAATGCTGTGCTTTCCCAGAGGAGAAGCCTGGGCAAAGAGGCTTTCGCTGTATGCTGGTTTCTCCCACTTGATACATGGCCTAGCATAGCAGAAGCAGCAGCGCGCAGAACCGAGTCTGATTTCTAAGCAAACGGAGAGGGTGAACTTGTCTTCCACCCGCCTGCTATTCTTGGCTATGCAGCCTCTCAGGTTTCAGGACTTTTCCTTAAGGCTGTTTCAACATTCGAAACCACGCTTCACTCTCAGGAAGAGGGGATGCCGGGGAAAGAGGATTTCACTCCATGAGGGTTTATTACACCATGCTTCGGAGACTCTTTTCAGGTAAGCGGCATCAGCATCGCACAGAACCGACTCTGATTTCCCAAAGAATGATGTGCTTTCCTAGAGGGGATGCCCAGGCAAAGAGGCTTTCGCTCTATGCAGGATTCTCCCACCGTGCTGCCAATACAAGGCTAAAGCAAGCAGCAACGGCAGCCCACAGAACCGTCTCTTTTTTCCAAGCGATTGCTATGCTTTCGCAGAGGTTTTCAGATTGTCCCGATCTGTACTTCGCTGTTGCTTCTTCAGCAAGGATTTGGGCATTTGTTATGTCGCGTCAGGAAGTAGATCTGTGGGAGAACTGGTGCATCTTGGGTTTTGCTTTCCCGGGCTCCATTGTCGCATCCTGGGTTCACCCTGCCAGGCCTAACTGTGCAGACACAGCCACTACCCTGCAGCAGCGTGCGTGGCCTAGGGTGAGAGTCCATGCAAACGGCCATCTCCTAGCGTAGTAAGGCTTGGCTTTTTACTCTGCCGTTCAGGCGGACTTGGGGACTAGGCCAGTGCCTTCCCCTTAGGAAAGGAGAGGCGACATGATCCGTGCACAGAGCCCGTGCCCTGGGATGGGGAGCTGTGGGGGACTGTCCACACTTCTTCCCCGACACACCCCCTGCCACCCCCATAATTGCCCCATCTTGGAGGAAGATGGCATCTGACTGCCCTTTCTTCCAGGGAGCTGTATCTGCGAGTTCCGGGTATGGAGCCTGGTGGCAAGCCCCCGTATGCCCTAGGGACAGGTGTCCGTGGAGATGCTGTCCCCTTGGGACATGAGACACAGAACTGGCCTGCCGTCTTCCCAGACTCCTTCCTCAGAGTGTCGTATGCACGCCTGCCCTAGACGTCCCCTCCTGTTTTCCTAAAGCCAGGCTTCCATCTCTACGCACAGTGAGCCGGTGACGCTTGTCTTGCCACCCTCCCGCTGTACTCCCCAGGGCAGGCTCTCCTGCTTTGCGACTATTTCCCGACAACAAGGCCAACGGCTCCTTCTCTGTCCTGGGGAGGCGTTCTGCTCCTTCCCCAGACTTGCTCTTGGGGAGCACGGTGACAGCCGTGTCCCTATCCTTAAGGCCCTTTCAAGATATGCATCCACGCTTCTCTCGCAGGCAGTGGGGATGCTAGGGCCAAGAGAATTTCGCTCCATGCGAGTTTCTTCCACCGTGCTACGGAGACTAGCTCAGGCAAGCAGCAGCAACAGCCCCCAAACCCGATTCAGATTTCCCAACGAATGCTGTGCTTTCCCAGAGGAGAAGCCTGGGAAAAGAGGTTGTAACTATATGCTAATTTCTCCCACCTTGAGACTTGGCCTAGGCAAGCATGAGCGGTAGCCCACAGAACGGACTCTGATTTCTAAGCAAACGGAGAGGGTGACACTTGTCTTGCCAAACGCCCGCTGTTCTTTCCATGGCAGGCTCTCCTGTTTCATGACTTTTCCTTAAGGCTGATTCCACAGGCGCAACCACGCTTCTCTCCCGGGTAGAGCAAATGCCCGGGCAAAGAGGATTTCACTCCAAGCGGGTTTATTACACCATGCTTCGGAGACTATGTTCAGGCAAGAGGCATCAGCATCGCACAGAACCGACTCTGATTTCCCAACGAATGCTGTGCTTTCCCTGAGGTGAAGTCTGGGCAAAGAGGCTTTCGCTGTATGCTGGTTTCTCCCACCTTGAGACTTGGCCTAGGCAAGCAAGAGCAGCAGGGTGCAGAACCGACTCTGATTTCTAAGCAAACGGAGAGGGTGACCCTTGTTTTGCACCCGCCCGCTATTCTTGCCTATGCAGGCTCTCCTGTTAAATGACTTTTCCTTAAGGCTGTTTCCACAGGCGCAACCACGCTTCTCTCTCACGCAGAGGGGATGCCCGGGCAAAGAGGATTTCGCTGCATGCGGGTTTATTACACCGTTCTTCGGAGACTATGTTCAGGCAAGCGGCATCAGCATCGCACAGAACCGACTCTGATTTCCCAAAGAATGCTGTGCTTTCCTAGAGGGGATGCCCAGGCAAAGAGGCTTTTGCTCTATGCGGGATTCTCCCACCGTGCTGCCAATACTAGGCTAAAGCAAGTAGCAACAGCAGCCCACTGATCTGACTCTATTTTCCTAGCCACTGCTATGCTTTCACAGAGGTTTTCAGCTTGGCCTGAAACTCTCTTCGCTGTTGCTTCTTCAGAAAGGCTTTAGGCGTTTGCTCTGTTGCGTCAGGGAAATAGATCTGCGGTAGAGCTGGTGCCTCTTGGTCCTTGCTTTCCCGGGCTCCATGGTCGCATCCTGGGTTCACCATGCCAGGGCGAACTACGCAGACACAGCCACAGGACTGCAGCTTTGTGCGTGGCCTAGGATGACAGTCCATGCCAACTGCCATCTCCTGGTGTAGTAAGGCTTGGCTTTTTGCTCTGGCGTACAGGCGGATTTGGGGACTAGGCCAGTGCCTTCCCCTTAGGAAAGGATAGGCGACACGATCCCTGCACAGCGCCCGTGCACTAGGATGGGGATCTGTGGAGGACTGTCGCCACTTCTTGCCCCACACACCCCTGCCAACCCCAACGCTGCCACATCTTGTAGGAAGATGGCATCTAACTGCCCTTTCTTCCAGGGAGCTCTGTCTACGAGTTCCGGTTATGAAGCCTGGCGGCAAGCCCACGAATGCCCTAGGGAAAGGTGGCCTTGGAGATGCTGTCCCCTTGGGTCAAGAGTCACGGAACAGGCCTGCCTTCTGCTCAGACTCCTTCCTCAGACTGGAGTATGCACGCCAGCCCAAGCCATCCCTTCGTGTCTTCCTAAACCAAGGCTTCTGTCTCTACGTACAGGGAGCGGGTGACGATTGTCTTGCCACCGTCCCGCTGTTCTCGCCAGGGCGGGCACTCCTGCTTCATTACTTTTCCTTAGGCTTTTTCCACAGGGGCAACCATGCCTCTCTCTCAGGAAGAGGGGATGCCCGGGCAAAGAGGATTTTGCTCCATGCGGGTTTATTACACTGTGCTTCGGAGACTATGTTAGGCAAGCGGCATCAGCATCGCACAGAACCGACTCTGATTTCCCAAAGAGTGCTGTGCTTTCCTAGAGGGAATGCCCAGGCAAAGAGGCTTTTGCTCTATGCAGGTTCCTTCAACCGTGCTGCCAATACTAGGCTAAAGCAAGCAGCAACAGCAGCCCACAGAACCGACTCTTTTTTCCTAGCCCCTGCTATGCTTTCGCAGAGGTTTTCAGTTGGCCTGAACCGCACTTTGCTGCTGCCTCCTCACCAAGGCTTTGGGCGTTTGCTCTGTCGCTGCAGGGAAGTAGATCTGCGGGAAAGCTGGTGCCTCTTGGCCTTGCTTTCCCGAGCTCCATGGTCGCACCCTGGGTTCACCCTGCTAGGCCGAACTATGCAGACACATCCACAACCTGCAGCAGCGTACATGGCCTAGGATGACACTCCATGCCAAATGCTATCTAATGGCGTAGTAAGCCGTGGCTTTTTGCTCCGGCGTTCAGGCGGACACGGGGACTAGGCCAGTGCCTTCCCCTTAGTAGAGTAGAGGCGACAGGATCCCTGCAGAAGGCCCGTGTACCGGGATGGGGAGCTGTGAGGGACTGTCCCCACTTCTTCCCCGACACACCCCCTGCTACCCCCAACGCTGCCACATCTTGGAGGAAGATGGCATCTGACTGCCTTTTCTTCCAGGGAGCTGTATCTGCGAGTTCCGAGTATGGCGCCTGGTGGAAGGCCCACGTCTGCCCTAGGGACAGGTGGCCTTGGAGATGCTGTCGCCTTGGGACAAAAGTCACAGAACAGGCCTGCCATCTTCCCAGACTCCTTCCTCAGAGTGGAGTATGCGCGTCTGCCCTAGCCGTCCACTCGTGTCTTCCTAAAGCCAGGCTTCCATCACTACACACAGGAAGCGGCTGACGCATGTCTTGTCACCGTCCTGCTGTTCTCACCAGTGCGGGCTCTCCTTCTTTGCGACTGTTTCGTGAAAACAAGGCCAACGGCTCCTCTTCTCCTGGGGAGACGCTCTGTTCCTTCCCCCGACTTGCTCTTGGGGAGCACGGTGACAACCATATCCCTTTCCTTAAGGCCCTTGCCATATGAGCATCCATGCTTCTCTCTCAGGCAGTGGGGATGCTAGGGCCAAGAGAATTTCAGTCCATGCGGGTTTCTTATACCTTGCTGCGGAGACTAGCTCAGGCAAGCAGCAGCCGCATCCCACAAACCCTATTCAGATTTCCCAACGAATTCTGTGCTTTACCATAGTAGAAGCCGGGGACAAAGAGGCATTTGCTATATGCTCGTTTCTCCCATACTCAGACTTGGCCTAGGTAAGCAGGAGCAGCAGCCCACAGAATCGACTCTGATTTCTAAGCAAATGGAGAGGGTGACACTTGTCTTGCCACCCGCCCGCTATTCTTTCCTATGCTGGCTCTCCTGTCATGACTCTCCTTAAGGCTGTTTTCACAGGCGCAACCACGCTTCTCTCTCAGGCAGAGGGGATGCCTGGGCAAAGAGTATTTGGCTCCATGCGGGTTTATTACACCACGCTTCGGAGACTAAGTTCAGCCACGTGGCATCAGGATCACACAGAACCGACTCTGATTTCCCAAAGAATGCTGTGCTTTCCGAGAGGTGATGCCCAGGCAAAGAGGATTTCGCTCTATGCGGGATTCTCCCACCGTGCTGCCAGTACTAGGCTAAAGCAAGCAACAACAGCACCCCACAGAACCGACTCTTTTTTCCTACCGATTGCCATGATTCTGCAGAGGTTTTCAGCTTGGCCTGAACCGCACTTCGCTGCTTCTTACTCAGCAAGGCTTTGGGCGTATGCTCTGTCGCGTCTGGGAAGTAGATCTGCGTGAGAGCTGGTGCCTCTTGGGCCTTGCTTTCCCGGGCTCCATGGTGGCACACTGGATTCAGCCTACCAGGCCTAACTACGCAGACACAGGCACCATCCTCCAGCAGCGTGTGTGGCCTAGGATGACACTCCATCCCAACTGCCATCTCCTGGTGTAGTAAGGCTTGGCTTTTAGCTCTGGCGTTCAGGCAGACTCGGGGACTAAGCCAGTGCCTTCCCCATAGGAGAGGAGAGGCGACAGGATCCCTGCACAGGGCGCGTACACTGGGATGGGGAGCTGTGGGGGACTGTCCACACTTATTCCCCGACACACCGGCTGCCACCCACAACGCTGCCACATCTTGGAGGAAGATGGCATCTGACTGCCCTTTCTTCCAGGTACCTGTCTGCGAGTTCAGGGTATGGCAAACAAGATGGTATGGCAAACGGAGATGGTGACACTTGTCTTGCAACCCCTCCCGCTGTTCTTGCCATGGCTGGCTCTCATGTTTCATGACTTTTCCTTAAAGCTGATTCCACAGGCTCAACCACGCTTCTCTCTCAGGTAGAGGGGATGCCCGGGCAAAGAGGATTTCGATCCATGCGGGTTTATTACACCGTGCTTCGGAGACAATGTTCAGTCAAGCGGCATCAGCATGGCACAGAACTGACTCTGATTTCCCAACGATTGCTGTTCTTTCCCAGAGGAGAAGCCTGGGCAAAGAGGCTTTCGCTGTATGCTGGTTTCTCCCACCTTGAGACTTGGCTTAGGCAAGCACGAGCATCAGCCCGCAGAACCGACACTGATTTCTAAGCAAACGGAGATGGTGACACTTGTCTTGCAACCCCTCCCGCTGTTCTTGCCATGGCTGGCTCTCATGTTTCATGACTTTTCCTTAACGCTGATTCCACAGGCTCAACCACGCTTCTCTCTCAGGTAGAGGGGATGCCCGGGCCAAGAGAATTTCGCTCCATGCGGGTTTCTTCCACCGTGCTGCGGAGACTAGCTCAGGCAAGCAGCAGAAGCATCCCACAAACCCGATTCAGATTTCCCAACGAATTCTGTGCTTTCCCAGAAAAGAAGCCTGGGCAAAGAGGCTTTCGCTGTATGCTGGTTTCTTCCACCTTGAGACTTGGCCTAGGAAAGCATGAGCAGCAGGCCGCAGAACCGACAGATTTCTAAGCAAACGGAGAGGGTGACACTTGTCTTGCCACCCGCCCGCTATTCTTTCCTAAGAGGCTCTCTCTTTTCATGACTTTTCCTAAAGCCTTTTCCACAGGCGCAACCACGCTTCTCTCTCAGGTAGAGGGGATGCCCGGGCAAAGAGGATTTCGATCCATGCGGGTTTATTACACCGTGCTTCAGAGACTATGTTCAGGCAAGCGGCATCAGCATCGCAGAGAACCGACTCTGATTTCCCAAGGAATGCTGTGCTTTCCGAGAGGGGATGCCCAGGCAAAGAGGCTTGCGCTCTATGCGGGAATTCTCCCACTGTGCTGCCAATACTAGTCTAAAGCAAGCAGCAACAGCAGCCCACAAAACCGACTCTTTTTTCCTAGTGATTGCTATGCTTTCACAGAGGCTTTCCACTTGGCCTGAACCGCACTTTGCTGCTGTTTCCTCAGCAAGGATTTGGGTGTTTGCTCTGTCGCGTCAGGGAAGTCGATCTGCGGTAAAGCTGGTGCCTCTTGGGATTTGCTTTCCCGGGCTCCATGGTCGCATCCTGGGTTCACCCTTCCAGGGCGAACTACACAGACACAGCCACAAGACTGCAGCAGCGTGCGTGGCCTTGGATGACACTCCATGCCAACTGCCATCTCCTGGGGCAGTAAGGCTTGGCTTTTTGCTCTGGTGTTCAGGCTGACTCAGGGACTAGGCCAGTGCCTTCCCCATAGGAAAGGAGAGGCTACAGGATCCCTGCACAGCGCACATGCACTGGGGTGGGGAGCTGTGGAGGACTGTCCTCACTTCTACCCCGACACACCCCCTGCAACCCCCAACGCTACAACAACTTGGAGGAAGATGGCATCTGACTGCCCTTTCTTCCAGGGAGCTTTATCTGCGAGTTCCGGGTATGGCGCCTGGTGGGAAGCCCATGTCAGTCCTAGGGACAGGTGGCCTTGGAGATGCCGTCCCCTTTGGACAAGAGACACAGAACATGCCTGCCTTCTGCCCATAATCCTTCCTCAGAGTGGGATATGCGCGCTTGCCCTAGGCGTCCCCTCGTGTCTTCCTTTAGCCAGGCTTCTGTCTCTACGCACAGGGAACGGGTGACGATTGTCTTGCCACCATCCCGCTGTTCTCTCCAGGACAGGCTCTCCTGCTTTGCGACTGTTTCCCGACAACAAGGCCAACGGCTCCTTCACGTCTCCCGGGGAGGTGTTCTGCTCCTTCCCCAGACTTACTCCTGGGAGCACGGTGACATCCGTGTCCCTATCCTTAAGGCCCTTTCCAGATGTGCATCCATGGTTCTGTCTCAGGCAATGGGGATGCTAGGGCCAAGAGAATTTGGCTCCATTCGGGGTTCTTCCACCGTGCTGCGGAGACTAGCTCAGTCAAGCAGCATAAGCTTATCACAAAGCGACTCAGATTTCCCAACGAATCCTGTGCTTTCCCAGAGGAGAAGCCTGGGCAAAGTGCTGTCTATGGATGGTGGTTTTCCCACCTTGAGACTTGTTCTAGGCAAGCACGAGCAGTAGCACGCAGAAGTGAATCTGATTTCTCAGTATATGGAGAGCGTGACACTTGTCGTGCCAGCTCTCTGCTCTTCTTGCCATGGCAGGCTCTCCTGTTTCATGACCGTTTCAGGACAGCAAGGCCAAGGGCCCCTTCTCTTCTCCTAGATCGACGTGCTACGCCTGGAGCAGCAATGATCCCAGGGAGCACAGTACCAGAAGTTTCCCTTTCCTTAAGGCTGTTTCCACAGGCGGTAACACTCTTCTCTCTCAGGTAGAGGGGATGCCCAGGCAAAGAGGATTACGCTCCATTCGGGTTTATTACACCGTGCTTCGGAGACTCTGTTCATGCAAGCGGCATCAGCATCGCACAGAACCGACTCTGATTTCCCAAAGAATGCTGTGCTTTCCCTGAGGGGATGCCCGGGGAAAAAGGCTTTCTCTCTATGGAGGATACTCCCACCGTGCTGCCAATACTAGGCTAAGGCAAGCAGCAACAGCAGCCCACAGGACCGACTCTTTTTTCCTAGCGACTGCTATGCTTTCACAGAGGTTTTCAGTTGGCCTGAACCGCACTTCGCTGCTGCTTCCTCAGCAAGGCTTTGGGCCTTTGCTCTGTCACTTCAGGGAAGTAGATCTGCGGGAGAGCTGGTGCCTCTTCGGTCTTGCTTTCCCGGGCTCCATGGTCGCACCCTGGATTCACCATGCCACGCCGAACTACGCAGACACAGCCACAACCCTGCAGCAGCGTGCGAGGCCTTGACGACAGTCCATACCAACTTCCATCTAATGGCGTAGTAAGGCTTGGCTTTTTGCTCTGGCGTTCAGGCGTACTTGGGGACTCGTCCAGTGCCTTCCCCTTAGGAGAGGTGAGGTGACAGGATCCTTGCACAGGGCCCGTGTACTGGGATGGGGTGCTGTGGGGTACTGTCCCCACTTCTTCCCCGACACACCCCCTGCTACCCGCAAAGCTTCCACATCTTGGAGGAAGATGGCATCTGACTGCCCTTTCTTCCAGGGAGCTGTATCTGCGAGTTCCGGGTATGGCGCCTTGTGGCAGGCCCATGTCTGCCCTAAGGACAAGAGGCTTTGGAGATGCTGTCCCCTTGGGAAAAGAGGCACAGAACAGGCCTGCCGTCTGCCCAGACTACTTCCTCAGAGTGGAGTATGCGCGGCTGCCCTAGCCGTCCCCTCGTTTCTTCCTAAAGCCAGGCTTCCGTCCCTATGCACAGGAAGCGGTTGAGGCTTGTCTTGCCACCATCCCGCTGTTCTCGCCAGGGCAGGCTCTCCAGCTTTGCGACTGTTTCCCGACAACAAGGTCAACGACTCTGTCTCTTCTCTGGGGAGGCGTTCTGCTCCTTCCCCAGACTTGCTCTTGGGGAGCACGGTGACAGCCGTGTCCCTATCCTTAAGGCCCTTTCCAAATGTGCATCCACGCTTCTCTCACAGGCAATGGGGATTATAGGGCCAAGAGAATTTCAGTCCATGTGGCTTTCTTCCACCGTGCTGCGGAGTCTAGCTCAGGCAAGCAGCAGCAGCAGACCACAAACGCGATTCAGATTTCCCAACGAATGCTGTGCTTTCCCGTAGTAGAAGCCAGGGACAAAGAGGCTTTCGCTCTATGCTGGTTTCTCCCACCTTCAGACTTGGCCTAGGCAAGCAGGAGCAGCAGCTCGCAGAACCGACTCTGATTTCTAAGCAAACGGAGAGAGTGACAATTGTCTTGCCACACGCCCGCTATTTTTTCCAATGCAGGCTCTTCTGTTGCATGACCCTTTCCAGACAGCAAGGCCAAGGGCCCCTACTCTTCTGCTGGAGCAGCGTGGTACGCCTAGGCCAGACATTCTCACAGGGAGCGCAGTGACAGACTTTTCCCTTTCCTTAAGGCTGTATCCACAGGCGCAACCAAGATTCACTCTCAGGTAGAGGGGATGCCCAAGCAAAGAGGGTTTTGCTCCATGCGGGTTTATTACACCGTGCTTCAGAGACTATGTTCAGGCAAGCGGCATCAGCATCGCACAGAACCGACTCTGATTTCCCAAAGAATGCTGTGCTTTCCTAGAGTAGAAGCCTGCGCAAAGAGGTTTTCGCTGTATCCTGGTTTCTCCCACCTTGAGACTTGGCCTAGGCTTGCACGAGCAGCAGCCCGCAGAACCGACTCTGATTGCTAAGGAAAAAGAGAGGGTGACATTTGTCTTGCCACCTGCCCGCTATTCTTGCCTATGCGGGCTCTCTTGTTTCATGACTTTTCCTTAAGGCTGATTCCACAGGCGCAACCACGCTTCTCTCTCAGGTTGAGGTGGATACCCAGGCAAAAAGGATTTCACTCCAAGCAGGTTTATTACACCGTGTTTCGGAGGCTATGTTCAGGCAAGCGGCATCAGCATCGCACAGAACCGACTCTGATTTCCGAACGAATGCTGTGCTTTCCCAGAGGAGAAGCCTGGGCAAAGAGGCTTTCATTGTATCCTGGTTTCTCCCAACTTGAGACTTGGCCTAGGCATGCACGAGCTGCAGCCCGCAGAACCGACTCTGATTTCTAAGCAAACGGAGAGGGTGACACTTGTCTTGCCATCCGCCAGCTATTCTTGCCTATGCAGGCACTACTGTTTCATGAATTTCCTAAATGCTGTTTCCACAGGCGCAACCACGTTTCTCTCTCATGTAGAGGGGATGCCTGGGCAAAGTGGATTTCACACCATGCGGTTTTATTACACAGTGTTTCAGAGACTATATTCAGGCAAGCGGCATCAGCATCACACAGAACCGACTCTGATTTCCCAAAGAATGCTGTGCTTTCCTAGAGGGGATGCCCAGGCAAAGAGGCTTTCGCTCTATGTGGGATTTTCCCACCGTGCTACCAGTACTAGGCTCAAGCAAGCAGCAACATCAACCCACAGAACCGACTCTTTTTTTCCTAGCGATTGTTATGCTTTCGCAGAGGTTTTCAGCTGGGCCTGAACCGTACTTCACTGTTGCTTCCTCAGCAAGGCTTTGGGCGTTTGCTCTGTCGCGTCAGGGAAGTAGATCTGCGGGAGAGCTGGTGCCTCTTGGGCCTTGCTTTCCCGGGCTCCATGGTCGCACCCTGGGTTCACCCTGCCAGGCCGAACTATGCAGACACAGGCTCAAGCCTGAAGCAGTGTGCGTGCCCTAGGATGATACTCCATGCCAACTGCCATCTACTGGCGTAAAAAGGCTTGGCTTTTTGCATTGGCGTTCAGGCGGACTCAGGGACTAGGCCAGTGACTTCACCTTAGGAGAGGAGAGGTGACAGGATCCCTGCACAGCGCCCGTACACTGGGATGGGGAGCTGTGCGGGACTGTCCCCACTTCTTCCCCGAAACACCCCCTGCTACCCCCAACACTGCCATATCTTGGAGGAAGATGGCATCTGACTGCCCTTTCTTCCAGGGACCTGTATCTGCGAATTCCGGGTATGGCACCTGTTGGCAGGCCCACGTCTGCCCTAGGGACAGGTGTCCTTGGAGATGCTGTCCCCTTGGGACAAGAGGCACAGAACAGGCATTCCTTCTGCCCAGACCCCTTCCTCAGAGTGGTGTATGCGCGCCTGCCCTAGACGTCCACTAGTGTCTGCCTTAAGACAGGCTTCCGTCTCTCCACACATTGAGCGGGAAACGATTGTCTTGACACCACCCCGCTGTTCTGACCAGGGCAGGCTCTCCTGCTTTTCGACTGTTTCCCAACAACAAGGCCAACGCTCCTTCTCTTCTCCTATGGAGGCATTCTGCTCCTGGGAGCACGGTGACAGACATTTCCCTATCCTTAAGGCCCTTTCTAAATGTGCATCCACTCTTCTCTCTCAGGTAGTGGGGATGCCAGGGTCAAGAGAATTTCGCTCCATGCATGTTTCTTCCACCGTGCAGTGGAGACTATCTCAGGCAAGCAGCAGCAGCAACCCACAAACCAGATTCAGATTTCCCAACGAATGCTGTGCTTTCCCAGAGGAGAAGCCTGGGCAAAGATGCTTTCGCTGTATGCTATTTTCTCGCACTTTGAGAATTGGCCTAGGCAAGCAGGAGCAGCAGTCTGCAGAAGTGACTCTGATTTCTCAGCAAATGGAGAGGGTGACACTTGTCGTTTCATCTTCCCACTGTTCTTGACATGGCAGGCTCCCCTGTTTCATGACCATTTCCAGACAGCAAGGCCAAGGGCCCCTTCTCTTCTCACGGAGCGGCGTGCTACGCCTGCCCAGCAATGCTCCCAGGGAGCACAGTAACAGACGTTTCCCTTTCCTTAGTACAGTTTCCACAGGCGCACCCACGCTTCTCTCACAGGCAGAGGGGTGCCCAGTATTTCGCTCCATGCGGGTTTTTTACACCGTGCTTCGGAGACTATGTTCAGGCAAGCGGCATCAGCATCGCACAGAACAGACTCTGATTTCCCAAGAATGCTGTGCTTTCCTAGAGGGGATGGCCAGGCAAAGAGGCTTTCGCTCTATGCGGGCTTCTCCCACCATGCTGCCTTACTAGGCTAAAGCAAGCAGCAACAGCAGCCCACAGAACCGACTCTTTTTTCCTATTGATTGCTATGATATCGCAGAGGTATTCAGCTTGGCCTCAACGGCACTTCGCTGCTGCTTCCTCAACAAGGCTTTGGGCGTTTGCGCTGTCACGTCAGGGAAGTAGATCTGCGGGAGAGCTTGTGCGTCTTGGGCCTTGCTTTGCCGGGCTCCGGGGTCGCATCTTGGGTTCACCCTGCCAGGCCGAACTACGCAGACACAGCCACCACGCTGCAGCAGCGTGCATGGCCTAGGATGACTGTCCATCCAACTGCCATCTCCTGCCGTAGTAAGGCTTGGCATTTTACTCTGGCGTTCAGGCGTTCTCGGGGACTAGGCCATTGCCTTCCCCATAGTAGAGGAGAGGCGACAGGATCCCTACACACTGTCCGTGCACTGGGATGGGGAGCTGTGGGAGACTATCCCCACTTCTTCCCCGACATATCTCCAGCCAACCCCAACGCTGCCACATCTTGGAGGAAGATGGCATCTGACTGTCCTTTCTTCCAGGTAGCTGTATCTGCGAGTTCCTGGTGTGTCGCCACGTGGCATTCTCAAGTCTGCCTTAGGGACAGGTGGCCTTGGAGATGCTGTCCCCTTGGGACAAGAGGCACAGAAGAGGCCTGCCTTCTGCCCAGACTCCTTCCTTAGGGTGGAGTAAGCGCGCCTGCCCTAGCCTTCCCCTCGTGTCTTCCTTAAGTCAGGCTTCCGTCTCTACGCACAGGGAGCGGGTGACGATTGTCTTGCCACCATCCCGCTGTTCTCGCCAGGGCAGGCTCTCCTGCTTAGCGACTGTTTCCCGACAACAAGGCCAACGGCTCCTTCTCTTCTCCCGGGGAGGCGTTCTGCTCCTTCCCCAGACTTGCTCTTGGGGAGCACGGTGACAGCCGTGTCCCTATCCTTAAGGCCCTTTCCAGATGTACATGCATGATTCTCTCTCAGGCAGTGGGGATGTTAGGGCCAAGAGAATTTCGCCCATGCGGGTTTCTTCCTCCGTGCTGTGGAGACTAGCTCAGGCAAGCAGCAACAACATTCCACAAAGCGACTCAGATTCCCCAACGAATTCTGTGCTTTCCCAGAGGAGAGGCCTGGGCAAAGAGGCTTTCGCTGTATGGTGGTTTCTCCCACCTTGAGACTTGGCCTAGACAAGCACGAACATCATCCCGCAGAACCGATTCTGATTTCTAAGCAAATGGAGAGGGTGACACTTGTCTTGCCACACACCCGCTGTTCCTGCCATGCCAGGCTCTCCTGTGTCATGACTTTTTTTTAAGGCTGTTTCCACAGGCGCAACCACGCTACTCTCTCAGGTAGAGGAGATGCCCGAAAAAGAGGATTTCACTCCATGCGTGTATATTACACCGTGCTTCGGAGACTATGTTCAGGCAAGCGGCATCTGCATCGCACAGAACTGTCTCTAATTTCCCATAGAATGCTGTGCTTTCCTAGAGGTGATGCCCAGGCAAAGAGGCTTTCGCTTTATGCGGGATTCTCCCACCGTGCTGCCAATACTAGGCTAAAGCAAGCAGTAATAGCAGCCCACAGAACCGACACTTTTTTCCTAGCGATTGCTATGCTTTCTCAGACGTTTTCAGCTTGTCCTGAACCGCACGTCGCTGCTGCTTCCTCAGCAAGGATTTGGGTGTTTGCTCTGTCGCGTCAGGAAATTAGATGTGTGGGAAAGCTGGTGCCTCTTGGGCCTTGCTTCCCAGGCTCCATGGTCGCATCCTGGGTTCACCCTGCCAAGCGAACTATGCAGACACAGCCACAAGCCGGCAGCAGCGTGCGTGACCTAGGAAGACAGTCCATGCCAACTGCCATCTCCTGGCGTAGTAAGGCTTGGCTTTTTGCTCTGGCGTTCATGCAGACTCGGGGACTAGGCCAGTGCCTTTCCCTTAGAAAGGGAGTGGTGACAGGTTCCCTGCACAGCGCCCGTGCACTGGGATGGGGAGCTGTGGGGAACTGTCCCCCTTCTTCCCCGACACACCCCCTGCAACTCCAAATGCTTCCACATCTTGGAAAAGATGGCATCTAACTGCCCTTTCTTCCAGGGAGCTGTATCTACGTGTTCCGGCTATGCGCCTGGTGGCAAGCCCACGTCTGCTCTAGGGACAGGTGGCCTTGGAGATGCTGTCCCCTTGGGACAAGAGGCACAGAACAGGCCTGCCTTCTGCCCAGACTCCTTCCTCAGAGTGGAGTATGCACGCCAGCCCTAGCCGTCCCCACGTGTCTTCCTAAAGCAAGGCTTCTGTCTCTACACACAGGGAGCGTGTGACGCTTGTCTTGCCACCGTCCCGCTGTTCTCTCCAGGGCAATTTCACCTGCTTTGCGACAGTTTCCCGACAACAAGGCCAACGTCTCCTTCTCTTCTCCCGGGGAGGCGTTCTGCTCCTTCCCCAGACTTGCTCTTGGGGAACACGATGACAGCCGTGTCTCTATCGTTAAGGCCCTTTCCAGATGTACATCCACGCTTTTCTTCAGGCAGTGGGGATGCTAAGGCCAAGAGAATTTCGCTCCATGCGGGTTTCTTCGACCGTGGTACAGAGACTAGTTCAGGCAAGAGGCAGCAGCATCCCACAAAGCAACTCAGATTTCCCAACGAATGCTGTGCTTTCCCAGAGGAAAAGCCTGGGCAAAGAGGCTTCGCTCTATGCTGGTTTCTCCCACCTTGAGACTTGGACTAGGCAAGTACGAGCATCAGCCCGCAGAACCATCTCTGATTTCCAAGCAAATGGAGCGGGTGACACATGTCTTGCCACCTGCCCGGTATTCTTGCCAATGCAGGCTCTCCTGTTGCATAACCCTTTCCAGAAAGCAAGGCCAAGGGCCCCTTCCCTTCTCCTGGAGCGGCGAGCTACGCCTGGCCCCAACATGCTCTCAGGGAGCGCAGTGACAGACGTTTAACTTTCCTTAAGTCTGTTTCCACAGGTGCAACCACGCTTCTCTCTCAGGCAGAGGGGATGCCCGGGCAAAGAGGATTTCGCTCCATGCGCGTTTATTACACCGTGCTTAGGAGACTATGTTCAGCAAGCGGCATCATCATCGCACAGAACTGACTGTGATTTCCCAAAGAATGCTGTGCTTTCCTAGAGGGATGCCCAGGCAAAGAGGCTTTCTCTCTATGCGGGATTCTCCCACTGTGCTGCCAATACTAGACTAAGGCAAGCAGAAACAGCAGCCCGTAAAACCGACTCTTTTTTCCTAGCGACTACTATGCTTCCGCAGAGGTTTTCAGCTTGGCTTGAATCGCAGTTCGCTGCTGCTTCCTCATCAAGGCTTTGGGCATTCGCTCTGTCGTGTCAGGGATGTAGATCTGCGGGAGAGCCGGTGCCTCTTGGGCCTTGCTTTCCAGGGCTCCATGTTCGGACCCTGGGATCACCCAGCCAGGCTGAATAACGCAGACACAGGCACAACCCTGCTGCAGCGTGCGTGGCCTAGGATGACACTCCATGTCAACTACCATCTCCTGGCGTAGTAAGGCTTGGCTTTTTGCTCTCGCGTTCAGGCGGACTAGCGGACTAGGCCAGTGCCTTCCCCATAGGAGAGGAGAGGCGACAGGATCCCTGCACAGCGCTCGTGCACTGGGATGGGGAGCAGTGGGGGACTGCCACACTTCGTCCCCGACACACCCCTGCCACCCCCAACGCTGCCACATCTTGGAAGAAGATGGCATCTGACTGCCCTTTCTTCCAGGGAGCTGTATCTGCGAGTTCCGGGTATGGCGCCTGGTGGCAGGACTACGTCTGCCCTACGCACTAGTGGCCGCGGACATGCTGTCCCCTTGGGACAAGAGGCAAGAACAGGCCTGCCGTCTGCCCAGACTCCTTCCGCAGAATGCAGTATGCGCGTCTGCCCTAGCCGTCCCCTCGTGTCTTCCTAAAGCCATTCTTCCTTTCCTACGCACAGGAAGCGGGTGACGCATGTCTTGTAACCGTTCCACTCTTCTGGCCAGGGCAGGCTCTCCTGCTTTGCGACTGTTTCCCGACAACAAGGACAACGGCTCCTTCTCTTCTCCCGGGGAGGCGTTCTGCTCCTTCCCCAGACTTGCTCTTGGGGAGCACGGTGACAGCCATGCCCCTTTCCTTAAGGCCCTTTCCAGATGTGCATCCATCTTCTCTCTCAGGCAGTGGGGATGCTAGGGCCAAGAGAATTTCGCTCCATGCGGTTTTTTCCACCGTGGTGCGGAGTAAAGCTCAGGCAAGCAGCATCAGCATCCCACAAACCCGATTCAGATTTCCCAACGAATGCTGTGCTTTCCCAGAGGAGGAGCCTGGGCAAAGAGGCTTTCACTGATACTGGGTTCTCCCACTTTGAGACTTGGCCTAGGTAAGCAGCAACAGCAGCCCACAGAACCGACTCTTTTTTCCCAGCGACTGCTATGCTTTCCCAGAGGTTTTAGCTTGGCCCGATCCGCACTTCGCTGCTGCTTCTTCAGCAAGGCTTTGGGCACGTGCTCTGTCGCGTCAGGGAAGTAGATCTGCGGGAGAGCTTGTGCCTCTTGGGCCTTGCTTTCCCGGGCTCCATGGTCGCATCCTGGGTTCACCCTGCCAGGCGAACTATGCAGACACAGCCACCAACCTGCAGCAGCGTGCGTGACCTAGAATGACAGTCCATGCCAACTGCCATCTCCTGGCGTAGTAAGGCTTGGCTTTTTGCTCTGGAGTTCAGGCGGACTCGGAGACTAGGCCAGTGCATTCCCCTGAGAAAGGAGAAGCGACAAGATCCCTGCACAGCGCCCGTGCACTGGGATGCGGAGCTGTGGGGGACTGTTTCCACTTCTTCCCCAAACAACCCCCTGCCAACCACAACGCTGTCACATCCTGAGGGAGAAGGAATCTGACTGTCCTTTCTTCCAGGGAGCTGTATCTGCGAGTTCCGGGTATGGCGCCTCGTGGCATGCCCACGTCTGCCCGAGGGACAGATGGCCTTGGAGATGCTGTCCCCTTGGGACAAGAGGCACAGAACAGGCCTGCCTTCAGCCCAGACCCATTATTCAGAGTGGAGTATGCGCGCTTGCCCTACCTGTCCCCTCTTGTCCTCCTTAAGCCAGTCTTCCGTCAATACTCACACAGAGCGGGTGACGATTGTCTTGCCACTATCCCGCTGTTCTCGTCAGGGCAGGCTCTCCTGCTTTGCGAGTGTTTCCTGACAACAAGGCCAACGGCTCCTTCTCTACTCCTGGGGAGGCGTTCTGCTCCTTTCCCAGACTTGCTCGTGGGGAGCACCGTGACAGCCATGTCCCTATCCTTAAGGCCATTTCCAGATGTGCATCCACGCTTCTCTCTCAGGCAGTGGGGATGCTAGGGCCAAGAGAATTTCGCTCCATGTGGGTTTCTTCCACCGTGCTGCGGAGACTAGCTCAGGCAAGCAGCAGCAGCATCCCACAAACCCGATTCAGATTTCCCAATGAATGCTGTGATTTCCCAGGGGAGAAGCCTGGGCAAAGAGGCTTTCACTGTATGGTGGTTTTTCCCACCTTGAGCCTTGGCCTAGGCAAGCACGAGCAGCAGCCCGCAAATTCGACTCTGATTTCTCAGCAAATGGAGTGGGTGACACTTGTCTTGCCACGCACCCGCTATTCTTGCCTATGCAGGCTCTCCTGTTTCATGACTTTTCCGTAAGGCAGTTTCCACAGGCGCAACCATGCTTCTGTCTCAGGTAGAGGGGATGCCCGGGTAAAGAGGATTTCGCTCCATGCGGCTTTATTACACCGTGCTTTGGAGACTATGTTCAGGCAATCGGCATCAGCATCGCACAGAACAGACTCTGATTTCCCAAAGAATGCTGTGCTTTCCCTGAGGCGATGCCCAGGGAAAAAGGCTTTCGCTCTATGCGGGATTCTCCCACCGTGCTGCCAATACTAGGCTAAAGCAAGTAGCAACAGCAGCCTACAGAACCGACTCTTTTTTCCTAGCATTCGCTATGCTTTCGCAGAGGTTTTCAGCTTGGCCTGAACCGCACTACGCTGCTGCTTCTTCAGCAAGGCTTTGGGCATTTACTCTGTCGCATCAGGGAAGTAGATTTGCGGGAGAGCTGGTGCTCCTTGTTCCTTGTATCCCGGGTACCATGATCGCACCCTGGGTTCACACTGCCAGGCCGAACTCGCAGACACAGCCACAAGCCTGCAGCAGCGTGCGTGGCCTCGGATGACAATCCATGCCAACTGCCATCTCCTGGCCCGTACGGCTTGGCTTTTTGCTCTGGCATTCAGGCAGACTCGGGGACAAGGTCATTGCCTTCCCCATAGGAGAGGTGAGGCGACAGGATCCCTGCATACCGACCGTGCACTGGGATGGGAAGCTGTGGGGGACTGTCCCCACTTCTTCCCCGACACACCCCCTGCAAAGCCAAACGCTGCCATATCTTGTAGGAAGATGGCATTTGACTGCCCTTTCTTCCAGGGAGCTGTATCTGCGAGTTCCGGGTATGGCGCCTGGTGGTTGGCCCACGTCTGCCCTAGGGACAGGTGGCCTTGGAGATGCTGTCCCCTTGGGACAAGAGGCACAGAACAGGCCTTCCATCTGCCCAGACTCCTTCCTCAGAATGGAGTTTGCGCGCCTGCCCTAGCCATCCCCTCGTGTCTTCCCTAAGCCAGGCTTCCGTCTCTACGCACAGGGAGCGATTGACGCTTGTCTTGCCACCGTCCCGCTGTTCTCGCCAGGGCAGGCTCTCCTGCTTTGTGACTATTTCCGGACAACAAGGCCCACAGTGCCTTCTCTTCTCCAGGGTAGGCGTTCTGCTCCTTCCCAAGACTTGCTCTTGGGGAGCACGGTGAAAGCCGTGTCCCTTTCATTAAGGCCTTTTCTAGATGTGCATCCACGCTCTCACTCAGGCAGTGGGGATGCTAGGGCCAAGAGACTTTCAATCCATGCGGGTTTCTTCCACCGTGCTGTGGAGACTAGCTGAGGCAAGCAGCAGCAGCATCCCACAAACACGATTGAGATTTTCCAACGAATGCTGTGCTTTCCCAGAGGAGAAGCCTGGGCAAAGAGGCTTTCGCTGTATGCTGGTTTCTCCCACTTGATACATGGCCTAGCATAGCAGAAGCAGCAGCGCGCAGAACCGAGTCTGATTTCTAAGCAAACGGAGAGGGTGAACTTGTCTTCCACCCGCCTGCTATT
The DNA here is from genome assembly GCF_020171115.1 of Neogale vison. Classification (NCBI taxonomy): domain Eukaryota; kingdom Metazoa; phylum Chordata; class Mammalia; order Carnivora; family Mustelidae; genus Neogale; species Neogale vison. Next base: position 44,427,053 of record NC_058104.1, read on the forward strand.
CTTGGCTATGCAGCCTCTCAGGTTTCAGGACTTTTCCTTAAGGCTGTTTCAACATTCGAAACCACGCTTCACTCTCAGGAAGAGGGGATGCCGGGGAAAGAGGATTTCACTCCATGAGGGTTTATTACACCATGCTTCGGAGACTCTTTTCAGGTAAGCGGCATCAGCATCGCACAGAACCGACTCTGATTTCCCAAAGAATGATGTGCTTTCCTAGAGGGGATGCCCAGGCAAAGAGGCTTTCGCTCTATGCAGGATTCTCCCACCGTGCTGCCAATACAAGGCTAAAGCAAGCAGCAACGGCAGCCCACAGAACCGTCTCTTTTTTCCAAGCGATTGCTATGCTTTCGCAGAGGTTTTCAGATTGTCCCGATCTGTACTTCGCTGTTGCTTCTTCAGCAAGGATTTGGGCATTTGTTATGTCGCGTCAGGAAGTAGATCTGTGGGAGAACTGGTGCATCTTGGGTTTTGCTTTCCCGGGCTCCATTGTCGCATCCTGGGTTCACCCTGCCAGGCCTAACTGTGCAGACACAGCCACTACCCTGCAGCAGCGTGCGTGGCCTAGGGTGAGAGTCCATGCAAACGGCCATCTCCTAGCGTAGTAAGGCTTGGCTTTTTACTCTGCCGTTCAGGCGGACTTGGGGACTAGGCCAGTGCCTTCCCCTTAGGAAAGGAGAGGCGACATGATCCGTGCACAGAGCCCGTGCCCTGGGATGGGGAGCTGTGGGGGACTGTCCACACTTCTTCCCCGACACACCCCCTGCCACCCCCATAATTGCCCCATCTTGGAGGAAGATGGCATCTGACTGCCCTTTCTTCCAGGGAGCTGTATCTGCGAGTTCCGGGTATGGAGCCTGGTGGCAAGCCCCCGTATGCCCTAGGGACAGGTGTCCGTGGAGATGCTGTCCCCTTGGGACATGAGACACAGAACTGGCCTGCCGTCTTCCCAGACTCCTTCCTCAGAGTGTCGTATGCACGCCTGCCCTAGACGTCCCCTCCTGTTTTCCTAAAGCCAGGCTTCCATCTCTACGCACAGTGAGCCGGTGACGCTTGTCTTGCCACCCTCCCGCTGTACTCCCCAGGGAAGGCTCTCCTGCTTTGCGACTATTTCCCGACAACAAGGCCAACGGCTCCTTCTCTGTCCTGGGGAGGCGTTCTGCTCCTTCCCCAGACTTGCTCTTGGGGAGCACGGTGACAGCCGTGTCCCTATCCTTAAGGCCCTTTCAAGATATGCATCCACGCTTCTCTCGCAGGCAGTGGGGATGCTAGGGCCAAGAGAATTTCGCTCCATGCGAGTTTCTTCCACCGTGCTACGGAGACTAGCTCAGGCAAGCAGCAGCAACAGCCCCCAAACCCGATTCAGATTTCCCAACGAATGCTGTGCTTTCCCAGAGGAGAAGCCTGGGAAAAGAGGTTGTAACTATATGCTAATTTCTCCCACCTTGAGACTTGGCCTAGGCAAGCATGAGCGGTAGCCCACAGAACGGACTCTGATTTCTAAGCAAACGGAGAGGGTGACACTTGTCTTGCCAAACGCCCGCTGTTCTTTCCATGGCAGGCTCTCCTGTTTCATGACTTTTCCTTAAGGCTGATTCCACAGGCGCAACCACGCTTCTCTCCCGGGTAGAGCAAATGCCCGGGCAAAGAGGATTTCACTCCAAGCGGGTTTATTACACCATGCTTCGGAGACTATGTTCAGGCAAGAGGCATCAGCATCGCACAGAACCGACTCTGATTTCCCAACGAATGCTGTGCTTTCCCTGAGGTGAAGTCTGGGCAAAGAGGCTTTCGCTGTATGCTGGTTTCTCCCACCTTGAGACTTGGCCTAGGCAAGCAAGAGCAGCAGGGTGCAGAACCGACTCTGATTTCTAAGCAAACGGAGAGGGTGACCCTTGTTTTGCACCCGCCCGCTATTCTTGCCTATGCAGGCTCTCCTGTTAAATGACTTTTCCTTAAGGCTGTTTCCACAGGCGCAACCACGCTTCTCTCTCACGCAGAGGGGATGCCCGGGCAAAGAGGATTTCGCTGCATGCGGGTTTATTACACCGTTCTTCGGAGACTATGTTCAGGCAAGCGGCATCAGCATCGCACAGAACCGACTCTGATTTCCCAAAGAATGCTGTGCTTTCCTAGAGGGGATGCCCAGGCAAAGAGGCTTTTGCTCTATGCGGGATTCTCCCACCGTGCTGCCAATACTAGGCTAAAGCAAGTAGCAACAGCAGCCCACTGATCTGACTCTATTTTCCTAGCCACTGCTATGCTTTCACAGAGGTTTTCAGCTTGGCCTGAAACTCTCTTCGCTGTTGCTTCTTCAGAAAGGCTTTAGGCGTTTGCTCTGTTGCGTCAGGGAAATAGATCTGCGGTAGAGCTGGTGCCTCTTGGTCCTTGCTTTCCCGGGCTCCATGGTCGCATCCTGGGTTCACCATGCCAGGGCGAACTACGCAGACACAGCCACAGGACTGCAGCTTTGTGCGTGGCCTAGGATGACAGTCCATGCCAACTGCCATCTCCTGGTGTAGTAAGGCTTGGCTTTTTGCTCTGGCGTACAGGCGGATTTGGGGACTAGGCCAGTGCCTTCCCCTTAGGAAAGGATAGGCGACACGATCCCTGCACAGCGCCCGTGCACTAGGATGGGGATCTGTGGAGGACTGTCGCCACTTCTTGCCCCACACACCCCTGCCAACCCCAACGCTGCCACATCTTGTAGGAAGATGGCATCTAACTGCCCTTTCTTCCAGGGAGCTCTGTCTACGAGTTCCGGTTATGAAGCCTGGCGGCAAGCCCACGAATGCCCTAGGGAAAGGTGGCCTTGGAGATGCTGTCCCCTTGGGTCAAGAGTCACGGAACAGGCCTGCCTTCTGCTCAGACTCCTTCCTCAGACTGGAGTATGCACGCCAGCCCAAGCCATCCCTTCGTGTCTTCCTAAACCAAGGCTTCTGTCTCTACGTACAGGGAGCGGGTGACGATTGTCTTGCCACCGTCCCGCTGTTCTCGCCAGGGCGGGCACTCCTGCTTCATTACTTTTCCTTAGGCTTTTTCCACAGGGGCAACCATGCCTCTCTCTCAGGAAGAGGGGATGCCCGGGCAAAGAGGATTTTGCTCCATGCGGGTTTATTACACTGTGCTTCGGAGACTATGTTAGGCAAGCGGCATCAGCATCGCACAGAACCGACTCTGATTTCCCAAAGAGTGCTGTGCTTTCCTAGAGGGAATGCCCAGGCAAAGAGGCTTTTGCTCTATGCAGGTTCCTTCAACCGTGCTGCCAATACTAGGCTAAAGCAAGCAGCAACAGCAGCCCACAGAACCGACTCTTTTTTCCTAGCCCCTGCTATGCTTTCGCAGAGGTTTTCAGTTGGCCTGAACCGCACTTTGCTGCTGCCTCCTCACCAAGGCTTTGGGCGTTTGCTCTGTCGCTGCAGGGAAGTAGATCTGCGGGAAAGCTGGTGCCTCTTGGCCTTGCTTTCCCGAGCTCCATGGTCGCACCCTGGGTTCACCCTGCTAGGCCGAACTATGCAGACACATCCACAACCTGCAGCAGCGTACATGGCCTAGGATGACACTCCATGCCAAATGCTATCTAATGGCGTAGTAAGCCGTGGCTTTTTGCTCCGGCGTTCAGGCGGACACGGGGACTAGGCCAGTGCCTTCCCCTTAGTAGAGTAGAGGCGACAGGATCCCTGCAGAAGGCCCGTGTACCGGGATGGGGAGCTGTGAGGGACTGTCCCCACTTCTTCCCCGACACACCCCCTGCTACCCCCAACGCTGCCACATCTTGGAGGAAGATGGCATCTGACTGCCTTTTCTTCCAGGGAGCTGTATCTGCGAGTTCCGAGTATGGCGCCTGGTGGAAGGCCCACGTCTGCCCTAGGGACAGGTGGCCTTGGAGATGCTGTCGCCTTGGGACAAAAGTCACAGAACAGGCCTGCCATCTTCCCAGACTCCTTCCTCAGAGTGGAGTATGCGCGTCTGCCCTAGCCGTCCACTCGTGTCTTCCTAAAGCCAGGCTTCCATCACTACACACAGGAAGCGGCTGACGCATGTCTTGTCACCGTCCTGCTGTTCTCACCAGTGCGGGCTCTCCTTCTTTGCGACTGTTTCGTGAAAACAAGGCCAACGGCTCCTCTTCTCCTGGGGAGACGCTCTGTTCCTTCCCCCGACTTGCTCTTGGGGAGCACGGTGACAACCATATCCCTTTCCTTAAGGCCCTTGCCATATGAGCATCCATGCTTCTCTCTCAGGCAGTGGGGATGCTAGGGCCAAGAGAATTTCAGTCCATGCGGGTTTCTTATACCTTGCTGCGGAGACTAGCTCAGGCAAGCAGCAGCCGCATCCCACAAACCCTATTCAGATTTCCCAACGAATTCTGTGCTTTACCATAGTAGAAGCCGGGGACAAAGAGGCATTTGCTATATGCTCGTTTCTCCCATACTCAGACTTGGCCTAGGTAAGCAGGAGCAGCAGCCCACAGAATCGACTCTGATTTCTAAGCAAATGGAGAGGGTGACACTTGTCTTGCCACCCGCCCGCTATTCTTTCCTATGCTGGCTCTCCTGTCATGACTTTCCTTAAGGCTGTTTTCACAGGCGCAACCACGCTTCTCTCTCAGGCAGAGGGGATGCCTGGGCAAAGAGTATTTGGCTCCATGCGGGTTTATTACACCACGCTTCGGAGACTAAGTTCAGCCACGTGGCATCAGGATCACACAGAACCGACTCTGATTTCCCAAAGAATGCTGTGCTTTCCGAGAGGTGATGCCCAGGCAAAGAGGATTTCGCTCTATGCGGGATTCTCCCACCGTGCTGCCAGTACTAGGCTAAAGCAAGCAACAACAGCACCCCACAGAACCGACTCTTTTTTCCTACCGATTGCCATGATTCTGCAGAGGTTTTCAGCTTGGCCTGAACCGCACTTCGCTGCTTCTTACTCAGCAAGGCTTTGGGCGTATGCTCTGTCGCGTCTGGGAAGTAGATCTGCGTGAGAGCTGGTGCCTCTTGGGCCTTGCTTTCCCGGGCTCCATGGTGGCACACTGGATTCAGCCTACCAGGCCTAACTACGCAGACACAGGCACCATCCTCCAGCAGCGTGTGTGGCCTAGGATGACACTCCATCCCAACTGCCATCTCCTGGTGTAGTAAGGCTTGGCTTTTAGCTCTGGCGTTCAGGCAGACTCGGGGACTAAGCCAGTGCCTTCCCCATAGGAGAGGAGAGGCGACAGGATCCCTGCACAGGGCGCGTACACTGGGATGGGGAGCTGTGGGGGACTGTCCACACTTATTCCCCGACACACCGGCTGCCACCCACAACGCTGCCACATCTTGGAGGAAGATGGCATCTGACTGCCCTTTCTTCCAGGTACCTGTCTGCGAGTTCAGGGTATGGCAAACAAGATGGTATGGCAAACGGAGATGGTGACACTTGTCTTGCAACCCCTCCCGCTGTTCTTGCCATGGCTGGCTCTCATGTTTCATGACTTTTCCTTAAAGCTGATTCCACAGGCTCAACCACGCTTCTCTCTCAGGTAGAGGGGATGCCCGGGCAAAGAGGATTTCGATCCATGCGGGTTTATTACACCGTGCTTCGGAGACAATGTTCAGTCAAGCGGCATCAGCATGGCACAGAACTGACTCTGATTTCCCAACGATTGCTGTTCTTTCCCAGAGGAGAAGCCTGGGCAAAGAGGCTTTCGCTGTATGCTGGTTTCTCCCACCTTGAGACTTGGCTTAGGCAAGCACGAGCATCAGCCCGCAGAACCGACACTGATTTCTAAGCAAACGGAGATGGTGACACTTGTCTTGCAACCCCTCCCGCTGTTCTTGCCATGGCTGGCTCTCATGTTTCATGACTTTTCCTTAACGCTGATTCCACAGGCTCAACCACGCTTCTCTCTCAGGTAGAGGGGATGCCCGGGCCAAGAGAATTTCGCTCCATGCGGGTTTCTTCCACCGTGCTGCGGAGACTAGCTCAGGCAAGCAGCAGAAGCATCCCACAAACCCGATTCAGATTTCCCAACGAATTCTGTGCTTTCCCAGAAAAGAAGCCTGGGCAAAGAGGCTTTCGCTGTATGCTGGTTTCTTCCACCTTGAGACTTGGCCTAGGAAAGCATGAGCAGCAGGCCGCAGAACCGACAGATTTCTAAGCAAACGGAGAGGGTGACACTTGTCTTGCCACCCGCCCGCTATTCTTTCCTAAGAGGCTCTCTCTTTTCATGACTTTTCCTAAAGCCTTTTCCACAGGCGCAACCACGCTTCTCTCTCAGGTAGAGGGGATGCCCGGGCAAAGAGGATTTCGATCCATGCGGGTTTATTACACCGTGCTTCAGAGACTATGTTCAGGCAAGCGGCATCAGCATCGCACAGAACCGACTCTGATTTCCCAAGGAATGCTGTGCTTTCTGAGAGGGGATGCCCAGGCAAAGAGGCTTGCGCTCTATGCGGGAATTCTCCCACTGTGCTGCCAATACTAGTCTAAAGCAAGCAGCAACAGCAGCCCACAAAACCGACTCTTTTTTCCTAGCGATTGCTATGCTTTCACAGAGGCTTTCCGCTTGGCCTGAACCGCACTTTGCTGCTGTTTCCTCAGCAAGGATTTGGGTGTTTGCTCTGTCGCGTCAGGGAAGTCGATCTGCGGTAAAGCTGGTGCCTCTTGGGATTTGCTTTCCCGGGCTCCATGGTCGCATCCTGGGTTCACCCTTCCAGGGCGAACTACAAGACACAGCCACAAGACTGCAGCAGCGTGCGTGGCCTTGGATGACACTCCATGCCAACTGCCATCTCCTGGGGCAGTAAGGCTTGGCTTTTTGCTCTTGTGTTCAGGCTGACTCAGGGACTAGGCCAGTGCCTTCCCCATAGGAAAGGAGAGGCAACAGGATCCCTGCACAGCGCACATGCACTGGGGTGGGGAGCTGTGGAGGACCGTCCTCACTTGTACCCCGACACACCCCCTGCCACCCCCAACGCTACCACATCTTGGAATAAGATGGCATCTGACTGCCCTTTCTTCCAGGGAGCTTTATCTGCGAGTTCCGGGTATGGCGCCTGGTGGGAAGCCCATGTCTGCCCTAGGGACATGTATCCTTGGAGATGCTGTCCCCTTGGGACAAGAGGCACAGAACAGGCCTGCCTTCTGCCCAGACTCCTTCCTCAGAGTGCAGTATGTGCGCCAGCCCTAGCCGTCCCCTCGTGTCTTCCTTTAGCCAGGCTTCCGTCTCTACGCACAGGGAACGGTTGACGCTTGTATTGCCACCACCCCGCTGTTCTCGCCAGGCAGGCTCTCCTGTTTTGCGACTGTTTCCCGTCAAGAAGGCCAACAGCTCCTTCTCTTCTCCCGGGGAGGCGTTCTGTTCCTTCCCAAACGTGCTCTTGGGGAGCACGGAGACAGCCGTGTCCCTATATTAAGGCCCTTTCCAGATGTGCATCCACGCTTCTCTCTCAGGCAGTCGGGATGCTAGGGCCAAGAGAATTTCGCTCCATGCGGGTTTCTTCCACCGTGCTGCGGAGACTAGCTCAGGCAAGCAGCAGAAGCATCCCACAAACCCGATTCAGATTTCCCAACGAATTCTGTGCTTTCCCAGAGGAGAAGCCTGGGCAAAGAGGCTTTCAATGTATGCTGGTTTCTTCCACCTTGAGACTTGGCCTAGGAAAGCACGAGAGCAGCCCGCAGAACCGACAGATTTCTAAGCAAACGGAGAGGGTGACACTTGTCTTGCCACCCGCCCGCTATTCTTTCCTAAGAGGCTCTCTCTTTTCATGACTTTTCCTAAAGCCTTTTCCACAGGCGCAACCACGCTTCTCTCTCAGGTAGAGGGGATGCCCGGGCAAAGAGGATTTCGATCCATGCGGGTTTATTACACCGTGCTTCAGAGACTATGTTCAGGCAAGCGGCATCAGCATCGCACAGAACCGACTCTGATTTCCCAAGGAATGCTGTGCTTTCTGAGAGGGGATGCCCAGGCAAAGAGGCTTGCGCTCTATGCGGGAATTCTCCCACTGTGCTGCCAATACTAGTCTAAAGCAAGCAGCAACAGCAGCCCACAAAACCGACTCTTTTTTCCTAGTGATTGCTATGCTTTCACAGAGGCTTTCCACTTGGCCTGAACCGCACTTTGCTGCTGTTTCCTCAGCAAGGATTTGGGTGTTTGCTCTGTCGCGTCAGGGAAGTCGATCTGCGGTAAAGCTGGTGCCTCTTGGGATTTGCTTTCCCGGGCTCCATGGTCGCATCCTGGGTTCACCCTTCCAGGGCGAACTACACAGACACAGCCACAAGACTGCAGCAGCGTGCGTGGCCTTGGATGACACTCCATGCCAACTGCCATCTCCTGGGGCAGTAAGGCTTGGCTTTTTGCTCTGGTGTTCAGGCTGACTCAGGGACTAGGCCAGTGCCTTCCCCATAGGAAAGGAGAGGCTACAGGATCCCTGCACAGCGCACATGCACTGGGGTGGGGAGCTGTGGAGGACTGTCCTCACTTCTACCCCGACACACCCCCTGCAACCCCCAACGCTACAACAACTTGGAGGAAGATGGCATCTGACTGCCCTTTCTTCCAGGGAGCTTTATCTGCGAGTTCCGGGTATGGCGCCTGGTGGGAAGCCCATGTCAGTCCTAGGGACAGGTGGCCTTGGAGATGCCGTCCCCTTTGGACAAGAGACACAGAACATGCCTGCCTTCTGCCCATAATCCTTCCTCAGAGTGGGATATGCGCGCTTGCCCTAGGCGTCCCCTCGTGTCTTCCTTTAGCCAGGCTTCTGTCTCTACGCACAGGGAACGGGTGACGATTGTCTTGCCACCATCCCGCTGTTCTCTCCAGGACAGGCTCTCCTGCTTTGCGACTGTTTCCCGACAACAAGGCCAACGGCTCCTTCACGTCTCCCGGGGAGGTGTTCTGCTCCTTCCCCAGACTTACTCCTGGGAGCACGGTGACATCCGTGTCCCTATCCTTAAGGCCCTTTCCAGATGTGCATCCATGGTTCTGTCTCAGGCAATGGGGATGCTAGGGCCAAGAGAATTTGGCTCCATTCGGGGTTCTTCCACCGTGCTGCGGAGACTAGCTCAGTCAAGCAGCATAAGCTTATCACAAAGCGACTCAGATTTCCCAACGAATCCTGTGCTTTCCCAGAGGAGAAGCCTGGGCAAAGTGCTGTCTATGGATGGTGGTTTTCCCACCTTGAGACTTGTTCTAGGCAAGCACGAGCAGTAGCACGCAGAAGTGAATCTGATTTCTCAGTATATGGAGAGCGTGACACTTGTCGTGCCAGCTCTCTGCTCTTCTTGCCATGGCAGGCTCTCCTGTTTCATGACCGTTTCAGGACAGCAAGGCCAAGGGCCCCTTCTCTTCTCCTAGATCGACGTGCTACGCCTGGAGCAGCAATGATCCCAGGGAGCACAGTACCAGAAGTTTCCCTTTCCTTAAGGCTGTTTCCACAGGCGGTAACACTCTTCTCTCTCAGGTAGAGGGGATGCCCAGGCAAAGAGGATTACGCTCCATTCGGGTTTATTACACCGTGCTTCGGAGACTCTGTTCATGCAAGCGGCATCAGCATCGCACAGAACCGACTCTGATTTCCCAAAGAATGCTGTGCTTTCCCTGAGGGGATGCCCGGGGAAAAAGGCTTTCTCTCTATGGAGGATACTCCCACCGTGCTGCCAATACTAGGCTAAGGCAAGCAGCAACAGCAGCCCACAGGACCGACTCTTTTTTCCTAGCGACTGCTATGCTTTCACAGAGGTTTTCAGTTGGCCTGAACCGCACTTCGCTGCTGCTTCCTCAGCAAGGCTTTGGGCGTTTGCTCTGTCACTTCAGGGAAGTAGATCTGCGGGAGAGCTGGTGCCTCTTCGGTCTTGCTTTCCCGGGCTCCATGGTCGCACCCTGGATTCACCATGCCACGCCGAACTACGCAGACACAGCCACAACCCTGCAGCAGCGTGCGAGGCCTTGACGACAGTCCATACCAACTTCCATCTAATGGCGTAGTAAGGCTTGGCTTTTTGCTCTGGCGTTCAGGCGTACTTGGGGACTCGTCCAGTGCCTTCCCCTTAGGAGAGGTGAGGTGACAGGATCCTTGCACAGGGCCCGTGTACTGGGATGGGGTGCTGTGGGGTACTGTCCCCACTTCTTCCCCGACACACCCCCTGCTACCCGCAAAGCTTCCACATCTTGGAGGAAGATGGCATCTGACTGCCCTTTCTTCCAGGGAGCTGTATCTGCGAGTTCCGGGTATGGCGCCTTGTGGCAGGCCCATGTCTGCCCTAAGGACAAGAGGCTTTGGAGATGCTGTCCCCTTGGGAAAAGAGGCACAGAACAGGCCTGCCGTCTGCCCAGACTACTTCCTCAGAGTGGAGTATGCGCGGCTGCCCTAGCCGTCCCCTCGTTTCTTCCTAAAGCCAGGCTTCCGTCCCTATGCACAGGAAGCGGTTGAGGCTTGTCTTGCCACCATCCCGCTGTTCTCGCCAGGGCAGGCTCTCCAGCTTTGCGACTGTTTCCCGACAACAAGGTCAACGACTCTGTCTCTTCTCTGGGGAGGCGTTCTGCTCCTTCCCCAGACTTGCTCTTGGGGAGCACGGTGACAGCCGTGTCCCTATCCTTAAGGCCCTTTCCAAATGTGCATCCACGCTTCTCTCACAGGCAATGGGGATTATAGGGCCAAGAGAATTTCAGTCCATGTGGCTTTCTTCCACCGTGCTGCGGAGTCTAGCTCAGGCAAGCAGCAGCAGCAGACCACAAACGCGATTCAGATTTCCCAACGAATGCTGTGCTTTCCCGTAGTAGAAGCCAGGGACAAAGAGGCTTTCGCTCTATGCTGGTTTCTCCCACCTTCAGACTTGGCCTAGGCAAGCAGGAGCAGCAGCTCGCAGAACCGACTCTGATTTCTAAGCAAACGGAGAGAGTGACAATTGTCTTGCCACACGCCCGCTATTTTTTCCAATGCAGGCTCTTCTGTTGCATGACCCTTTCCAGACAGCAAGGCCAAGGGCCCCTACTCTTCTGCTGGAGCAGCGTGGTACGCCTAGGCCAGACATTCTCACAGGGAGCGCAGTGACAGACTTTTCCCTTTCCTTAAGGCTGTATCCACAGGCGCAACCAAGATTCACTCTCAGGTAGAGGGGATGCCCAAGCAAAGAGGGTTTTGCTCCATGCGGGTTTATTACACCGTGCTTCAGAGACTATGTTCAGGCAAGCGGCATCAGCATCGCACAGAACCGACTCTGATTTCCCAAAGAATGCTGTGCTTTCCTAGAGTAGAAGCCTGCGCAAAGAGGTTTTCGCTGTATCCTGGTTTCTCCCACCTTGAGACTTGGCCTAGGCTTGCACGAGCAGCAGCCCGCAGAACCGACTCTGATTGCTAAGGAAAAAGAGAGGGTGACATTTGTCTTGCCACCTGCCCGCTATTCTTGCCTATGCGGGCTCTCTTGTTTCATGACTTTTCCTTAAGGCTGATTCCACAGGCGCAACCACGCTTCTCTCTCAGGTTGAGGTGGATACCCAGGCAAAAAGGATTTCACTCCAAGCAGGTTTATTACACCGTGTTTCAGAGGCTATGTTCAGGCAAGCGGCATCAGCATCGCACAGAACCGACTCTGATTTCCGAACGAATGCTGTGCTTTCCCAGAGGAGAAGCCTGGGCAAAGAGGCTTTCATTGTATCCTGGTTTCTCCCAACTTGAGACTTGGCCTAGGCATGCACGAGCTGCAGCCCGCAGAACCGACTCTGATTTCTAAGCAAACGGAGAGGGTGACACTTGTCTTGCCATCCGCCAGCTATTCTTGCCTATGCAGGCACTACTGTTTCATGAATTTCCTAAATGCTGTTTCCACAGGCGCAACCACGTTTCTCTCTCATGTAGAGGGGATGCCTGGGCAAAGTGGATTTCACACCATGCGGTTTTATTACACAGTGTTTCAGAGACTATATTCAGGCAAGCGGCATCAGCATCACACAGAACCGACTCTGATTTCCCAAAGAATGCTGTGCTTTCCTAGAGGGGATGCCCAGGCAAAGAGGCTTTCGCTCTATGTGGGATTTTCCCACCGTGCTACCAGTACTAGGCTCAAGCAAGCAGCAACATCAACCCACAGAACCGACTCTTTTTTTCCTAGCGATTGTTATGCTTTCGCAGAGGTTTTCAGCTGGGCCTGAACCGTACTTCACTGTTGCTTCCTCAGCAAGGCTTTGGGCGTTTGCTCTGTCGCGTCAGGGAAGTAGATCTGCGGGAGAGCTGGTGCCTCTTGGGCCTTGCTTTCCCGGGCTCCATGGTCGCACCCTGGGTTCACCCTGCCAGGCCGAACTATGCAGACACAGGCTCAAGCCTGAAGCAGTGTGCGTGCCCTAGGATGATACTCCATGCCAACTGCCATCTACTGGCGTAAAAAGGCTTGGCTTTTTGCATTGGCGTTCAGGCGGACTCAGGGACTAGGCCAGTGACTTCACCTTAGGAGAGGAGAGGTGACAGGATCCCTGCACAGCGCCCGTACACTGGGATGGGGAGCTGTGCGGGACTGTCCCCACTTCTTCCCCGAAACACCCCCTGCTACCCCCAACACTGCCATATCTTGGAGGAAGATGGCATCTGACTGCCCTTTCTTCCAGGGACCTGTATCTGCGAATTCCGGGTATGGCACCTGTTGGCAGGCCCACGTCTGCCCTAGGGACAGGTGTCCTTGGAGATGCTGTCCCCTTGGGACAAGAGGCACAGAACAGGCATTCCTTCTGCCCAGACCCCTTCCTCAGAGTGGTGTATGCGCGCCTGCCCTAGACGTCCACTAGTGTCTGCCTTAAGACAGGCTTCCGTCTCTCCACACATTGAGCGGGAAACGATTGTCTTGACACCACCCCGCTGTTCTGACCAGGGCAGGCTCTCCTGCTTTTCGACTGTTTCCCAACAACAAGGCCAACGCTCCTTCTCTTCTCCTATGGAGGCATTCTGCTCCTGGGAGCACGGTGACAGACATTTCCCTATCCTTAAGGCCCTTTCTAAATGTGCATCCACTCTTCTCTCTCAGGTAGTGGGGATGCCAGGGTCAAGAGAATTTCGCTCCATGCATGTTTCTTCCACCGTGCAGTGGAGACTATCTCAGGCAAGCAGCAGCAGCAACCCACAAACCAGATTCAGATTTCCCAACGAATGCTGTGCTTTCCCAGAGGAGAAGCCTGGGCAAAGATGCTTTCGCTGTATGCTATTTTCTCGCACTTTGAGAATTGGCCTAGGCAAGCAGGGGCAGCAGTCTGCAGAAGTGACTCTGATTTCTCAGCAAATGGAGAGGGTGACACTTGTCGTTTCATCTTCCCACTGTTCTTGACATGGCAGGCTCCCCTGTTTCATGACCATTTCCAGACAGCAAGGCCAAGGGCCCCTTCTCTTCTCACGGAGCGGCGTGCTACGCCTGCCCAGCAATGCTCCCAGGGAGCACAGTAACAGACGTTTCCCTTTCCTTAGTACAGTTTCCACAGGCGCACCCACGCTTCTCTCACAGGCAGAGGGGTGCCCAGTATTTCGCTCCATGCGGGTTTTTTACACCGTGCTTCGGAGACTATGTTCAGGCAAGCGGCATCAGCATCGCACAGAACAGACTCTGATTTCCCAAGAATGCTGTGCTTTCCTAGAGGGGATGGCCAGGCAAAGAGGCTTTCGCTCTATGCGGGCTTCTCCCACCATGCTGCCTTACTAGGCTAAAGCAAGCAGCAACAGCAGCCCACAGAACCGACTCTTTTTTCCTATTGATTGCTATGATATCGCAGAGGTATTCAGCTTGGCCTCAACGGCACTTCGCTGCTGCTTCCTCAACAAGGCTTTGGGCGTTTGCGCTGTCACGTCAGGGAAGTAGATCTGCGGGAGAGCTTGTGCGTCTTGGGCCTTGCTTTGCCGGGCTCCGGGGTCGCATCTTGGGTTCACCCTGCCAGGCCGAACTACGCAGACACAGCCACCACGCTGCAGCAGCGTGCATGGCCTAGGATGACTGTCCATCCAACTGCCATCTCCTGCCGTAGTAAGGCTTGGCATTTTACTCTGGCGTTCAGGCGTTCTCGGGGACTAGGCCATTGCCTTCCCCATAGTAGAGGAGAGGCGACAGGATCCCTACACACTGTCCGTGCACTGGGATGGGGAGCTGTGGGAGACTATCCCCACTTCTTCCCCGACATATCTCCAGCCAACCCCAACGCTGCCACATCTTGGAGGAAGATGGCATCTGACTGTCCTTTCTTCCAGGTAGCTGTATCTGCGAGTTCCTGGTGTGTCGCCACGTGGCATTCTCAAGTCTGCCTTAGGGACAGGTGGCCTTGGAGATGCTGTCCCCTTGGGACAAGAGGCACAGAAGAGGCCTGCCTTCTGCCCAGACTCCTTCCTTAGGGTGGAGTAAGCGCGCCTGCCCTAGCCTTCCCCTCGTGTCTTCCTTAAGTCAGGCTTCCGTCTCTACGCACAGGGAGCGGGTGACGATTGTCTTGCCACCATCCCGCTGTTCTCGCCAGGGCAGGCTCTCCTGCTTAGCGACTGTTTCCCGACAACAAGGCCAACGGCTCCTTCTCTTCTCCCGGGGAGGCGTTCTGCTCCTTCCCCAGACTTGCTCTTGGGGAGCACGGTGACAGCCGTGTCCCTATCCTTAAGGCCCTTTCCAGATGTACATGCATGATTCTCTCTCAGGCAGTGGGGATGTTAGGGCCAAGAGAATTTCGCCCATGCGGGTTTCTTCCTCCGTGCTGTGGAGACTAGCTCAGGCAAGCAGCAACAACATTCCACAAAGCGACTCAGATTCCCCAACGAATTCTGTGCTTTCCCAGAGGAGAGGCCTGGGCAAAGAGGCTTTCGCTGTATGGTGGTTTCTCCCACCTTGAGACTTGGCCTAGACAAGCACGAACATCATCCCGCAGAACCGATTCTGATTTCTAAGCAAATGGAGAGGGTGACACTTGTCTTGCCACACACCCGCTGTTCCTGCCATGCCAGGCTCTCCTGTGTCATGACTTTTTTTTAAGGCTGTTTCCACAGGCGCAACCACGCTACTCTCTCAGGTAGAGGAGATGCCCGAAAAAGAGGATTTCACTCCATGCGTGTATATTACACCGTGCTTCGGAGACTATGTTCAGGCAAGCGGCATCTGCATCGCACAGAACTGTCTCTAATTTCCCATAGAATGCTGTGCTTTCCTAGAGGTGATGCCCAGGCAAAGAGGCTTTCGCTTTATGCGGGATTCTCCCACCGTGCTGCCAATACTAGGCTAAAGCAAGCAGTAATAGCAGCCCACAGAACCGACACTTTTTTCCTAGCGATTGCTATGCTTTCTCAGACGTTTTCAGCTTGTCCTGAACCGCACGTCGCTGCTGCTTCCTCAGCAAGGATTTGGGTGTTTGCTCTGTCGCGTCAGGAAATTAGATGTGTGGGAAAGCTGGTGCCTCTTGGGCCTTGCTTCCCAGGCTCCATGGTCGCATCCTGGGTTCACCCTGCCAAGCGAACTATGCAGACACAGCCACAAGCCGGCAGCAGCGTGCGTGACCTAGGAAGACAGTCCATGCCAACTGCCATCTCCTGGCGTAGTAAGGCTTGGCTTTTTGCTCTGGCGTTCATGCAGACTCGGGGACTAGGCCAGTGCCTTTCCCTTAGAAAGGGAGTGGTGACAGGTTCCCTGCACAGCGCCCGTGCACTGGGATGGGGAGCTGTGGGGAACTGTCCCCCTTCTTCCCCGACACACCCCCTGCAACTCCAAATGCTTCCACATCTTGGAAAAGATGGCATCTAACTGCCCTTTCTTCCAGGGAGCTGTATCTACGTGTTCCGGCTATGCGCCTGGTGGCAAGCCCACGTCTGCTCTAGGGACAGGTGGCCTTGGAGATGCTGTCCCCTTGGGACAAGAGGCACAGAACAGGCCTGCCTTCTGCCCAGACTCCTTCCTCAGAGTGGAGTATGCACGCCAGCCCTAGCCGTCCCCACGTGTCTTCCTAAAGCAAGGCTTCTGTCTCTACACACAGGGAGCGTGTGACGCTTGTCTTGCCACCGTCCCGCTGTTCTCTCCAGGGCAATTTCACCTGCTTTGCGACAGTTTCCCGACAACAAGGCCAACGTCTCCTTCTCTTCTCCCGGGGAGGCGTTCTGCTCCTTCCCCAGACTTGCTCTTGGGGAACACGATGACAGCCGTGTCTCTATCGTTAAGGCCCTTTCCAGATGTACATCCACGCTTTTCTTCAGGCAGTGGGGATGCTAAGGCCAAGAGAATTTCGCTCCATGCGGGTTTCTTCGACCGTGGTACAGAGACTAGTTCAGGCAAGAGGCAGCAGCATCCCACAAAGCAACTCAGATTTCCCAACGAATGCTGTGCTTTCCCAGAGGAAAAGCCTGGGCAAAGAGGCTTCGCTCTATGCTGGTTTCTCCCACCTTGAGACTTGGACTAGGCAAGTACGAGCATCAGCCCGCAGAACCATCTCTGATTTCCAAGCAAATGGAGCGGGTGACACATGTCTTGCCACCTGCCCGGTATTCTTGCCAATGCAGGCTCTCCTGTTGCATAACCCTTTCCAGAAAGCAAGGCCAAGGGCCCCTTCCCTTCTCCTGGAGCGGCGAGCTACGCCTGGCCCCAACATGCTCTCAGGGAGCGCAGTGACAGACGTTTAACTTTCCTTAAGTCTGTTTCCACAGGTGCAACCACGCTTCTCTCTCAGGCAGAGGGGATGCCCGGGCAAAGAGGATTTCGCTCCATGCGCGTTTATTACACCGTGCTTAGGAGACTATGTTCAGCAAGCGGCATCATCATCGCACAGAACTGACTGTGATTTCCCAAAGAATGCTGTGCTTTCCTAGAGGGATGCCCAGGCAAAGAGGCTTTCTCTCTATGCGGGATTCTCCCACTGTGCTGCCAATACTAGACTAAGGCAAGCAGAAACAGCAGCCCGTAAAACCGACTCTTTTTTCCTAGCGACTACTATGCTTCCGCAGAGGTTTTCAGCTTGGCTTGAATCGCAGTTCGCTGCTGCTTCCTCATCAAGGCTTTGGGCATTCGCTCTGTCGTGTCAGGGATGTAGATCTGCGGGAGAGCCGGTGCCTCTTGGGCCTTGCTTTCCAGGGCTCCATGTTCGGACCCTGGGATCACCCAGCCAGGCTGAATAACGCAGACACAGGCACAACCCTGCTGCAGCGTGCGTGGCCTAGGATGACACTCCATGTCAACTACCATCTCCTGGCGTAGTAAGGCTTGGCTTTTTGCTCTCGCGTTCAGGCGGACTAGCGGACTAGGCCAGTGCCTTCCCCATAGGAGAGGAGAGGCGACAGGATCCCTGCACAGCGCTCGTGCACTGGGATGGGGAGCAGTGGGGGACTGCCACACTTCGTCCCCGACACACCCCTGCCACCCCCAACGCTGCCACATCTTGGAAGAAGATGGCATCTGACTGCCCTTTCTTCCAGGGAGCTGTATCTGCGAGTTCCGGGTATGGCGCCTGGTGGCAGGACTACGTCTGCCCTACGCACTAGTGGCCGCGGACATGCTGTCCCCTTGGGACAAGAGGCAAGAACAGGCCTGCCGTCTGCCCAGACTCCTTCCGCAGAATGCAGTATGCGCGTCTGCCCTAGCCGTCCCCTCGTGTCTTCCTAAAGCCATTCTTCCTTTCCTACGCACAGGAAGCGGGTGACGCATGTCTTGTAACCGTTCCACTCTTCTGGCCAGGGCAGGCTCTCCTGCTTTGCGACTGTTTCCCGACAACAAGGACAACGGCTCCTTCTCTTCTCCCGGGGAGGCGTTCTGCTCCTTCCCCAGACTTGCTCTTGGGGAGCACGGTGACAGCCATGCCCCTTTCCTTAAGGCCCTTTCCAGATGTGCATCCATCTTCTCTCTCAGGCAGTGGGGATGCTAGGGCCAAGAGAATTTCGCTCCATGCGGTTTTTTCCACCGTGGTGCGGAGTAAAGCTCAGGCAAGCAGCATCAGCATCCCACAAACCCGATTCAGATTTCCCAACGAATGCTGTGCTTTCCCAGAGGAGGAGCCTGGGCAAAGAGGCTTTCACTGATACTGGGTTCTCCCACTTTGAGACTTGGCCTAGGTAAGCAGCAACAGCAGCCCACAGAACCGACTCTTTTTTCCCAGCGACTGCTATGCTTTCCCAGAGGTTTTAGCTTGGCCCGATCCGCACTTCGCTGCTGCTTCTTCAGCAAGGCTTTGGGCACGTGCTCTGTCGCGTCAGGGAAGTAGATCTGCGGGAGAGCTTGTGCCTCTTGGGCCTTGCTTTCCCGGGCTCCATGGTCGCATCCTGGGTTCACCCTGCCAGGCGAACTATGCAGACACAGCCACCAACCTGCAGCAGCGTGCGTGACCTAGAATGACAGTCCATGCCAACTGCCATCTCCTGGCGTAGTAAGGCTTGGCTTTTTGCTCTGGAGTTCAGGCGGACTCGGAGACTAGGCCAGTGCATTCCCCTGAGAAAGGAGAAGCGACAAGATCCCTGCACAGCGCCCGTGCACTGGGATGCGGAGCTGTGGGGGACTGTTTCCACTTCTTCCCCAAACAACCCCCTGCCAACCACAACGCTGTCACATCCTGAGGGAGAAGGAATCTGACTGTCCTTTCTTCCAGGGAGCTGTATCTGCGAGTTCCGGGTATGGCGCCTCGTGGCATGCCCACGTCTGCCCGAGGGACAGATGGCCTTGGAGATGCTGTCCCCTTGGGACAAGAGGCACAGAACAGGCCTGCCTTCAGCCCAGACCCATTATTCAGAGTGGAGTATGCGCGCTTGCCCTACCTGTCCCCTCTTGTCCTCCTTAAGCCAGTCTTCCGTCAATACTCACACAGAGCGGGTGACGATTGTCTTGCCACTATCCCGCTGTTCTCGTCAGGGCAGGCTCTCCTGCTTTGCGAGTGTTTCCTGACAACAAGGCCAACGGCTCCTTCTCTACTCCTGGGGAGGCGTTCTGCTCCTTTCCCAGACTTGCTCGTGGGGAGCACCGTGACAGCCATGTCCCTATCCTTAAGGCCATTTCCAGATGTGCATCCACGCTTCTCTCTCAGGCAGTGGGGATGCTAGGGCCAAGAGAATTTCGCTCCATGTGGGTTTCTTCCACCGTGCTGCGGAGACTAGCTCAGGCAAGCAGCAGCAGCATCCCACAAACCCGATTCAGATTTCCCAATGAATGCTGTGATTTCCCAGGGGAGAAGCCTGGGCAAAGAGGCTTTCACTGTATGGTGGTTTTTCCCACCTTGAGCCTTGGCCTAGGCAAGCACGAGCAGCAGCCCGCAAATTCGACTCTGATTTCTCAGCAAATGGAGTGGGTGACACTTGTCTTGCCACGCACCCGCTATTCTTGCCTATGCAGGCTCTCCTGTTTCATGACTTTTCCGTAAGGCAGTTTCCACAGGCGCAACCATGCTTCTGTCTCAGGTAGAGGGGATGCCCGGGTAAAGAGGATTTCGCTCCATGCGGCTTTATTACACCGTGCTTTGGAGACTATGTTCAGGCAATCGGCATCAGCATCGCACAGAACAGACTCTGATTTCCCAAAGAATGCTGTGCTTTCCCTGAGGCGATGCCCAGGGAAAAAGGCTTTCGCTCTATGCGGGATTCTCCCACCGTGCTGCCAATACTAGGCTAAAGCAAGTAGCAACAGCAGCCTACAGAACCGACTCTTTTTTCCTAGCATTCGCTATGCTTTCGCAGAGGTTTTCAGCTTGGCCTGAACCGCACTACGCTGCTGCTTCTTCAGCAAGGCTTTGGGCATTTACTCTGTCGCATCAGGGAAGTAGATTTGCGGGAGAGCTGGTGCTCCTTGTTCCTTGTATCCCGGGTACCATGATCGCACCCTGGGTTCACACTGCCAGGCCGAACTCGCAGACACAGCCACAAGCCTGCAGCAGCGTGCGTGGCCTCGGATGACAATCCATGCCAACTGCCATCTCCTGGCCCGTACGGCTTGGCTTTTTGCTCTGGCATTCAGGCAGACTCGGGGACAAGGTCATTGCCTTCCCCATAGGAGAGGTGAGGCGACAGGATCCCTGCATACCGACCGTGCACTGGGATGGGAAGCTGTGGGGGACTGTCCCCACTTCTTCCCCGACACACCCCCTGCAAAGCCAAACGCTGCCATATCTTGTAGGAAGATGGCATTTGACTGCCCTTTCTTCCAGGGAGCTGTATCTGCGAGTTCCGGGTATGGCGCCTGGTGGTTGGCCCACGTCTGCCCTAGGGACAGGTGGCCTTGGAGATGCTGTCCCCTTGGGACAAGAGGCACAGAACAGGCCTTCCATCTGCCCAGACTCCTTCCTCAGAATGGAGTTTGCGCGCCTGCCCTAGCCATCCCCTCGTGTCTTCCCTAAGCCAGGCTTCCGTCTCTACGCACAGGGAGCGATTGACGCTTGTCTTGCCACCGTCCCGCTGTTCTCGCCAGGGCAGGCTCTCCTGCTTTGTGACTATTTCCGGACAACAAGGCCCACAGTGCCTTCTCTTCTCCAGGGTAGGCGTTCTGCTCCTTCCCAAGACTTGCTCTTGGGGAGCACGGTGAAAGCCGTGTCCCTTTCATTAAGGCCTTTTCTAGATGTGCATCCACGCTCTCACTCAGGCAGTGGGGATGCTAGGGCCAAGAGACTTTCAATCCATGCGGGTTTCTTCCACCGTGCTGTGGAGACTAGCTGAGGCAAGCAGCAGCAGCATCCCACAAACACGATTGAGATTTTCCAACGAATGCTGTGCTTTCCCAGAGGAGAAGCCTGGGCAAAGAGGCTTTCGCTGTATGCTGGTTTCTCCCACTTGATACATGGCCTAGCATAGCAGAAGCAGCAGCGCGCAGAACCGAGTCTGATTTCTAAGCAAACGGAGAGGGTGAACTTGTCTTCCACCCGCCTGCTATTCTTGGCTATGCAGCCTCTCAGGTTTCAGGACTTTTCCTTAAGGCTGTTTCAACATTCGAAACCACGCTTCACTCTCAGGAAGAGGGGATGCCGGGGAAAGAGGATTTCACTCCATGAGGGTTTATTACACCATGCTTCGGAGACTCTTTTCAGGTAAGCGGCATCAGCATCGCACAGAACCGACTCTGATTTCCCAAAGAATGATGTGCTTTCCTAGAGGGGATGCCCAGGCAAAGAGGCTTTCGCTCTATGCAGGATTCTCCCACCGTGCTGCCAATACAAGGCTAAAGCAAGCAGCAACGGCAGCCCACAGAACCGTCTCTTTTTTCCAAGCGATTGCTATGCTTTCGCAGAGGTTTTCAGATTGTCCCGATCTGTACTTCGCTGTTGCTTCTTCAGCAAGGATTTGGGCATTTGTTATGTCGCGTCAGGAAGTAGATCTGTGGGAGAACTGGTGCATCTTGGGTTTTGCTTTCCCGGGCTCCATTGTCGCATCCTGGGTTCACCCTGCCAGGCCTAACTGTGCAGACACAGCCACTACCCTGCAGCAGCGTGCGTGGCCTAGGGTGAGAGTCCATGCAAACGGCCATCTCCTAGCGTAGTAAGGCTTGGCTTTTTACTCTGCCGTTCAGGCGGACTTGGGGACTAGGCCAGTGCCTTCCCCTTAGGAAAGGAGAGGCGACATGATCCGTGCACAGAGCCCGTGCCCTGGGATGGGGAGCTGTGGGGGACTGTCCACACTTCTTCCCCGACACACCCCCTGCCACCCCCATAATTGCCCCATCTTGGAGGAAGATGGCATCTGACTGCCCTTTCTTCCAGGGAGCTGTATCTGCGAGTTCCGGGTATGGAGCCTGGTGGCAAGCCCCCGTATGCCCTAGGGACAGGTGTCCGTGGAGATGCTGTCCCCTTGGGACATGAGACACAGAACTGGCCTGCCGTCTTCCCAGACTCCTTCCTCAGAGTGTCGTATGCACGCCTGCCCTAGACGTCCCCTCCTGTTTTCCTAAAGCCAGGCTTCCATCTCTACGCACAGTGAGCCGGTGACGCTTGTCTTGCCACCCTCCCGCTGTACTCCCCAGGGAAGGCTCTCCTGCTTTGCGACTATTTCCCGACAACAAGGCCAACGGCTCCTTCTCTGTCCTGGGGAGGCGTTCTGCTCCTTCCCCAGACTTGCTCTTGGGGAGCACGGTGACAGCCGTGTCCCTATCCTTAAGGCCCTTTCAAGATATGCATCCACGCTTCTCTCGCAGGCAGTGGGGATGCTAGGGCCAAGAGAATTTCGCTCCATGCGAGTTTCTTCCACCGTGCTACGGAGACTAGCTCAGGCAAGCAGCAGCAACAGCCCCCAAACCCGATTCAGATTTCCCAACGAATGCTGTGCTTTCCCAGAGGAGAAGCCTGGGAAAAGAGGTTGTAACTATATGCTAATTTCTCCCACCTTGAGACTTGGCCTAGGCAAGCATGAGCGGTAGCCCACAGAACGGACTCTGATTTCTAAGCAAACGGAGAGGGTGACACTTGTCTTGCCAAACGCCCGCTGTTCTTTCCATGGCAGGCTCTCCTGTTTCATGACTTTTCCTTAAGGCTGATTCCACAGGCGCAACCACGCTTCTCTCCCGGGTAGAGCAAATGCCCGGGCAAAGAGGATTTCACTCCAAGCGGGTTTATTACACCATGCTTCGGAGACTATGTTCAGGCAAGAGGCATCAGCATCGCACAGAACCGACTCTGATTTCCCAACGAATGCTGTGCTTTCCCTGAGGTGAAGTCTGGGCAAAGAGGCTTTCGCTGTATGCTGGTTTCTCCCACCTTGAGACTTGGCCTAGGCAAGCAAGAGCAGCAGGGTGCAGAACCGACTCTGATTTCTAAGCAAACGGAGAGGGTGACCCTTGTTTTGCACCCGCCCGCTATTCTTGCCTATGCAGGCTCTCCTGTTAAATGACTTTTCCTTAAGGCTGTTTCCACAGGCGCAACCACGCTTCTCTCTCACGCAGAGGGGATGCCCGGGCAAAGAGGATTTCGCTGCATGCGGGTTTATTACACCGTTCTTCGGAGACTATGTTCAGGCAAGCGGCATCAGCATCGCACAGAACCGACTCTGATTTCCCAAAGAATGCTGTGCTTTCCTAGAGGGGATGCCCAGGCAAAGAGGCTTTTGCTCTATGCGGGATTCTCCCACCGTGCTGCCAATACTAGGCTAAAGCAAGTAGCAACAGCAGCCCACTGATCTGACTCTATTTTCCTAGCCACTGCTATGCTTTCACAGAGGTTTTCAGCTTGGCCTGAAACTCTCTTCGCTGTTGCTTCTTCAGAAAGGCTTTAGGCGTTTGCTCTGTTGCGTCAGGGAAATAGATCTGCGGTAGAGCTGGTGCCTCTTGGTCCTTGCTTTCCCGGGCTCCATGGTCGCATCCTGGGTTCACCATGCCAGGGCGAACTACGCAGACACAGCCACAGGACTGCAGCTTTGTGCGTGGCCTAGGATGACAGTCCATGCCAACTGCCATCTCCTGGTGTAGTAAGGCTTGGCTTTTTGCTCTGGCGTACAGGCGGATTTGGGGACTAGGCCAGTGCCTTCCCCTTAGGAAAGGATAGGCGACACGATCCCTGCACAGCGCCCGTGCACTAGGATGGGGATCTGTGGAGGACTGTCGCCACTTCTTGCCCCACACACCCCTGCCAACCCCAACGCTGCCACATCTTGTAGGAAGATGGCATCTAACTGCCCTTTCTTCCAGGGAGCTCTGTCTACGAGTTCCGGTTATGAAGCCTGGCGGCAAGCCCACGAATGCCCTAGGGAAAGGTGGCCTTGGAGATGCTGTCCCCTTGGGTCAAGAGTCACGGAACAGGCCTGCCTTCTGCTCAGACTCCTTCCTCAGACTGGAGTATGCACGCCAGCCCAAGCCATCCCTTCGTGTCTTCCTAAACCAAGGCTTCTGTCTCTACGTACAGGGAGCGGGTGACGATTGTCTTGCCACCGTCCCGCTGTTCTCGCCAGGGCGGGCACTCCTGCTTCATTACTTTTCCTTAGGCTTTTTCCACAGGGGCAACCATGCCTCTCTCTCAGGAAGAGGGGATGCCCGGGCAAAGAGGATTTTGCTCCATGCGGGTTTATTACACTGTGCTTCGGAGACTATGTTAGGCAAGCGGCATCAGCATCGCACAGAACCGACTCTGATTTCCCAAAGAGTGCTGTGCTTTCCTAGAGGGAATGCCCAGGCAAAGAGGCTTTTGCTCTATGCAGGTTCCTTCAACCGTGCTGCCAATACTAGGCTAAAGCAAGCAGCAACAGCAGCCCACAGAACCGACTCTTTTTTCCTAGCCCCTGCTATGCTTTCGCAGAGGTTTTCAGTTGGCCTGAACCGCACTTTGCTGCTGCCTCCTCACCAAGGCTTTGGGCGTTTGCTCTGTCGCTGCAGGGAAGTAGATCTGCGGGAAAGCTGGTGCCTCTTGGCCTTGCTTTCCCGAGCTCCATGGTCGCACCCTGGGTTCACCCTGCTAGGCCGAACTATGCAGACACATCCACAACCTGCAGCAGCCTACATGGCCTAGGATGACACTCCATGCCAAATGCTATCTAATGGCGTAGTAAGCCGTGGCTTTTTGCTCCGGCGTTCAGGCGGACACGGGGACTAGGCCAGTGCCTTCCCCTTAGTAGAGTAGAGGCGACAGGATCCCTGCAGAAGGCCCGTGTACCGGGATGGGGAGCTGTGAGGGACTGTCCCCACTTCTTCCCCGACACACCCCCTGCTACCCCCAACGCTGCCACATCTTGGAGGAAGATGGCATCTGACTGCCTTTTCTTCCAGGGAGCTGTATCTGCGAGTTCCGAGTATGGCGCCTGGTGGAAGGCCCACGTCTGCCCTAGGGACAGGTGGCCTTGGAGATGCTGTCGCCTTGGGACAAAAGTCACAGAACAGGCCTGCCATCTTCCCAGACTCCTTCCTCAGAGTGGAGTATGCGCGTCTGCCCTAGCCGTCCACTCGTGTCTTCCTAAAGCCAGGCTTCCATCACTACACACAGGAAGCGGCTGACGCATGTCTTGTCACCGTCCTGCTGTTCTCACCAGTGCGGGCTCTCCTTCTTTGCGACTGTTTCGTGAAAACAAGGCCAACGGCTCCTCTTCTCCTGGGGAGACGCTCTGTTCCTTCCCCCGACTTGCTCTTGGGGAGCACGGTGACAACCATATCCCTTTCCTTAAGGCCCTTGCCATATGAGCATCCATGCTTCTCTCTCAGGCAGTGGGGATGCTAGGGCCAAGAGAATTTCAGTCCATGCGGGTTTCTTATACCTTGCTGCGGAGACTAGCTCAGGCAAGCAGCAGCCGCATCCCACAAACCCTATTCAGATTTCCCAACGAATTCTGTGCTTTACCATAGTAGAAGCCGGGGACAAAGAGGCATTTGCTATATGCTCGTTTCTCCCATACTCAGACTTGGCCTAGGTAAGCAGGAGCAGCAGCCCACAGAATCGACTCTGATTTCTAAGCAAATGGAGAGGGTGACACTTGTCTTGCCACCCGCCCGCTATTCTTTCCTATGCTGGCTCTCCTGTCATGACTTTCCTTAAGGCTGTTTTCACAGGCGCAACCACGCTTCTCTCTCAGGCAGAGGGGATGCCTGGGCAAAGAGTATTTGGCTCCATGCGGGTTTATTACACCACGCTTCGGAGACTAAGTTCAGCCACGTGGCATCAGGATCACACAGAACCGACTCTGATTTCCCAAAGAATGCTGTGCTTTCCGAGAGGTGATGCCCAGGCAAAGAGGATTTCGCTCTATGCGGGATTCTCCCACCGTGCTGCCAGTACTAGGCTAAAGCAAGCAACAACAGCACCCCACAGAACCGACTCTTTTTTCCTACCGATTGCCATGATTCTGCAGAGGTTTTCAGCTTGGCCTGAACCGCACTTCGCTGCTTCTTACTCAGCAAGGCTTTGGGCGTATGCTCTGTCGCGTCTGGGAAGTAGATCTGCGTGAGAGCTGGTGCCTCTTGGGCCTTGCTTTCCCGGGCTCCATGGTGGCACACTGGATTCAGCCTACCAGGCCTAACTACGCAGACACAGGCACCATCCTCCAGCAGCGTGTGTGGCCTAGGATGACACTCCATCCCAACTGCCATCTCCTGGTGTAGTAAGGCTTGGCTTTTAGCTCTGGCGTTCAGGCAGACTCGGGGACTAAGCCAGTGCCTTCCCCATAGGAGAGGAGAGGCGACAGGATCCCTGCACAGGGCGCGTACACTGGGATGGGGAGCTGTGGGGGACTGTCCACACTTATTCCCCGACACACCGGCTGCCACCCACAACGCTGCCACATCTTGGAGGAAGATGGCATCTGACTGCCCTTTCTTCCAGGTACCTGTCTGCGAGTTCAGGGTATGGCAAACAAGATGGTATGGCAAACGGAGATGGTGACACTTGTCTTGCAACCCCTCCCGCTGTTCTTGCCATGGCTGGCTCTCATGTTTCATGACTTTTCCTTAAAGCTGATTCCACAGGCTCAACCACGCTTCTCTCTCAGGTAGAGGGGATGCCCGGGCAAAGAGGATTTCGATCCATGCGGGTTTATTACACCGTGCTTCGGAGACAATGTTCAGTCAAGCGGCATCAGCATGGCACAGAACTGACTCTGATTTCCCAACGATTGCTGTTCTTTCCCAGAGGAGAAGCCTGGGCAAAGAGGCTTTCGCTGTATGCTGGTTTCTCCCACCTTGAGACTTGGCTTAGGCAAGCACGAGCATCAGCCCGCAGAACCGACACTGATTTCTAAGCAAACGGAGATGGTGACACTTGTCTTGCAACCCCTCCCGCTGTTCTTGCCATGGCTGGCTCTCATGTTTCATGACTTTTCCTTAACGCTGATTCCACAGGCTCAACCACGCTTCTCTCTCAGGTAGAGGGGATGCCCGGGCCAAGAGAATTTCGCTCCATGCGGGTTTCTTCCACCGTGCTGCGGAGACTAGCTCAGGCAAGCAGCAGAAGCATCCCACAAACCCGATTCAGATTTCCCAACGAATTCTGTGCTTTCCCAGAAAAGAAGCCTGGGCAAAGAGGCTTTCGCTGTATGCTGGTTTCTTCCACCTTGAGACTTGGCCTAGGAAAGCATGAGCAGCAGGCCGCAGAACCGACAGATTTCTAAGCAAACGGAGAGGGTGACACTTGTCTTGCCACCCGCCCGCTATTCTTTCCTAAGAGGCTCTCTCTTTTCATGACTTTTCCTAAAGCCTTTTCCACAGGCGCAACCACGCTTCTCTCTCAGGTAGAGGGGATGCCCGGGCAAAGAGGATTTCGATCCATGCGGGTTTATTACACCGTGCTTCAGAGACTATGTTCAGGCAAGCGGCATCAGCATCGCACAGAACCGACTCTGATTTCCCAAGGAATGCTGTGCTTTCTGAGAGGGGATGCCCAGGCAAAGAGGCTTGCGCTCTATGCGGGAATTCTCCCACTGTGCTGCCAATACTAGTCTAAAGCAAGCAGCAACAGCAGCCCACAAAACCGACTCTTTTTTCCTAGCGATTGCTATGCTTTCACAGAGGCTTTCCGCTTGGCCTGAACCGCACTTTGCTGCTGTTTCCTCAGCAAGGATTTGGGTGTTTGCTCTGTCGCGTCAGGGAAGTCGATCTGCGGTAAAGCTGGTGCCTCTTGGGATTTGCTTTCCCGGGCTCCATGGTCGCATCCTGGGTTCACCCTTCCAGGGCGAACTACAAGACACAGCCACAAGACTGCAGCAGCGTGCGTGGCCTTGGATGACACTCCATGCCAACTGCCATCTCCTGGGGCAGTAAGGCTTGGCTTTTTGCTCTTGTGTTCAGGCTGACTCAGGGACTAGGCCAGTGCCTTCCCCATAGGAAAGGAGAGGCAACAGGATCCCTGCACAGCGCACATGCACTGGGGTGGGGAGCTGTGGAGGACCGTCCTCACTTGTACCCCGACACACCCCCTGCCACCCCCAACGCTACCACATCTTGGAATAAGATGGCATCTGACTGCCCTTTCTTCCAGGGAGCTTTATCTGCGAGTTCCGGGTATGGTGCCTGGTGGGAAGCCCATGTCTGCCCTAGGGACATGTATCCTTGGAGATGCTGTCCCCTTGGGACAAGAGGCACAGAACAGGCCTGCCTTCTGCCCAGACTCCTTCCTCAGAGTGCAGTATGTGCGCCAGCCCTAGCCGTCCCCTCGTGTCTTCCTTTAGCCAGGCTTCCGTCTCTACGCACAGGGAACGGTTGACGCTTGTATTGCCACCACCCCGCTGTTCTCGCCAGGCAGGCTCTCCTGTTTTGCGACTGTTTCCCGTCAAGAAGGCCAACAGCTCCTTCTCTTCTCCCGGGGAGGCGTTCTGTTCCTTCCCAAACGTGCTCTTGGGGAGCACGGAGACAGCCGTGTCCCTATATTAAGGCCCTTTCCAGATGTGCATCCACGCTTCTCTCTCAGGCAGTCGGGATGCTAGGGCCAAGAGAATTTCGCTCCATGCGGGTTTCTTCCACCGTGCTGCGGAGACTAGCTCAGGCAAGCAGCAGAAGCATCCCACAAACCCGATTCAGATTTCCCAACGAATTCTGTGCTTTCCCAGAGGAGAAGCCTGGGCAAAGAGGCTTTCAATGTATGCTGGTTTCTTCCACCTTGAGACTTGGCCTAGGAAAGCACGAGAGCAGCCCGCTGAACCGACAGATTTCTAAGCAAACGGAGAGGGTGACACTTGTCTTGCCACCCGCCCGCTATTCTTTCCTAAGAGGCTCTCTCTTTTCATGACTTTTCCTAAAGCCTTTTCCACAGGCGCAACCACGCTTCTCTCTCAGGTAGAGGGGATGCCCGGGCAAAGAGGATTTCGATCCATGCGGGTTTATTACACCGTGCTTCAGAGACTATGTTCAGGCAAGCGGCATCAGCATCGCACAGAACCGACTCTGATTTCCCAAGGAATGCTGTGCTTTCCTAGAGGGGATGCCCAGGCAAAGAGGCTTGCGCTCTATGCGGGAATTCTCCCACTGTGCTGCCAATACTAGTCTAAAGCAAGCAGCAACAGCAGCCCACAAAACCGAATCTTTTTTCCTAGTGATTGCTATGCTTTCACAGAGGCTTTCCACTTGGCCTGAACCGCACTTTGCTGCTGTTTCCTCAGCAAGGATTTGGGTGTTTGCTCTGTCGCGTCAGGGAAGTCGATCTGCGGTAAAGCTGGTGCCTCTTGGGATTTGCTTTCCCGGGCTCCATGGTCGCATCCTGGGTTCACCCTTCCAGGGCGAACTACACAGACACAGCCACAAGACTGCAGCAGCGTGCGTGGCCTTGGATGACACTCCATGCCAACTGCCATCTCCTGGGGCAGTAAGGCTTGGCTTTTTGCTCTGGTGTTCAGGCTGACTCAGGGACTAGGCCAGTGCCTTCCCCATAGGAAAGGAGAGGCTACAGGATCCCTGCACAGCGCACATGCACTGGGGTGGGGAGCTGTGGAGGACTGTCCTCACTTCTACCCCGACACACCCCCTGCAACCCCCAACGCTACAACAACTTGGAGGAAGATGGCATCTGACTGCCCTTTCTTCCAGGGAGCTTTATCTGCGAGTTCCGGGTATGGCGCCTGGTGGGAAGCCCATGTCAGTCCTAGGGACAGGTGGCCTTGGAGATGCCGTCCCCTTTGGACAAGAGACACAGAACATGCCTGCCTTCTGCCCATAATCCTTCCTCAGAGTGGGATATGCGCGCTTGCCCTAGGCGTCCCCTCGTGTCTTCCTTTAGCCAGGCTTCTGTCTCTACGCACAGGGAACGGGTGACGATTGTCTTGCCACCATCCCGCTGTTCTCTCCAGGACAGGCTCTCCTGCTTTGCGACTGTTTCCCGACAACAAGGCCAACGGCTCCTTCACGTCTCCCGGGGAGGTGTTCTGCTCCTTCCCCAGACTTACTCCTGGGAGCACGGTGACATCCGTGTCCCTATCCTTAAGGCCCTTTCCAGATGTGCATCCATGGTTCTGTCTCAGGCAATGGGGATGCTAGGGCCAAGAGAATTTGGCTCCATTCGGGGTTCTTCCACCGTGCTGCGGAGACTAGCTCAGTCAAGCAGCATAAGCTTATCACAAAGCGACTCAGATTTCCCAACGAATCCTGTGCTTTCCCAGAGGAGAAGCCTGGGCAAAGTGCTGTCTATGGATGGTGGTTTTCCCACCTTGAGACTTGTTCTAGGCAAGCACGAGCAGTAGCACGCAGAAGTGAATCTGATTTCTCAGTATATGGAGAGCGTGACACTTGTCGTGCCAGCTCTCTGCTCTTCTTGCCATGGCAGGCTCTCCTGTTTCATGACCGTTTCAGGACAGCAAGGCCAAGGGCCCCTTCTCTTCTCCTAGATCGACGTGCTACGCCTGGAGCAGCAATGATCCCAGGGAGCACAGTACCAGAAGTTTCCCTTTCCTTAAGGCTGTTTCCACAGGCGGTAACACTCTTCTCTCTCAGGTAGAGGGGATGCCCAGGCAAAGAGGATTACGCTCCATTCGGGTTTATTACACCGTGCTTCGGAGACTCTGTTCATGCAAGCGGCATCAGCATCGCACAGAACCGACTCTGATTTCCCAAAGAATGCTGTGCTTTCCCTGAGGGGATGCCCGGGGAAAAAGGCTTTCTCTCTATGGAGGATACTCCCACCGTGCTGCCAATACTAGGCTAAGGCAAGCAGCAACAGCAGCCCACAGGACCGACTCTTTTTTCCTAGCGACTGCTATGCTTTCACAGAGGTTTTCAGTTGGCCTGAACCGCACTTCGCTGCTGCTTCCTCAGCAAGGCTTTGGGCGTTTGCTCTGTCACTTCAGGGAAGTAGATCTGCGGGAGAGCTGGTGCCTCTTCGGTCTTGCTTTCCCGGGCTCCATGGTCGCACCCTGGATTCACCATGCCACGCCGAACTACGCAGACACAGCCACAACCCTGCAGCAGCGTGCGAGGCCTTGACGACAGTCCATACCAACTTCCATCTAATGGCGTAGTAAGGCTTGGCTTTTTGCTCTGGCGTTCAGGCGTACTTGGGGACTCGTCCAGTGCCTTCCCCTTAGGAGAGGTGAGGTGACAGGATCCTTGCACAGGGCCCGTGTACTGGGA
Organism: Neogale vison; assembly: GCF_020171115.1. NCBI lineage: Eukaryota > Metazoa > Chordata > Mammalia > Carnivora > Mustelidae > Neogale > Neogale vison. Next base: position 44,457,941 of record NC_058104.1, read on the forward strand.
TGGGTGCTTCTTCCCCGACACACCCCCTGCTACCCGCAAAGCTTCCACATCTTGGAGGAAGATGGCATCTGACTGCCCTTTCTTCCAGGGAGCTGTATCTGCGAGTTCCGGGTATGGCGCCTTGTGGCAGGCCCATGTCTGCCCTAAGGACAAGAGGCTTTGGAGATGCTGTCCCCTTGGGAAAAGAGGCACAGAACAGGCCTGCCGTCTGCCCAGACTACTTCCTCAGAGTGGAGTATGCGCGGCTGCCCTAGCCGTCCCCTCGTTTCTTCCTAAAGCCAGGCTTCCGTCCCTATGCACAGGAAGCGGTTGAGGCTTGTCTTGCCACCATCCCGCTGTTCTCGCCAGGGCAGGCTCTCCAGCTTTGCGACTGTTTCCCGACAACAAGGTCAACGACTCTGTCTCTTCTCTGGGGAGGCGTTCTGCTCCTTCCCCAGACTTGCTCTTGGGGAGCACGGTGACAGCCGTGTCCCTATCCTTAAGGCCCTTTCCAAATGTGCATCCACGCTTCTCTCACAGGCAATGGGGATTATAGGGCCAAGAGAATTTCAGTCCATGTGGCTTTCTTCCACCGTGCTGCGGAGTCTAGCTCAGGCAAGCAGCAGCAGCAGACCACAAACGCGATTCAGATTTCCCAACGAATGCTGTGCTTTCCCGTAGTAGAAGCCAGGGACAAAGAGGCTTTCGCTCTATGCTGGTTTCTCCCACCTTCAGACTTGGCCTAGGCAAGCAGGAGCAGCAGCTCGCAGAACCGACTCTGATTTCTAAGCAAACGGAGAGAGTGACAATTGTCTTGCCACACGCCCGCTATTTTTTCCAATGCAGGCTCTTCTGTTGCATGACCCTTTCCAGACAGCAAGGCCAAGGGCCCCTACTCTTCTGCTGGAGCAGCGTGGTACGCCTAGGCCAGACATTCTCACAGGGAGCGCAGTGACAGACTTTTCCCTTTCCTTAAGGCTGTATCCACAGGCGCAACCAAGATTCACTCTCAGGTAGAGGGGATGCCCAAGCAAAGAGGGTTTTGCTCCATGCGGGTTTATTACACCGTGCTTCAGAGACTATGTTCAGGCAAGCGGCATCAGCATCGCACAGAACCGACTCTGATTTCCCAAAGAATGCTGTGCTTTCCTAGAGTAGAAGCCTGCGCAAAGAGGTTTTCGCTGTATCCTGGTTTCTCCCACCTTGAGACTTGGCCTAGGCTTGCACGAGCAGCAGCCCGCAGAACCGACTCTGATTGCTAAGGAAAAAGAGAGGGTGACATTTGTCTTGCCACCTGCCCGCTATTCTTGCCTATGCGGGCTCTCTTGTTTCATGACTTTTCCTTAAGGCTGATTCCACAGGCGCAACCACGCTTCTCTCTCAGGTTGAGGTGGATACCCAGGCAAAAAGGATTTCACTCCAAGCAGGTTTATTACACCGTGTTTCGGAGGCTATGTTCAGGCAAGCGGCATCAGCATCGCACAGAACCGACTCTGATTTCCGAACGAATGCTGTGCTTTCCCAGAGGAGAAGCCTGGGCAAAGAGGCTTTCATTGTATCCTGGTTTCTCCCAACTTGAGACTTGGCCTAGGCATGCACGAGCTGCAGCCCGCAGAACCGACTCTGATTTCTAAGCAAACGGAGAGGGTGACACTTGTCTTGCCATCCGCCAGCTATTCTTGCCTATGCAGGCACTACTGTTTCATGAATTTCCTAAATGCTGTTTCCACAGGCGCAACCACGTTTCTCTCTCATGTAGAGGGGATGCCTGGGCAAAGTGGATTTCACACCATGCGGTTTTATTACACAGTGTTTCAGAGACTATATTCAGGCAAGCGGCATCAGCATCACACAGAACCGACTCTGATTTCCCAAAGAATGCTGTGCTTTCCTAGAGGGGATGCCCAGGCAAAGAGGCTTTCGCTCTATGTGGGATTTTCCCACCGTGCTACCAGTACTAGGCTCAAGCAAGCAGCAACATCAACCCACAGAACCGACTCTTTTTTTCCTAGCGATTGTTATGCTTTCGCAGAGGTTTTCAGCTGGGCCTGAACCGTACTTCACTGTTGCTTCCTCAGCAAGGCTTTGGGCGTTTGCTCTGTCGCGTCAGGGAAGTAGATCTGCGGGAGAGCTGGTGCCTCTTGGGCCTTGCTTTCCCGGGCTCCATGGTCGCACCCTGGGTTCACCCTGCCAGGCCGAACTATGCAGACACAGGCTCAAGCCTGAAGCAGTGTGCGTGCCCTAGGATGATACTCCATGCCAACTGCCATCTACTGGCGTAAAAAGGCTTGGCTTTTTGCATTGGCGTTCAGGCGGACTCAGGGACTAGGCCAGTGACTTCACCTTAGGAGAGGAGAGGTGACAGGATCCCTGCACAGCGCCCGTACACTGGGATGGGGAGCTGTGCGGGACTGTCCCCACTTCTTCCCCGAAACACCCCCTGCTACCCCCAACACTGCCATATCTTGGAGGAAGATGGCATCTGACTGCCCTTTCTTCCAGGGACCTGTATCTGCGAATTCCGGGTATGGCACCTGTTGGCAGGCCCACGTCTGCCCTAGGGACAGGTGTCCTTGGAGATGCTGTCCCCTTGGGACAAGAGGCACAGAACAGGCATTCCTTCTGCCCAGACCCCTTCCTCAGAGTGGTGTATGCGCGCCTGCCCTAGACGTCCACTAGTGTCTGCCTTAAGACAGGCTTCCGTCTCTCCACACATTGAGCGGGAAACGATTGTCTTGACACCACCCCGCTGTTCTGACCAGGGCAGGCTCTCCTGCTTTTCGACTGTTTCCCAACAACAAGGCCAACGCTCCTTCTCTTCTCCTATGGAGGCATTCTGCTCCTGGGAGCACGGTGACAGACATTTCCCTATCCTTAAGGCCCTTTCTAAATGTGCATCCACTCTTCTCTCTCAGGTAGTGGGGATGCCAGGGTCAAGAGAATTTCGCTCCATGCATGTTTCTTCCACCGTGCAGTGGAGACTATCTCAGGCAAGCAGCAGCAGCAACCCACAAACCAGATTCAGATTTCCCAACGAATGCTGTGCTTTCCCAGAGGAGAAGCCTGGGCAAAGATGCTTTCGCTGTATGCTATTTTCTCGCACTTTGAGAATTGGCCTAGGCAAGCAGGGGCAGCAGTCTGCAGAAGTGACTCTGATTTCTCAGCAAATGGAGAGGGTGACACTTGTCGTTTCATCTTCCCACTGTTCTTGACATGGCAGGCTCCCCTGTTTCATGACCATTTCCAGACAGCAAGGCCAAGGGCCCCTTCTCTTCTCACGGAGCGGCGTGCTACGCCTGCCCAGCAATGCTCCCAGGGAGCACAGTAACAGACGTTTCCCTTTCCTTAGTACAGTTTCCACAGGCGCACCCACGCTTCTCTCACAGGCAGAGGGGTGCCCAGTATTTCGCTCCATGCGGGTTTTTTACACCGTGCTTCGGAGACTATGTTCAGGCAAGCGGCATCAGCATCGCACAGAACAGACTCTGATTTCCCAAGAATGCTGTGCTTTCCTAGAGGGGATGGCCAGGCAAAGAGGCTTTCGCTCTATGCGGGCTTCTCCCACCATGCTGCCTTACTAGGCTAAAGCAAGCAGCAACAGCAGCCCACAGAACCGACTCTTTTTTCCTATTGATTGCTATGATATCGCAGAGGTATTCAGCTTGGCCTCAACGGCACTTCGCTGCTGCTTCCTCAACAAGGCTTTGGGCGTTTGCGCTGTCACGTCAGGGAAGTAGATCTGCGGGAGAGCTTGTGCGTCTTGGGCCTTGCTTTGCCGGGCTCCGGGGTCGCATCTTGGGTTCACCCTGCCAGGCCGAACTACGCAGACACAGCCACCACGCTGCAGCAGCGTGCATGGCCTAGGATGACTGTCCATCCAACTGCCATCTCCTGCCGTAGTAAGGCTTGGCATTTTACTCTGGCGTTCAGGCGTTCTCGGGGACTAGGCCATTGCCTTCCCCATAGTAGAGGAGAGGCGACAGGATCCCTACACACTGTCCGTGCACTGGGATGGGGAGCTGTGGGAGACTATCCCCACTTCTTCCCCGACATATCTCCAGCCAACCCCAACGCTGCCACATCTTGGAGGAAGATGGCATCTGACTGTCCTTTCTTCCAGGTAGCTGTATCTGCGAGTTCCTGGTGTGTCGCCACGTGGCATTCTCAAGTCTGCCTTAGGGACAGGTGGCCTTGGAGATGCTGTCCCCTTGGGACAAGAGGCACAGAAGAGGCCTGCCTTCTGCCCAGACTCCTTCCTTAGGGTGGAGTAAGCGCGCCTGCCCTAGCCTTCCCCTCGTGTCTTCCTTAAGTCAGGCTTCCGTCTCTACGCACAGGGAGCGGGTGACGATTGTCTTGCCACCATCCCGCTGTTCTCGCCAGGGCAGGCTCTCCTGCTTAGCGACTGTTTCCCGACAACAAGGCCAACGGCTCCTTCTCTTCTCCCGGGGAGGCGTTCTGCTCCTTCCCCAGACTTGCTCTTGGGGAGCACGGTGACAGCCGTGTCCCTATCCTTAAGGCCCTTTCCAGATGTACATGCATGATTCTCTCTCAGGCAGTGGGGATGTTAGGGCCAAGAGAATTTCGCCCATGCGGGTTTCTTCCTCCGTGCTGTGGAGACTAGCTCAGGCAAGCAGCAACAACATTCCACAAAGCGACTCAGATTCCCCAACGAATTCTGTGCTTTCCCAGAGGAGAGGCCTGGGCAAAGAGGCTTTCGCTGTATGGTGGTTTCTCCCACCTTGAGACTTGGCCTAGACAAGCACGAACATCATCCCGCAGAACCGATTCTGATTTCTAAGCAAATGGAGAGGGTGACACTTGTCTTGCCACACACCCGCTGTTCCTGCCATGCCAGGCTCTCCTGTGTCATGACTTTTTTTTAAGGCTGTTTCCACAGGCGCAACCACGCTACTCTCTCAGGTAGAGGAGATGCCCGAAAAAGAGGATTTCACTCCATGCGTGTATATTACACCGTGCTTCGGAGACTATGTTCAGGCAAGCGGCATCTGCATCGCACAGAACTGTCTCTAATTTCCCATAGAATGCTGTGCTTTCCTAGAGGTGATGCCCAGGCAAAGAGGCTTTCGCTTTATGCGGGATTCTCCCACCGTGCTGCCAATACTAGGCTAAAGCAAGCAGTAATAGCAGCCCACAGAACCGACACTTTTTTCCTAGCGATTGCTATGCTTTCTCAGACGTTTTCAGCTTGTCCTGAACCGCACGTCGCTGCTGCTTCCTCAGCAAGGATTTGGGTGTTTGCTCTGTCGCGTCAGGAAATTAGATGTGTGGGAAAGCTGGTGCCTCTTGGGCCTTGCTTCCCAGGCTCCATGGTCGCATCCTGGGTTCACCCTGCCAAGCGAACTATGCAGACACAGCCACAAGCCGGCAGCAGCGTGCGTGACCTAGGAAGACAGTCCATGCCAACTGCCATCTCCTGGCGTAGTAAGGCTTGGCTTTTTGCTCTGGCGTTCATGCAGACTCGGGGACTAGGCCAGTGCCTTTCCCTTAGAAAGGGAGTGGTGACAGGTTCCCTGCACAGCGCCCGTGCACTGGGATGGGGAGCTGTGGGGAACTGTCCCCCTTCTTCCCCGACACACCCCCTGCAACTCCAAATGCTTCCACATCTTGGAAAAGATGGCATCTAACTGCCCTTTCTTCCAGGGAGCTGTATCTACGTGTTCCGGCTATGCGCCTGGTGGCAAGCCCACGTCTGCTCTAGGGACAGGTGGCCTTGGAGATGCTGTCCCCTTGGGACAAGAGGCACAGAACAGGCCTGCCTTCTGCCCAGACTCCTTCCTCAGAGTGGAGTATGCACGCCAGCCCTAGCCGTCCCCACGTGTCTTCCTAAAGCAAGGCTTCTGTCTCTACACACAGGGAGCGTGTGACGCTTGTCTTGCCACCGTCCCGCTGTTCTCTCCAGGGCAATTTCACCTGCTTTGCGACAGTTTCCCGACAACAAGGCCAACGTCTCCTTCTCTTCTCCCGGGGAGGCGTTCTGCTCCTTCCCCAGACTTGCTCTTGGGGAACACGATGACAGCCGTGTCTCTATCGTTAAGGCCCTTTCCAGATGTACATCCACGCTTTTCTTCAGGCAGTGGGGATGCTAAGGCCAAGAGAATTTCGCTCCATGCGGGTTTCTTCGACCGTGGTACAGAGACTAGTTCAGGCAAGAGGCAGCAGCATCCCACAAAGCAACTCAGATTTCCCAACGAATGCTGTGCTTTCCCAGAGGAAAAGCCTGGGCAAAGAGGCTTCGCTCTATGCTGGTTTCTCCCACCTTGAGACTTGGACTAGGCAAGTACGAGCATCAGCCCGCAGAACCATCTCTGATTTCCAAGCAAATGGAGCGGGTGACACATGTCTTGCCACCTGCCCGGTATTCTTGCCAATGCAGGCTCTCCTGTTGCATAACCCTTTCCAGAAAGCAAGGCCAAGGGCCCCTTCCCTTCTCCTGGAGCGGCGAGCTACGCCTGGCCCCAACATGCTCTCAGGGAGCGCAGTGACAGACGTTTAACTTTCCTTAAGTCTGTTTCCACAGGTGCAACCACGCTTCTCTCTCAGGCAGAGGGGATGCCCGGGCAAAGAGGATTTCGCTCCATGCGCGTTTATTACACCGTGCTTAGGAGACTATGTTCAGCAAGCGGCATCATCATCGCACAGAACTGACTGTGATTTCCCAAAGAATGCTGTGCTTTCCTAGAGGGATGCCCAGGCAAAGAGGCTTTCTCTCTATGCGGGATTCTCCCACTGTGCTGCCAATACTAGACTAAGGCAAGCAGAAACAGCAGCCCGTAAAACCGACTCTTTTTTCCTAGCGACTACTATGCTTCCGCAGAGGTTTTCAGCTTGGCTTGAATCGCAGTTCGCTGCTGCTTCCTCATCAAGGCTTTGGGCATTCGCTCTGTCGTGTCAGGGATGTAGATCTGCGGGAGAGCCGGTGCCTCTTGGGCCTTGCTTTCCAGGGCTCCATGTTCGGACCCTGGGATCACCCAGCCAGGCTGAATAACGCAGACACAGGCACAACCCTGCTGCAGCGTGCGTGGCCTAGGATGACACTCCATGTCAACTACCATCTCCTGGCGTAGTAAGGCTTGGCTTTTTGCTCTCGCGTTCAGGCGGACTAGCGGACTAGGCCAGTGCCTTCCCCATAGGAGAGGAGAGGCGACAGGATCCCTGCACAGCGCTCGTGCACTGGGATGGGGAGCAGTGGGGGACTGCCACACTTCGTCCCCGACACACCCCTGCCACCCCCAACGCTGCCACATCTTGGAAGAAGATGGCATCTGACTGCCCTTTCTTCCAGGGAGCTGTATCTGCGAGTTCCGGGTATGGCGCCTGGTGGCAGGACTACGTCTGCCCTACGCACTAGTGGCCGCGGACATGCTGTCCCCTTGGGACAAGAGGCAAGAACAGGCCTGCCGTCTGCCCAGACTCCTTCCGCAGAATGCAGTATGCGCGTCTGCCCTAGCCGTCCCCTCGTGTCTTCCTAAAGCCATTCTTCCTTTCCTACGCACAGGAAGCGGGTGACGCATGTCTTGTAACCGTTCCACTCTTCTGGCCAGGGCAGGCTCTCCTGCTTTGCGACTGTTTCCCGACAACAAGGACAACGGCTCCTTCTCTTCTCCCGGGGAGGCGTTCTGCTCCTTCCCCAGACTTGCTCTTGGGGAGCACGGTGACAGCCATGCCCCTTTCCTTAAGGCCCTTTCCAGATGTGCATCCATCTTCTCTCTCAGGCAGTGGGGATGCTAGGGCCAAGAGAATTTCGCTCCATGCGGTTTTTTCCACCGTGGTGCGGAGTAAAGCTCAGGCAAGCAGCATCAGCATCCCACAAACCCGATTCAGATTTCCCAACGAATGCTGTGCTTTCCCAGAGGAGGAGCCTGGGCAAAGAGGCTTTCACTGATACTGGGTTCTCCCACTTTGAGACTTGGCCTAGGTAAGCAGCAACAGCAGCCCACAGAACCGACTCTTTTTTCCCAGCGACTGCTATGCTTTCCCAGAGGTTTTAGCTTGGCCTGATCCGCACTTCGCTGCTGCTTCTTCAGCAAGGCTTTGGGCACGTGCTCTGTCGCGTCAGGGAAGTAGATCTGCGGGAGAGCTTGTGCCTCTTGGGCCTTGCTTTCCCGGGCTCCATGGTCGCATCCTGGGTTCACCCTGCCAGGCGAACTATGCAGACACAGCCACCAACCTGCAGCAGCGTGCGTGACCTAGAATGACAGTCCATGCCAACTGCCATCTCCTGGCGTAGTAAGGCTTGGCTTTTTGCTCTGGAGTTCAGGCGGACTCGGAGACTAGGCCAGTGCATTCCCCTGAGAAAGGAGAAGCGACAAGATCCCTGCACAGCGCCCGTGCACTGGGATGCGGAGCTGTGGGGGACTGTTTCCACTTCTTCCCCAAACAACCCCCTGCCAACCACAACGCTGTCACATCCTGAGGGAGAAGGAATCTGACTGTCCTTTCTTCCAGGGAGCTGTATCTGCGAGTTCCGGGTATGGCGCCTCGTGGCATGCCCACGTCTGCCCGAGGGACAGATGGCCTTGGAGATGCTGTCCCCTTGGGACAAGAGGCACAGAACAGGCCTGCCTTCAGCCCAGACCCATTATTCAGAGTGGAGTATGCGCGCTTGCCCTACCTGTCCCCTCTTGTCCTCCTTAAGCCAGTCTTCCGTCAATACTCACACAGAGCGGGTGACGATTGTCTTGCCACTATCCCGCTGTTCTCGTCAGGGCAGGCTCTCCTGCTTTGCGAGTGTTTCCTGACAACAAGGCCAACGGCTCCTTCTCTACTCCTGGGGAGGCGTTCTGCTCCTTTCCCAGACTTGCTCGTGGGGAGCACCGTGACAGCCATGTCCCTATCCTTAAGGCCATTTCCAGATGTGCATCCACGCTTCTCTCTCAGGCAGTGGGGATGCTAGGGCCAAGAGAATTTCGCTCCATGTGGGTTTCTTCCACCGTGCTGCGGAGACTAGCTCAGGCAAGCAGCAGCAGCATCCCACAAACCCGATTCAGATTTCCCAATGAATGCTGTGATTTCCCAGGGGAGAAGCCTGGGCAAAGAGGCTTTCACTGTATGGTGGTTTTTCCCACCTTGAGCCTTGGCCTAGGCAAGCACGAGCAGCAGCCCGCAAATTCGACTCTGATTTCTCAGCAAATGGAGTGGGTGACACTTGTCTTGCCACGCACCCGCTATTCTTGCCTATGCAGGCTCTCCTGTTTCATGACTTTTCCGTAAGGCAGTTTCCACAGGCGCAACCATGCTTCTGTCTCAGGTAGAGGGGATGCCCGGGTAAAGAGGATTTCGCTCCATGCGGCTTTATTACACCGTGCTTTGGAGACTATGTTCAGGCAATCGGCATCAGCATCGCACAGAACAGACTCTGATTTCCCAAAGAATGCTGTGCTTTCCCTGAGGCGATGCCCAGGGAAAAAGGCTTTCGCTCTATGCGGGATTCTCCCACCGTGCTGCCAATACTAGGCTAAAGCAAGTAGCAACAGCAGCCTACAGAACCGACTCTTTTTTCCTAGCATTCGCTATGCTTTCGCAGAGGTTTTCAGCTTGGCCTGAACCGCACTACGCTGCTGCTTCTTCAGCAAGGCTTTGGGCATTTACTCTGTCGCATCAGGGAAGTAGATTTGCGGGAGAGCTGGTGCTCCTTGTTCCTTGTATCCCGGGTACCATGATCGCACCCTGGGTTCACACTGCCAGGCCGAACTCGCAGACACAGCCACAAGCCTGCAGCAGCGTGCGTGGCCTCGGATGACAATCCATGCCAACTGCCATCTCCTGGCCCGTACGGCTTGGCTTTTTGCTCTGGCATTCAGGCAGACTCGGGGACAAGGTCATTGCCTTCCCCATAGGAGAGGTGAGGCGACAGGATCCCTGCATACCGACCGTGCACTGGGATGGGAAGCTGTGGGGGACTGTCCCCACTTCTTCCCCGACACACCCCCTGCAAAGCCAAACGCTGCCATATCTTGTAGGAAGATGGCATTTGACTGCCCTTTCTTCCAGGGAGCTGTATCTGCGAGTTCCGGGTATGGCGCCTGGTGGTTGGCCCACGTCTGCCCTAGGGACAGGTGGCCTTGGAGATGCTGTCCCCTTGGGACAAGAGGCACAGAACAGGCCTTCCATCTGCCCAGACTCCTTCCTCAGAATGGAGTTTGCGCGCCTGCCCTAGCCATCCCCTCGTGTCTTCCCTAAGCCAGGCTTCCGTCTCTACGCACAGGGAGCGATTGACGCTTGTCTTGCCACCGTCCCGCTGTTCTCGCCAGGGCAGGCTCTCCTGCTTTGTGACTATTTCCGGACAACAAGGCCCACAGTGCCTTCTCTTCTCCAGGGTAGGCGTTCTGCTCCTTCCCAAGACTTGCTCTTGGGGAGCACGGTGAAAGCCGTGTCCCTTTCATTAAGGCCTTTTCTAGATGTGCATCCACGCTCTCACTCAGGCAGTGGGGATGCTAGGGCCAAGAGACTTTCAATCCATGCGGGTTTCTTCCACCGTGCTGTGGAGACTAGCTGAGGCAAGCAGCAGCAGCATCCCACAAACACGATTGAGATTTTCCAACGAATGCTGTGCTTTCCCAGAGGAGAAGCCTGGGCAAAGAGGCTTTCGCTGTATGCTGGTTTCTCCCACTTGATACATGGCCTAGCATAGCAGAAGCAGCAGCGCGCAGAACCGAGTCTGATTTCTAAGCAAACGGAGAGGGTGAACTTGTCTTCCACCCGCCTGCTATTCTTGGCTATGCAGCCTCTCAGGTTTCAGGACTTTTCCTTAAGGCTGTTTCAACATTCGAAACCACGCTTCACTCTCAGGAAGAGGGGATGCCGGGGAAAGAGGATTTCACTCCATGAGGGTTTATTACACCATGCTTCGGAGACTCTTTTCAGGTAAGCGGCATCAGCATCGCACAGAACCGACTCTGATTTCCCAAAGAATGATGTGCTTTCCTAGAGGGGATGCCCAGGCAAAGAGGCTTTCGCTCTATGCAGGATTCTCCCACCGTGCTGCCAATACAAGGCTAAAGCAAGCAGCAACGGCAGCCCACAGAACCGTCTCTTTTTTCCAAGCGATTGCTATGCTTTCGCAGAGGATTTCAGATTGTCCCGATCTGTACTTCGCTGTTGCTTCTTCAGCAAGGATTTGGGCATTTGTTATGTCGCGTCAGGAAGTAGATCTGTGGGAGAACTGGTGCATCTTGGGTTTTGCTTTCCCGGGCTCCATTGTCGCATCCTGGGTTCACCCTGCCAGGCCTAACTGTGCAGACACAGCCACTACCCTGCAGCAGCGTGCGTGGCCTAGGGTGAGAGTCCATGCAAACGGCCATCTCCTAGCGTAGTAAGGCTTGGCTTTTTACTCTGCCGTTCAGGCGGACTTGGGGACTAGGCCAGTGCCTTCCCCTTAGGAAAGGAGAGGCGACATGATCCGTGCACAGAGCCCGTGCCCTGGGATGGGGAGCTGTGGGGGACTGTCCACACTTCTTCCCCGACACACCCCCTGCCACCCCCATAATTGCCCCATCTTGGAGGAAGATGGCATCTGACTGCCCTTTCTTCCAGGGAGCTGTATCTGCGAGTTCCGGGTATGGAGCCTGGTGGCAAGCCCCCGTATGCCCTAGGGACAGGTGTCCGTGGAGATGCTGTCCCCTTGGGACATGAGACACAGAACTGGCCTGCCGTCTTCCCAGACTCCTTCCTCAGAGTGTCGTATGCACGCCTGCCCTAGACGTCCCCTCCTGTTTTCCTAAAGCCAGGCTTCCATCTCTACGCACAGTGAGCCGGTGACGCTTGTCTTGCCACCCTCCCGCTGTACTCCCCAGGGAAGGCTCTCCTGCTTTGCGACTATTTCCCGACAACAAGGCCAACGGCTCCTTCTCTGTCCTGGGGAGGCGTTCTGCTCCTTCCCCAGACTTGCTCTTGGGGAGCACGGTGACAGCCGTGTCCCTATCCTTAAGGCCCTTTCAAGATATGCATCCACGCTTCTCTCGCAGGCAGTGGGGATGCTAGGGCCAAGAGAATTTCGCTCCATGCGAGTTTCTTCCACCGTGCTACGGAGACTAGCTCAGGCAAGCAGCAGCAACAGCCCCCAAACCCGATTCAGATTTCCCAACGAATGCTGTGCTTTCCCAGAGGAGAAGCCTGGGAAAAGAGGTTGTAACTATATGCTAATTTCTCCCACCTTGAGACTTGGCCTAGGCAAGCATGAGCAGTAGCCCACAGAACGGACTCTGATTTCTAAGCAAACGGAGAGGGTGACACTTGTCTTGCCAAACGCCCGCTGTTCTTTCCATGGCAGGCTCTCCTGTTTCATGACTTTTCCTTAAGGCTGATTCCACAGGCGCAACCACGCTTCTCTCCCGGGTAGAGCAAATGCCCAGGCAAAGAGGATTTCACTCCAAGCGGGTTTATTACACCATGCTTCGGAGACTATGTTCAGGCAAGAGGCATCAGCATCGCACAGAACCGACTCTGATTTCCCAACGAATGCTGTGCTTTCCCTGAGGTGAAGTCTGGGCAAAGAGGCTTTCGCTGTATGCTGGTTTCTCCCACCTTGAGACTTGGCCTAGGCAAGCAAGAGCAGCAGGGTGCAGAACCGACTCTGATTTCTAAGCAAACGGAGAGGGTGACCCTTGTTTTGCACCCGCCCGCTATTCTTGCCTATGCAGGCTCTCCTGTTAAATGACTTTTCCTTAAGGCTGTTTCCACAGGCGCAACCACGCTTCTCTCTCACGCAGAGGGGATTCCCGGGCAAAGAGGATTTCGCTGCATGCGGGTTTATTACACCGTTCTTCGGAGACTATGTTCAGGCAAGCGGCATCAGCATCGCACAGAACCGACTCTGATTTCCCAAAGAATGCTGTGCTTTCCTAGAGGGGATGCCCAGGCAAAGAGGCTTTTGCTCTATGCGGGATTCTCCCACCGTGCTGCCAATACTAGGCTAAAGCAAGTAGCAACAGCAGCCCACTGATCTGACTCTATTTTCCTAGCCACTGCTATGCTTTCACAGAGGTTTTCAGCTTGGCCTGAAACTCTCTTCGCTGTTGCTTCTTCAGAAAGGCTTTAGGCGTTTGCTCTGTTGCGTCAGGGAAATAGATCTGCGGTAGAGCTGGTGCCTCTTGGTCCTTGCTTTCCCGGGCTCCATGGTCGCATCCTGGGTTCACCATGCCAGGGCGAACTACGCAGACACAGCCACAGGACTGCAGCTTTGTGCGTGGCCTAGGATGACAGTCCATGCCAACTGCCATCTCCTGGTGTAGTAAGGCTTGGCTTTTTGCTCTGGCGTACAGGCGGATTTGGGGACTAGGCCAGTGCCTTCCCCTTAGGAAAGGATAGGCGACACGATCCCTGCACAGCGCCCGTGCACTAGGATGGGGATCTGTGGAGGACTGTCGCCACTTCTTGCCCCACACACCCCTGCCAACCCCAACGCTGCCACATCTTGTAGGAAGATGGCATCTAACTGCCCTTTCTTCCAGGGAGCTCTGTCTACGAGTTCCGGTTATGAAGCCTGGCGGCAAGCCCACGAATGCCCTAGGGAAAGGTGGCCTTGGAGATGCTGTCCCCTTGGGTCAAGAGTCACGGAACAGGCCTGCCTTCTGCTCAGACTCCTTCCTCAGACTGGAGTATGCACGCCAGCCCAAGCCATCCCTTCGTGTCTTCCTAAACCAAGGCTTCTGTCTCTACGTACAGGGAGCGGGTGACGATTGTCTTGCCACCGTCCCGCTGTTCTCGCCAGGGCGGGCACTCCTGCTTCATTACTTTTCCTTAGGCTTTTTCCACAGGGGCAACCATGCCTCTCTCTCAGGAAGAGGGGATGCCCGGGCAAAGAGGATTTTGCTCCATGCGGGTTTATTACACTGTGCTTCGGAGACTATGTTAGGCAAGCGGCATCAGCATCGCACAGAACCGACTCTGATTTCCCAAAGAGTGCTGTGCTTTCCTAGAGGGAATGCCCAGGCAAAGAGGCTTTTGCTCTATGCAGGTTCCTTCAACCGTGCTGCCAATACTAGGCTAAAGCAAGCAGCAACAGCAGCCCACAGAACCGACTCTTTTTTCCTAGCCCCTGCTATGCTTTCGCAGAGGTTTTCAGTTGGCCTGAACCGCACTTTGCTGCTGCCTCCTCACCAAGGCTTTGGGCGTTTGCTCTGTCGCTGCAGGGAAGTAGATCTGCGGGAAAGCTGGTGCCTCTTGGCCTTGCTTTCCCGAGCTCCATGGTCGCACCCTGGGTTCACCCTGCTAGGCCGAACTATGCAGACACATCCACAACCTGCAGCAGCCTACATGGCCTAGGATGACACTCCATGCCAAATGCTATCTAATGGCGTAGTAAGCCGTGGCTTTTTGCTCCGGCGTTCAGGCGGACACGGGGACTAGGCCAGTGCCTTCCCCTTAGTAGAGTAGAGGCGACAGGATCCCTGCAGAAGGCCCGTGTACCGGGATGGGGAGCTGTGAGGGACTGTCCCCACTTCTTCCCCGACACACCCCCTGCTACCCCCAACGCTGCCACATCTTGGAGGAAGATGGCATCTGACTGCCTTTTCTTCCAGGGAGCTGTATCTGCGAGTTCCGAGTATGGCGCCTGGTGGAAGGCCCACGTCTGCCCTAGGGACAGGTGGCCTTGGAGATGCTGTCGCCTTGGGACAAAAGTCACAGAACAGGCCTGCCATCTTCCCAGACTCCTTCCTCAGAGTGGAGTATGCGCGTCTGCCCTAGCCGTCCACTCGTGTCTTCCTAAAGCCAGGCTTCCATCACTACACACAGGAAGCGGCTGACGCATGTCTTGTCACCGTCCTGCTGTTCTCACCAGTGCGGGCTCTCCTTCTTTGCGACTGTTTCGTGAAAACAAGGCCAACGGCTCCTCTTCTCCTGGGGAGACGCTCTGTTCCTTCCCCCGACTTGCTCTTGGGGAGCACGGTGACAACCATATCCCTTTCCTTAAGGCCCTTGCCATATGAGCATCCATGCTTCTCTCTCAGGCAGTGGGGATGCTAGGGCCAAGAGAATTTCAGTCCATGCGGGTTTCTTATACCTTGCTGCGGAGACTAGCTCAGGCAAGCAGCAGCCGCATCCCACAAACCCTATTCAGATTTCCCAACGAATTCTGTGCTTTACCATAGTAGAAGCCGGGGACAAAGAGGCATTTGCTATATGCTCGTTTCTCCCATACTCAGACTTGGCCTAGGTAAGCAGGAGCAGCAGCCCACAGAATCGACTCTGATTTCTAAGCAAATGGAGAGGGTGACACTTGTCTTGCCACCCGCCCGCTATTCTTTCCTATGCTGGCTCTCCTGTCATGACTTTCCTTAAGGCTGTTTTCACAGGCGCAACCACGCTTCTCTCTCAGGCAGAGGGGATGCCTGGGCAAAGAGTATTTGGCTCCATGCGGGTTTATTACACCACGCTTCGGAGACTAAGTTCAGCCACGTGGCATCAGGATCACACAGAACCGACTCTGATTTCCCAAAGAATGCTGTGCTTTCCGAGAGGTGATGCCCAGGCAAAGAGGATTTCGCTCTATGCGGGATTCTCCCACCGTGCTGCCAGTACTAGGCTAAAGCAAGCAACAACAGCACCCCACAGAACCGACTCTTTTTTCCTACCGATTGCCATGATTCTGCAGAGGTTTTCAGCTTGGCCTGAACCGCACTTCGCTGCTTCTTACTCAGCAAGGCTTTGGGCGTATGCTCTGTCGCGTCTGGGAAGTAGATCTGCGTGAGAGCTGGTGCCTCTTGGGCCTTGCTTTCCCGGGCTCCATGGTGGCACACTGGATTCAGCCTACCAGGCCTAACTACGCAGACACAGGCACCATCCTCCAGCAGCGTGTGTGGCCTAGGATGACACTCCATCCCAACTGCCATCTCCTGGTGTAGTAAGGCTTGGCTTTTAGCTCTGGCGTTCAGGCAGACTCGGGGACTAAGCCAGTGCCTTCCCCATAGGAGAGGAGAGGCGACAGGATCCCTGCACAGGGCGCGTACACTGGGATGGGGAGCTGTGGGGGACTGTCCACACTTATTCCCCGACACACCGGCTGCCACCCACAACGCTGCCACATCTTGGAGGAAGATGGCATCTGACTGCCCTTTCTTCCAGGTACCTGTCTGCGAGTTCAGGGTATGGCAAACAAGATGGTATGGCAAACGGAGATGGTGACACTTGTCTTGCAACCCCTCCCGCTGTTCTTGCCATGGCTGGCTCTCATGTTTCATGACTTTTCCTTAAAGCTGATTCCACAGGCTCAACCACGCTTCTCTCTCAGGTAGAGGGGATGCCCGGGCAAAGAGGATTTCGATCCATGCGGGTTTATTACACCGTGCTTCGGAGACAATGTTCAGTCAAGCGGCATCAGCATGGCACAGAACTGACTCTGATTTCCCAACGATTGCTGTTCTTTCCCAGAGGAGAAGCCTGGGCAAAGAGGCTTTCGCTGTATGCTGGTTTCTCCCACCTTGAGACTTGGCTTAGGCAAGCACGAGCATCAGCCCGCAGAACCGACACTGATTTCTAAGCAAACGGAGATGGTGACACTTGTCTTGCAACCCCTCCCGCTGTTCTTGCCATGGCTGGCTCTCATGTTTCATGACTTTTCCTTAACGCTGATTCCACAGGCTCAACCACGCTTCTCTCTCAGGTAGAGGGGATGCCCGGGCCAAGAGAATTTCGCTCCATGCGGGTTTCTTCCACCGTGCTGCGGAGACTAGCTCAGGCAAGCAGCAGAAGCATCCCACAAACCCGATTCAGATTTCCCAACGAATTCTGTGCTTTCCCAGAAAAGAAGCCTGGGCAAAGAGGCTTTCGCTGTATGCTGGTTTCTTCCACCTTGAGACTTGGCCTAGGAAAGCATGAGCAGCAGGCCGCAGAACCGACAGATTTCTAAGCAAACGGAGAGGGTGACACTTGTCTTGCCACCCGCCCGCTATTCTTTCCTAAGAGGCTCTCTCTTTTCATGACTTTTCCTAAAGCCTTTTCCACAGGCGCAACCACGCTTCTCTCTCAGGTAGAGGGGATGCCCGGGCAAAGAGGATTTCGATCCATGCGGGTTTATTACACCGTGCTTCAGAGACTATGTTCAGGCAAGCGGCATCAGCATCGCAGAGAACCGACTCTGATTTCCCAAGGAATGCTGTGCTTTCCGAGAGGGGATGCCCAGGCAAAGAGGCTTGCGCTCTATGCGGGAATTCTCCCACTGTGCTGCCAATACTAGTCTAAAGCAAGCAGCAACAGCAGCCCACAAAACCGACTCTTTTTTCCTAGCGATTGCTATGCTTTCACAGAGGCTTTCCGCTTGGCCTGAACCGCACTTTGCTGCTGTTTCCTCAGCAAGGATTTGGGTGTTTGCTCTGTCGCGTCAGGGAAGTCGATCTGCGGTAAAGCTGGTGCCTCTTGGGATTTGCTTTCCCGGGCTCCATGGTCGCATCCTGGGTTCACCCTTCCAGGGCGAACTACAAGACACAGCCACAAGACTGCAGCAGCGTGCGTGGCCTTGGATGACACTCCATGCCAACTGCCATCTCCTGGGGCAGTAAGGCTTGGCTTTTTGCTCTTGTGTTCAGGCTGACTCAGGGACTAGGCCAGTGCCTTCCCCATAGGAAAGGAGAGGCAACAGGATCCCTGCACAGCGCACATGCACTGGGGTGGGGAGCTGTGGAGGACCGTCCTCACTTGTACCCCGACACACCCCCTGCCACCCCCAACGCTACCACATCTTGGAATAAGATGGCATCTGACTGCCCTTTCTTCCAGGGAGCTTTATCTGCGAGTTCCGGGTATGGTGCCTGGTGGGAAGCCCATGTCTGCCCTAGGGACATGTATCCTTGGAGATGCTGTCCCCTTGGGACAAGAGGCACAGAACAGGCCTGCCTTCTGCCCAGACTCCTTCCTCAGAGTGCAGTATGTGCGCCAGCCCTAGCCGTCCCCTCGTGTCTTCCTTTAGCCAGGCTTCCGTCTCTACGCACAGGGAACGGTTGACGCTTGTATTGCCACCACCCCGCTGTTCTCGCCAGGCAGGCTCTCCTGTTTTGCGACTGTTTCCCGTCAAGAAGGCCAACAGCTCCTTCTCTTCTCCCGGGGAGGCGTTCTGTTCCTTCCCAAACGTGCTCTTGGGGAGCACGGAGACAGCCGTGTCCCTATATTAAGGCCCTTTCCAGATGTGCATCCACGCTTCTCTCTCAGGCAGTCGGGATGCTAGGGCCAAGAGAATTTCGCTCCATGCGGGTTTCTTCCACTGTGCTGCGGAGACTAGCTCAGGCAAGCAGCAGAAGCATCCCACAAACCCGATTCAGATTTCCCAACGAATTCTGTGCTTTCCCAGAGGAGAAGCCTGGGCAAAGAGGCTTTCAATGTATGCTGGTTTCTTCCACCTTGAGACTTGGCCTAGGAAAGCACGAGAGCAGCCCGCAGAACCGACAGATTTCTAAGCAAACGGAGAGGGTGACACTTGTCTTGCCACCCGCCCGCTATTCTTTCCTAAGAGGCTCTCTCTTTTCATGACTTTTCCTAAAGCCTTTTCCACAGGCGCAACCACGCTTCTCTCTCAGGTAGAGGGGATGCCCGGGCAAAGAGGATTTCGATCCATGCGGGTTTATTACACCGTGCTTCAGAGACTATGTTCAGGCAAGCGGCATCAGCATCGCACAGAACCGACTCTGATTTCCCAAGGAATGCTGTGCTTTCCTAGAGGGGATGCCCAGGCAAAGAGGCTTGCGCTCTATGCGGGAATTCTCCCACTGTGCTGCCAATACTAGTCTAAAGCAAGCAGCAACAGCAGCCCACAAAACCGACTCTTTTTTCCTAGTGATTGCTATGCTTTCACAGAGGCTTTCCACTTGGCCTGAACCGCACTTTGCTGCTGTTTCCTCAGCAAGGATTTGGGTGTTTGCTCTGTCGCGTCAGGGAAGTCGATCTGCGGTAAAGCTGGTGCCTCTTGGGATTTGCTTTCCCGGGCTCCATGGTCGCATCCTGGGTTCACCCTTCCAGGGCGAACTACACAGACACAGCCACAAGACTGCAGCAGCGTGCGTGGCCTTGGATGACACTCCATGCCAACTGCCATCTCCTGGGGCAGTAAGGCTTGGCTTTTTGCTCTGGTGTTCAGGCTGACTCAGGGACTAGGCCAGTGCCTTCCCCATAGGAAAGGAGAGGCTACAGGATCCCTGCACAGCGCACATGCACTGGGGTGGGGAGCTGTGGAGGACTGTCCTCACTTCTACCCCGACACACCCCCTGCAACCCCCAACGCTACAACAACTTGGAGGAAGATGGCATCTGACTGCCCTTTCTTCCAGGGAGCTTTATCTGCGAGTTCCGGGTATGGCGCCTGGTGGGAAGCCCATGTCAGTCCTAGGGACAGGTGGCCTTGGAGATGCCGTCCCCTTTGGACAAGAGACACAGAACATGCCTGCCTTCTGCCCATAATCCTTCCTCAGAGTGGGATATGCGCGCTTGCCCTAGGCGTCCCCTCGTGTCTTCCTTTAGCCAGGCTTCTGTCTCTACGCACAGGGAACGGGTGACGATTGTCTTGCCACCATCCCGCTGTTCTCTCCAGGACAGGCTCTCCTGCTTTGCGACTGTTTCCCGACAACAAGGCCAACGGCTCCTTCACGTCTCCCGGGGAGGTGTTCTGCTCCTTCCCCAGACTTACTCCTGGGAGCACGGTGACATCCGTGTCCCTATCCTTAAGGCCCTTTCCAGATGTGCATCCATGGTTCTGTCTCAGGCAATGGGGATGCTAGGGCCAAGAGAATTTGGCTCCATTCGGGGTTCTTCCACCGTGCTGCGGAGACTAGCTCAGTCAAGCAGCATAAGCTTATCACAAAGCGACTCAGATTTCCCAACGAATCCTGTGCTTTCCCAGAGGAGAAGCCTGGGCAAAGTGCTGTCTATGGATGGTGGTTTTCCCACCTTGAGACTTGTTCTAGGCAAGCACGAGCAGTAGCACGCAGAAGTGAATCTGATTTCTCAGTATATGGAGAGCGTGACACTTGTCGTGCCAGCTCTCTGCTCTTCTTGCCATGGCAGGCTCTCCTGTTTCATGACCGTTTCAGGACAGCAAGGCCAAGGGCCCCTTCTCTTCTCCTAGATCGACGTGCTACGCCTGGAGCAGCAATGATCCCAGGGAGCACAGTACCAGAAGTTTCCCTTTCCTTAAGGCTGTTTCCACAGGCGGTAACACTCTTCTCTCTCAGGTAGAGGGGATGCCCAGGCAAAGAGGATTACGCTCCATTCGGGTTTATTACACCGTGCTTCGGAGACTCTGTTCATGCAAGCGGCATCAGCATCGCACAGAACCGACTCTGATTTCCCAAAGAATGCTGTGCTTTCCCTGAGGGGATGCCCGGGGAAAAAGGCTTTCTCTCTATGGAGGATACTCCCACCGTGCTGCCAATACTAGGCTAAGGCAAGCAGCAACAGCAGCCCACAGGACCGACTCTTTTTTCCTAGCGACTGCTATGCTTTCACAGAGGTTTTCAGTTGGCCTGAACCGCACTTCGCTGCTGCTTCCTCAGCAAGGCTTTGGGCGTTTGCTCTGTCACTTCAGGGAAGTAGATCTGCGGGAGAGCTGGTGCCTCTTCGGTCTTGCTTTCCCGGGCTCCATGGTCGCACCCTGGATTCACCATGCCACGCCGAACTACGCAGACACAGCCACAACCCTGCAGCAGCGTGCGAGGCCTTGACGACAGTCCATACCAACTTCCATCTAATGGCGTAGTAAGGCTTGGCTTTTTGCTCTGGCGTTCAGGCGTACTTGGGGACTCGTCCAGTGCCTTCCCCTTAGGAGAGGTGAGGTGACAGGATCCTTGCACAGGGCCCGTGTACTGGGATGGGGTGCTGTGGGGTACTGTCCCCACTTCTTCCCCGACACACCCCCTGCTACCCGCAAAGCTTCCACATCTTGGAGGAAGATGGCATCTGACTGCCCTTTCTTCCAGGGAGCTGTATCTGCGAGTTCCGGGTATGGCGCCTTGTGGCAGGCCCATGTCTGCCCTAAGGACAAGAGGCTTTGGAGATGCTGTCCCCTTGGGAAAAGAGGCACAGAACAGGCCTGCCGTCTGCCCAGACTACTTCCTCAGAGTGGAGTATGCGCGGCTGCCCTAGCCGTCCCCTCGTTTCTTCCTAAAGCCAGGCTTCCGTCCCTATGCACAGGAAGCGGTTGAGGCTTGTCTTGCCACCATCCCGCTGTTCTCGCCAGGGCAGGCTCTCCAGCTTTGCGACTGTTTCCCGACAACAAGGTCAACGACTCTGTCTCTTCTCTGGGGAGGCGTTCTGCTCCTTCCCCAGACTTGCTCTTGGGGAGCACGGTGACAGCCGTGTCCCTATCCTTAAGGCCCTTTCCAAATGTGCATCCACGCTTCTCTCACAGGCAATGGGGATTATAGGGCCAAGAGAATTTCAGTCCATGTGGCTTTCTTCCACCGTGCTGCGGAGTCTAGCTCAGGCAAGCAGCAGCAGCAGACCACAAACGCGATTCAGATTTCCCAACGAATGCTGTGCTTTCCCGTAGTAGAAGCCAGGGACAAAGAGGCTTTCGCTCTATGCTGGTTTCTCCCACCTTCAGACTTGGCCTAGGCAAGCAGGAGCAGCAGCTCGCAGAACCGACTCTGATTTCTAAGCAAACGGAGAGAGTGACAATTGTCTTGCCACACGCCCGCTATTTTTTCCAATGCAGGCTCTTCTGTTGCATGACCCTTTCCAGACAGCAAGGCCAAGGGCCCCTACTCTTCTGCTGGAGCAGCGTGGTACGCCTAGGCCAGACATTCTCACAGGGAGCGCAGTGACAGACTTTTCCCTTTCCTTAAGGCTGTATCCACAGGCGCAACCAAGATTCACTCTCAGGTAGAGGGGATGCCCAAGCAAAGAGGGTTTTGCTCCATGCGGGTTTATTACACCGTGCTTCAGAGACTATGTTCAGGCAAGCGGCATCAGCATCGCACAGAACCGACTCTGATTTCCCAAAGAATGCTGTGCTTTCCTAGAGTAGAAGCCTGCGCAAAGAGGTTTTCGCTGTATCCTGGTTTCTCCCACCTTGAGACTTGGCCTAGGCTTGCACGAGCAGCAGCCCGCAGAACCGACTCTGATTGCTAAGGAAAAAGAGAGGGTGACATTTGTCTTGCCACCTGCCCGCTATTCTTGCCTATGCGGGCTCTCTTGTTTCATGACTTTTCCTTAAGGCTGATTCCACAGGCGCAACCACGCTTCTCTCTCAGGTTGAGGTGGATACCCAGGCAAAAAGGATTTCACTCCAAGCAGGTTTATTACACCGTGTTTCGGAGGCTATGTTCAGGCAAGCGGCATCAGCATCGCACAGAACCGACTCTGATTTCCGAACGAATGCTGTGCTTTCCCAGAGGAGAAGCCTGGGCAAAGAGGCTTTCATTGTATCCTGGTTTCTCCCAACTTGAGACTTGGCCTAGGCATGCACGAGCTGCAGCCCGCAGAACCGACTCTGATTTCTAAGCAAACGGAGAGGGTGACACTTGTCTTGCCATCCGCCAGCTATTCTTGCCTATGCAGGCACTACTGTTTCATGAATTTCCTAAATGCTGTTTCCACAGGCGCAACCACGTTTCTCTCTCATGTAGAGGGGATGCCTGGGCAAAGTGGATTTCACACCATGCGGTTTTATTACACAGTGTTTCAGAGACTATATTCAGGCAAGCGGCATCAGCATCACACAGAACCGACTCTGATTTCCCAAAGAATGCTGTGCTTTCCTAGAGGGGATGCCCAGGCAAAGAGGCTTTCGCTCTATGTGGGATTTTCCCACCGTGCTACCAGTACTAGGCTCAAGCAAGCAGCAACATCAACCCACAGAACCGACTCTTTTTTTCCTAGCGATTGTTATGCTTTCGCAGAGGTTTTCAGCTGGGCCTGAACCGTACTTCACTGTTGCTTCCTCAGCAAGGCTTTGGGCGTTTGCTCTGTCGCGTCAGGGAAGTAGATCTGCGGGAGAGCTGGTGCCTCTTGGGCCTTGCTTTCCCGGGCTCCATGGTCGCGTCCTGGGTTCACCCTGCCAGGCCGAACTATGCAGACACAGGCTCAAGCCTGAAGCAGTGTGCGTGCCCTAGGATGATACTCCATGCCAACTGCCATCTACTGGCGTAAAAAGGCTTGGCTTTTTGCATTGGCGTTCAGGCGGACTCAGGGACTAGGCCAGTGACTTCACCTTAGGAGAGGAGAGGTGACAGGATCCCTGCACAGCGCCCGTACACTGGGATGGGGAGCTGTGCGGGACTGTCCCCACTTCTTCCCCGAAACACCCCCTGCTACCCCCAACACTGCCATATCTTGGAGGAAGATGGCATCTGACTGCCCTTTCTTCCAGGGACCTGTATCTGCGAATTCCGGGTATGGCACCTGTTGGCAGGCCCACGTCTGCCCTAGGGACAGGTGTCCTTGGAGATGCTGTCCCCTTGGGACAAGAGGCACAGAACAGGCATTCCTTCTGCCCAGACCCCTTCCTCAGAGTGGTGTATGCGCGCCTGCCCTAGACGTCCACTAGTGTCTGCCTTAAGACAGGCTTCCGTCTCTCCACACATTGAGCGGGAAACGATTGTCTTGACACCACCCCGCTGTTCTGACCAGGGCAGGCTCTCCTGCTTTTCGACTGTTTCCCAACAACAAGGCCAACGCTCCTTCTCTTCTCCTATGGAGGCATTCTGCTCCTGGGAGCACGGTGACAGACATTTCCCTATCCTTAAGGCCCTTTCTAAATGTGCATCCACTCTTCTCTCTCAGGTAGTGGGGATGCCAGGGTCAAGAGAATTTCGCTCCATGCATGTTTCTTCCACCGTGCAGTGGAGACTATCTCAGGCAAGCAGCAGCAGCAACCCACAAACCAGATTCAGATTTCCCAACGAATGCTGTGCTTTCCCAGAGGAGAAGCCTGGGCAAAGATGCTTTCGCTGTATGCTATTTTCTCGCACTTTGAGAATTGGCCTAGGCAAGCAGGAGCAGCAGTCTGCAGAAGTGACTCTGATTTCTCAGCAAATGGAGAGGGTGACACTTGTCGTTTCATCTTCCCACTGTTCTTGACATGGCAGGCTCCCCTGTTTCATGACCATTTCCAGACAGCAAGGCCAAGGGCCCCTTCTCTTCTCACGGAGCGGCGTGCTACGCCTGCCCAGCAATGCTCCCAGGGAGCACAGTAACAGACGTTTCCCTTTCCTTAGTACAGTTTCCACAGGCGCACCCACGCTTCTCTCACAGGCAGAGGGGTGCCCAGTATTTCGCTCCATGCGGGTTTTTTACACCGTGCTTCGGAGACTATGTTCAGGCAAGCGGCATCAGCATCGCACAGAACAGACTCTGATTTCCCAAGAATGCTGTGCTTTCCTAGAGGGGATGGCCAGGCAAAGAGGCTTTCGCTCTATGCGGGCTTCTCCCACCATGCTGCCTTACTAGGCTAAAGCAAGCAGCAACAGCAGCCCACAGAACCGACTCTTTTTTCCTATTGATTGCTATGATATCGCAGAGGTATTCAGCTTGGCCTCAACGGCACTTCGCTGCTGCTTCCTCAACAAGGCTTTGGGCGTTTGCGCTGTCACGTCAGGGAAGTAGATCTGCGGGAGAGCTTGTGCGTCTTGGGCCTTGCTTTGCCGGGCTCCGGGGTCGCATCTTGGGTTCACCCTGCCAGGCCGAACTACGCAGACACAGCCACCACGCTGCAGCAGCGTGCATGGCCTAGGATGACTGTCCATCCAACTGCCATCTCCTGCCGTAGTAAGGCTTGGCATTTTACTCTGGCGTTCAGGCGTTCTCGGGGACTAGGCCATTGCCTTCCCCATAGTAGAGGAGAGGCGACAGGATCCCTACACACTGTCCGTGCACTGGGATGGGGAGCTGTGGGAGACTATCCCCACTTCTTCCCCGACATATCTCCAGCCAACCCCAACGCTGCCACATCTTGGAGGAAGATGGCATCTGACTGTCCTTTCTTCCAGGTAGCTGTATCTGCGAGTTCCTGGTGTGTCGCCACGTGGCATTCTCAAGTCTGCCTTAGGGACAGGTGGCCTTGGAGATGCTGTCCCCTTGGGACAAGAGGCACAGAAGAGGCCTGCCTTCTGCCCAGACTCCTTCCTTAGGGTGGAGTAAGCGCGCCTGCCCTAGCCTTCCCCTCGTGTCTTCCTTAAGTCAGGCTTCCGTCTCTACGCACAGGGAGCGGGTGACGATTGTCTTGCCACCATCCCGCTGTTCTCGCCAGGGCAGGCTCTCCTGCTTAGCGACTGTTTCCCGACAACAAGGCCAACGGCTCCTTCTCTTCTCCCGGGGAGGCGTTCTGCTCCTTCCCCAGACTTGCTCTTGGGGAGCACGGTGACAGCCGTGTCCCTATCCTTAAGGCCCTTTCCAGATGTACATGCATGATTCTCTCTCAGGCAGTGGGGATGTTAGGGCCAAGAGAATTTCGCCCATGCGGGTTTCTTCCTCCGTGCTGTGGAGACTAGCTCAGGCAAGCAGCAACAACATTCCACAAAGCGACTCAGATTCCCCAACGAATTCTGTGCTTTCCCAGAGGAGAGGCCTGGGCAAAGAGGCTTTCGCTGTATGGTGGTTTCTCCCACCTTGAGACTTGGCCTAGACAAGCACGAACATCATCCCGCAGAACCGATTCTGATTTCTAAGCAAATGGAGAGGGTGACACTTGTCTTGCCACACACCCGCTGTTCCTGCCATGCCAGGCTCTCCTGTGTCATGACTTTTTTTTAAGGCTGTTTCCACAGGCGCAACCACGCTACTCTCTCAGGTAGAGGAGATGCCCGAAAAAGAGGATTTCACTCCATGCGTGTATATTACACCGTGCTTCGGAGACTATGTTCAGGCAAGCGGCATCTGCATCGCACAGAACTGTCTCTAATTTCCCATAGAATGCTGTGCTTTCCTAGAGGTGATGCCCAGGCAAAGAGGCTTTCGCTTTATGCGGGATTCTCCCACCGTGCTGCCAATACTAGGCTAAAGCAAGCAGTAATAGCAGCCCACAGAACCGACACTTTTTTCCTAGCGATTGCTATGCTTTCTCAGACGTTTTCAGCTTGTCCTGAACCGCACGTCGCTGCTGCTTCCTCAGCAAGGATTTGGGTGTTTGCTCTGTCGCGTCAGGAAATTAGATGTGTGGGAAAGCTGGTGCCTCTTGGGCCTTGCTTCCCAGGCTCCATGGTCGCATCCTGGGTTCACCCTGCCAAGCGAACTATGCAGACACAGCCACAAGCCGGCAGCAGCGTGCGTGACCTAGGAAGACAGTCCATGCCAACTGCCATCTCCTGGCGTAGTAAGGCTTGGCTTTTTGCTCTGGCGTTCATGCAGACTCGGGGACTAGGCCAGTGCCTTTCCCTTAGAAAGGGAGTGGTGACAGGTTCCCTGCACAGCGCCCGTGCACTGGGATGGGGAGCTGTGGGGAACTGTCCCCCTTCTTCCCCGACACACCCCCTGCAACTCCAAATGCTTCCACATCTTGGAAAAGATGGCATCTAACTGCCCTTTCTTCCAGGGAGCTGTATCTACGTGTTCCGGCTATGCGCCTGGTGGCAAGCCCACGTCTGCTCTAGGGACAGGTGGCCTTGGAGATGCTGTCCCCTTGGGACAAGAGGCACAGAACAGGCCTGCCTTCTGCCCAGACTCCTTCCTCAGAGTGGAGTATGCACGCCAGCCCTAGCCGTCCCCACGTGTCTTCCTAAAGCAAGGCTTCTGTCTCTACACACAGGGAGCGTGTGACGCTTGTCTTGCCACCGTCCCGCTGTTCTCTCCAGGGCAATTTCACCTGCTTTGCGACAGTTTCCCGACAACAAGGCCAACGTCTCCTTCTCTTCTCCCGGGGAGGCGTTCTGCTCCTTCCCCAGACTTGCTCTTGGGGAACACGATGACAGCCGTGTCTCTATCGTTAAGGCCCTTTCCAGATGTACATCCACGCTTTTCTTCAGGCAGTGGGGATGCTAAGGCCAAGAGAATT
The DNA here is from genome assembly GCF_020171115.1 of Neogale vison. Classification (NCBI taxonomy): domain Eukaryota; kingdom Metazoa; phylum Chordata; class Mammalia; order Carnivora; family Mustelidae; genus Neogale; species Neogale vison. Next base: position 44,484,849 of record NC_058104.1, read on the forward strand.
TCGCTCCATGCGGGTTTCTTCGACCGTGGTACAGAGACTAGTTCAGGCAAGAGGCAGCAGCATCCCACAAAGCAACTCAGATTTCCCAACGAATGCTGTGCTTTCCCAGAGGAAAAGCCTGGGCAAAGAGGCTTCGCTCTATGCTGGTTTCTCCCACCTTGAGACTTGGACTAGGCAAGTACGAGCATCAGCCCGCAGAACCATCTCTGATTTCCAAGCAAATGGAGCGGGTGACACATGTCTTGCCACCTGCCCGGTATTCTTGCCAATGCAGGCTCTCCTGTTGCATAACCCTTTCCAGAAAGCAAGGCCAAGGGCCCCTTCCCTTCTCCTGGAGCGGCGAGCTACGCCTGGCCCCAACATGCTCTCAGGGAGCGCAGTGACAGACGTTTAACTTTCCTTAAGTCTGTTTCCACAGGTGCAACCACGCTTCTCTCTCAGGCAGAGGGGATGCCCGGGCAAAGAGGATTTCGCTCCATGCGCGTTTATTACACCGTGCTTAGGAGACTATGTTCAGCAAGCGGCATCATCATCGCACAGAACTGACTGTGATTTCCCAAAGAATGCTGTGCTTTCCTAGAGGGATGCCCAGGCAAAGAGGCTTTCTCTCTATGCGGGATTCTCCCACTGTGCTGCCAATACTAGACTAAGGCAAGCAGAAACAGCAGCCCGTAAAACCGACTCTTTTTTCCTAGCGACTACTATGCTTCCGCAGAGGTTTTCAGCTTGGCTTGAATCGCAGTTCGCTGCTGCTTCCTCATCAAGGCTTTGGGCATTCGCTCTGTCGTGTCAGGGATGTAGATCTGCGGGAGAGCCGGTGCCTCTTGGGCCTTGCTTTCCAGGGCTCCATGTTCGGACCCTGGGATCACCCAGCCAGGCTGAATAACGCAGACACAGGCACAACCCTGCTGCAGCGTGCGTGGCCTAGGATGACACTCCATGTCAACTACCATCTCCTGGCGTAGTAAGGCTTGGCTTTTTGCTCTCGCGTTCAGGCGGACTAGCGGACTAGGCCAGTGCCTTCCCCATAGGAGAGGAGAGGCGACAGGATCCCTGCACAGCGCTCGTGCACTGGGATGGGGAGCAGTGGGGGACTGCCACACTTCGTCCCCGACACACCCCTGCCACCCCCAACGCTGCCACATCTTGGAAGAAGATGGCATCTGACTGCCCTTTCTTCCAGGGAGCTGTATCTGCGAGTTCCGGGTATGGCGCCTGGTGGCAGGACTACGTCTGCCCTACGCACTAGTGGCCGCGGACATGCTGTCCCCTTGGGACAAGAGGCAAGAACAGGCCTGCCGTCTGCCCAGACTCCTTCCGCAGAATGCAGTATGCGCGTCTGCCCTAGCCGTCCCCTCGTGTCTTCCTAAAGCCATTCTTCCTTTCCTACGCACAGGAAGCGGGTGACGCATGTCTTGTAACCGTTCCACTCTTCTGGCCAGGGCAGGCTCTCCTGCTTTGCGACTGTTTCCCGACAACAAGGACAACGGCTCCTTCTCTTCTCCCGGGGAGGCGTTCTGCTCCTTCCCCAGACTTGCTCTTGGGGAGCACGGTGACAGCCATGCCCCTTTCCTTAAGGCCCTTTCCAGATGTGCATCCATCTTCTCTCTCAGGCAGTGGGGATGCTAGGGCCAAGAGAATTTCGCTCCATGCGGTTTTTTCCACCGTGGTGCGGAGTAAAGCTCAGGCAAGCAGCATCAGCATCCCACAAACCCGATTCAGATTTCCCAACGAATGCTGTGCTTTCCCAGAGGAGGAGCCTGGGCAAAGAGGCTTTCACTGATACTGGGTTCTCCCACTTTGAGACTTGGCCTAGGTAAGCAGCAACAGCAGCCCACAGAACCGACTCTTTTTTCCCAGCGACTGCTATGCTTTCCTAGAGGTTTTAGCTTGGCCTGATCCGCACTTCGCTGCTGCTTCTTCAGCAAGGCTTTGGGCACGTGCTCTGTCGCGTCAGGGAAGTAGATCTGCGGGAGAGCTTGTGCCTCTTGGGCCTTGCTTTCCCGGGCTCCATGGTCGCATCCTGGGTTCACCCTGCCAGGCGAACTATGCAGACACAGCCACCAACCTGCAGCAGCGTGCGTGACCTAGAATGACAGTCCATGCCAACTGCCATCTCCTGGCGTAGTAAGGCTTGGCTTTTTGCTCTGGAGTTCAGGCGGACTCGGAGACTAGGCCAGTGCATTCCCCTGAGAAAGGAGAAGCGACAAGATCCCTGCACAGCGCCCGTGCACTGGGATGCGGAGCTGTGGGGGACTGTTTCCACTTCTTCCCCAAACAACCCCCTGCCAACCACAACGCTGTCACATCCTGAGGGAGAAGGAATCTGACTGTCCTTTCTTCCAGGGAGCTGTATCTGCGAGTTCCGGGTATGGCGCCTCGTGGCATGCCCACGTCTGCCCGAGGGACAGATGGCCTTGGAGATGCTGTCCCCTTGGGACAAGAGGCACAGAACAGGCCTGCCTTCAGCCCAGACCCATTATTCAGAGTGGAGTATGCGCGCTTGCCCTACCTGTCCCCTCTTGTCCTCCTTAAGCCAGTCTTCCGTCAATACTCACACAGAGCGGGTGACGATTGTCTTGCCACTATCCCGCTGTTCTCGTCAGGGCAGGCTCTCCTGCTTTGCGAGTGTTTCCTGACAACAAGGCCAACGGCTCCTTCTCTACTCCTGGGGAGGCGTTCTGCTCCTTTCCCAGACTTGCTCGTGGGGAGCACCGTGACAGCCATGTCCCTATCCTTAAGGCCATTTCCAGATGTGCATCCACGCTTCTCTCTCAGGCAGTGGGGATGCTAGGGCCAAGAGAATTTCGCTCCATGTGGGTTTCTTCCACCGTGCTGCGGAGACTAGCTCAGGCAAGCAGCAGCAGCATCCCACAAACCCGATTCAGATTTCCCAATGAATGCTGTGATTTCCCAGGGGAGAAGCCTGGGCAAAGAGGCTTTCACTGTATGGTGGTTTTTCCCACCTTGAGCCTTGGCCTAGGCAAGCACGAGCAGCAGCCCGCAAATTCGACTCTGATTTCTCAGCAAATGGAGTGGGTGACACTTGTCTTGCCACGCACCCGCTATTCTTGCCTATGCAGGCTCTCCTGTTTCATGACTTTTCCGTAAGGCAGTTTCCACAGGCGCAACTATGCTTCTGTCTCAGGTAGAGGGGATGCCCGGGTAAAGAGGATTTCGCTCCATGCGGCTTTATTACACCGTGCTTTGGAGACTATGTTCAGGCAATCGGCATCAGCATCGCACAGAACAGACTCTGATTTCCCAAAGAATGCTGTGCTTTCCCTGAGGCGATGCCCAGGGAAAAAGGCTTTCGCTCTATGCGGGATTCTCCCACCGTGCTGCCAATACTAGGCTAAAGCAAGTAGCAACAGCAGCCTACAGAACCGACTCTTTTTTCCTAGCATTCGCTATGCTTTCGCAGAGGTTTTCAGCTTGGCCTGAACCGCACTACGCTGCTGCTTCTTCAGCAAGGCTTTGGGCATTTACTCTGTCGCATCAGGGAAGTAGATTTGCGGGAGAGCTGGTGCTCCTTGTTCCTTGTATCCCGGGTACCATGATCGCACCCTGGGTTCACACTGCCAGGCCGAACTCGCAGACACAGCCACAAGCCTGCAGCAGCGTGCGTGGCCTCGGATGACAATCCATGCCAACTGCCATCTCCTGGCCCGTACGGCTTGGCTTTTTGCTCTGGCATTCAGGCAGACTCGGGGACAAGGTCATTGCCTTCCCCATAGGAGAGGTGAGGCGACAGGATCCCTGCATACCGACCGTGCACTGGGATGGGAAGCTGTGGGGGACTGTCCCCACTTCTTCCCCGACACACCCCCTGCAAAGCCAAACGCTGCCATATCTTGTAGGAAGATGGCATTTGACTGCCCTTTCTTCCAGGGAGCTGTATCTGCGAGTTCCGGGTATGGCGCCTGGTGGTTGGCCCACGTCTGCCCTAGGGACAGGTGGCCTTGGAGATGCTGTCCCCTTGGGACAAGAGGCACAGAACAGGCCTTCCATCTGCCCAGACTCCTTCCTCAGAATGGAGTTTGCGCGCCTGCCCTAGCCATCCCCTCGTGTCTTCCCTAAGCCAGGCTTCCGTCTCTACGCACAGGGAGCGATTGACGCTTGTCTTGCCACCGTCCCGCTGTTCTCGCCAGGGCAGGCTCTCCTGCTTTGTGACTATTTCCGGACAACAAGGCCCACAGTGCCTTCTCTTCTCCAGGGTAGGCGTTCTGCTCCTTCCCAAGACTTGCTCTTGGGGAGCACGGTGAAAGCCGTGTCCCTTTCATTAAGGCCTTTTCTAGATGTGCATCCACGCTCTCACTCAGGCAGTGGGGATGCTAGGGCCAAGAGACTTTCAATCCATGCGGGTTTCTTCCACCGTGCTGTGGAGACTAGCTGAGGCAAGCAGCAGCAGCATCCCACAAACACGATTGAGATTTTCCAACGAATGCTGTGCTTTCCCAGAGGAGAAGCCTGGGCAAAGAGGCTTTCGCTGTATGCTGGTTTCTCCCACTTGATACATGGCCTAGCATAGCAGAAGCAGCAGCGCGCAGAACCGAGTCTGATTTCTAAGCAAACGGAGAGGGTGAACTTGTCTTCCACCCGCCTGCTATTCTTGGCTATGCAGCCTCTCAGGTTTCAGGACTTTTCCTTAAGGCTGTTTCAACATTCGAAACCACGCTTCACTCTCAGGAAGAGGGGATGCCGGGGAAAGAGGATTTCACTCCATGAGGGTTTATTACACCATGCTTCGGAGACTCTTTTCAGGTAAGCGGCATCAGCATCGCACAGAACCGACTCTGATTTCCCAAAGAATGATGTGCTTTCCTAGAGGGGATGCCCAGGCAAAGAGGCTTTCGCTCTATGCAGGATTCTCCCACCGTGCTGCCAATACAAGGCTAAAGCAAGCAGCAACGGCAGCCCACAGAACCGTCTCTTTTTTCCAAGCGATTGCTATGCTTTCGCAGAGGTTTTCAGATTGTCCCGATCTGTACTTCGCTGTTGCTTCTTCAGCAAGGATTTGGGCATTTGTTATGTCGCGTCAGGAAGTAGATCTGTGGGAGAACTGGTGCATCTTGGGTTTTGCTTTCCCGGGCTCCATTGTCGCATCCTGGGTTCACCCTGCCAGGCCTAACTGTGCAGACACAGCCACTACCCTGCAGCAGCGTGCGTGGCCTAGGGTGAGAGTCCATGCAAACGGCCATCTCCTAGCGTAGTAAGGCTTGGCTTTTTACTCTGCCGTTCAGGCGGACTTGGGGACTAGGCCAGTGCCTTCCCCTTAGGAAAGGAGAGGCGACATGATCCGTGCACAGAGCCCGTGCCCTGGGATGGGGAGCTGTGGGGGACTGTCCACACTTCTTCCCCGACACACCCCCTGCCACCCCCATAATTGCCCCATCTTGGAGGAAGATGGCATCTGACTGCCCTTTCTTCCAGGGAGCTGTATCTGCGAGTTCCGGGTATGGAGCCTGGTGGCAAGCCCCCGTATGCCCTAGGGACAGGTGTCCGTGGAGATGCTGTCCCCTTGGGACATGAGACACAGAACTGGCCTGCCGTCTTCCCAGACTCCTTCCTCAGAGTGTCGTATGCACGCCTGCCCTAGACGTCCCCTCCTGTTTTCCTAAAGCCAGGCTTCCATCTCTACGCACAGTGAGCCGGTGACGCTTGTCTTGCCACCCTCCCGCTGTACTCCCCAGGGCAGGCTCTCCTGCTTTGCGACTATTTCCCGACAACAAGGCCAACGGCTCCTTCTCTGTCCTGGGGAGGCGTTCTGCTCCTTCCCCAGACTTGCTCTTGGGGAGCACGGTGACAGCCGTGTCCCTATCCTTAAGGCCCTTTCAAGATATGCATCCACGCTTCTCTCGCAGGCAGTGGGGATGCTAGGGCCAAGAGAATTTCGCTCCATGCGAGTTTCTTCCACCGTGCTACGGAGACTAGCTCAGGCAAGCAGCAGCAACAGCCCCCAAACCCGATTCAGATTTCCCAACGAATGCTGTGCTTTCCCAGAGGAGAAGCCTGGGAAAAGAGGTTGTAACTATATGCTAATTTCTCCCACCTTGAGACTTGGCCTAGGCAAGCATGAGCGGTAGCCCACAGAACGGACTCTGATTTCTAAGCAAACGGAGAGGGTGACACTTGTCTTGCCAAACGCCCGCTGTTCTTTCCATGGCAGGCTCTCCTGTTTCATGACTTTTCCTTAAGGCTGATTCCACAGGCGCAACCACGCTTCTCTCCCGGGTAGAGCAAATGCCCGGGCAAAGAGGATTTCACTCCAAGCGGGTTTATTACACCATGCTTCGGAGACTATGTTCAGGCAAGAGGCATCAGCATCGCACAGAACCGACTCTGATTTCCCAACGAATGCTGTGCTTTCCCTGAGGTGAAGTCTGGGCAAAGAGGCTTTCGCTGTATGCTGGTTTCTCCCACCTTGAGACTTGGCCTAGGCAAGCAAGAGCAGCAGGGTGCAGAACCGACTCTGATTTCTAAGCAAACGGAGAGGGTGACCCTTGTTTTGCACCCGCCCGCTATTCTTGCCTATGCAGGCTCTCCTGTTAAATGACTTTTCCTTAAGGCTGTTTCCACAGGCGCAACCACGCTTCTCTCTCACGCAGAGGGGATGCCCGGGCAAAGAGGATTTCGCTGCATGCGGGTTTATTACACCGTTCTTCGGAGACTATGTTCAGGCAAGCGGCATCAGCATCGCACAGAACCGACTCTGATTTCCCAAAGAATGCTGTGCTTTCCTAGAGGGGATGCCCAGGCAAAGAGGCTTTTGCTCTATGCGGGATTCTCCCACCGTGCTGCCAATACTAGGCTAAAGCAAGTAGCAACAGCAGCCCACTGATCTGACTCTATTTTCCTAGCCACTGCTATGCTTTCACAGAGGTTTTCAGCTTGGCCTGAAACTCTCTTCGCTGTTGCTTCTTCAGAAAGGCTTTAGGCGTTTGCTCTGTTGCGTCAGGGAAATAGATCTGCGGTAGAGCTGGTGCCTCTTGGTCCTTGCTTTCCCGGGCTCCATGGTCGCATCCTGGGTTCACCATGCCAGGGCGAACTACGCAGACACAGCCACAGGACTGCAGCTTTGTGCGTGGCCTAGGATGACAGTCCATGCCAACTGCCATCTCCTGGTGTAGTAAGGCTTGGCTTTTTGCTCTGGCGTACAGGCGGATTTGGGGACTAGGCCAGTGCCTTCCCCTTAGGAAAGGATAGGCGACACGATCCCTGCACAGCGCCCGTGCACTAGGATGGGGATCTGTGGAGGACTGTCGCCACTTCTTGCCCCACACACCCCTGCCAACCCCAACGCTGCCACATCTTGTAGGAAGATGGCATCTAACTGCCCTTTCTTCCAGGGAGCTCTGTCTACGAGTTCCGGTTATGAAGCCTGGCGGCAAGCCCACGAATGCCCTAGGGAAAGGTGGCCTTGGAGATGCTGTCCCCTTGGGTCAAGAGTCACGGAACAGGCCTGCCTTCTGCTCAGACTCCTTCCTCAGACTGGAGTATGCACGCCAGCCCAAGCCATCCCTTCGTGTCTTCCTAAACCAAGGCTTCTGTCTCTACGTACAGGGAGCGGGTGACGATTGTCTTGCCACCGTCCCGCTGTTCTCGCCAGGGCGGGCACTCCTGCTTCATTACTTTTCCTTAGGCTTTTTCCACAGGGGCAACCATGCCTCTCTCTCAGGAAGAGGGGATGCCCGGGCAAAGAGGATTTTGCTCCATGCGGGTTTATTACACTGTGCTTCGGAGACTATGTTAGGCAAGCGGCATCAGCATCGCACAGAACCGACTCTGATTTCCCAAAGAGTGCTGTGCTTTCCTAGAGGGAATGCCCAGGCAAAGAGGCTTTTGCTCTATGCAGGTTCCTTCAACCGTGCTGCCAATACTAGGCTAAAGCAAGCAGCAACAGCAGCCCACAGAACCGACTCTTTTTTCCTAGCCCCTGCTATGCTTTCGCAGAGGTTTTCAGTTGGCCTGAACCGCACTTTGCTGCTGCCTCCTCACCAAGGCTTTGGGCGTTTGCTCTGTCGCTGCAGGGAAGTAGATCTGCGGGAAAGCTGGTGCCTCTTGGCCTTGCTTTCCCGAGCTCCATGGTCGCACCCTGGGTTCACCCTGCTAGGCCGAACTATGCAGACACATCCACAACCTGCAGCAGCGTACATGGCCTAGGATGACACTCCATGCCAAATGCTATCTAATGGCGTAGTAAGCCGTGGCTTTTTGCTCCGGCGTTCAGGCGGACACGGGGACTAGGCCAGTGCCTTCCCCTTAGTAGAGTAGAGGCGACAGGATCCCTGCAGAAGGCCCGTGTACCGGGATGGGGAGCTGTGAGGGACTGTCCCCACTTCTTCCCCGACACACCCCCTGCTACCCCCAACGCTGCCACATCTTGGAGGAAGATGGCATCTGACTGCCTTTTCTTCCAGGGAGCTGTATCTGCGAGTTCCGAGTATGGCGCCTGGTGGAAGGCCCACGTCTGCCCTAGGGACAGGTGGCCTTGGAGATGCTGTCGCCTTGGGACAAAAGTCACAGAACAGGCCTGCCATCTTCCCAGACTCCTTCCTCAGAGTGGAGTATGCGCGTCTGCCCTAGCCGTCCACTCGTGTCTTCCTAAAGCCAGGCTTCCATCACTACACACAGGAAGCGGCTGACGCATGTCTTGTCACCGTCCTGCTGTTCTCACCAGTGCGGGCTCTCCTTCTTTGCGACTGTTTCGTGAAAACAAGGCCAACGGCTCCTCTTCTCCTGGGGAGACGCTCTGTTCCTTCCCCCGACTTGCTCTTGGGGAGCACGGTGACAACCATATCCCTTTCCTTAAGGCCCTTGCCATATGAGCATCCATGCTTCTCTCTCAGGCAGTGGGGATGCTAGGGCCAAGAGAATTTCAGTCCATGCGGGTTTCTTATACCTTGCTGCGGAGACTAGCTCAGGCAAGCAGCAGCCGCATCCCACAAACCCTATTCAGATTTCCCAACGAATTCTGTGCTTTACCATAGTAGAAGCCGGGGACAAAGAGGCATTTGCTATATGCTCGTTTCTCCCATACTCAGACTTGGCCTAGGTAAGCAGGAGCAGCAGCCCACAGAATCGACTCTGATTTCTAAGCAAATGGAGAGGGTGACACTTGTCTTGCCACCCGCCCGCTATTCTTTCCTATGCTGGCTCTCCTGTCATGACTTTCCTTAAGGCTGTTTTCACAGGCGCAACCACGCTTCTCTCTCAGGTAGAGGGGATGCCTGGGCAAAGAGTATTTGGCTCCATGCGGGTTTATTACACCACGCTTCGGAGACTAAGTTCAGCCACGTGGCATCAGGATCACACAGAACCGACTCTGATTTCCCAAAGAATGCTGTGCTTTCCGAGAGGTGATGCCCAGGCAAAGAGGATTTCGCTCTATGCGGGATTCTCCCACCGTGCTGCCAGTACTAGGCTAAAGCAAGCAACAACAGCACCCCACAGAACCGACTCTTTTTTCCTACCGATTGCCATGATTCTGCAGAGGTTTTCAGCTTGGCCTGAACCGCACTTCGCTGCTTCTTACTCAGCAAGGCTTTGGGCGTATGCTCTGTCGCGTCTGGGAAGTAGATCTGCGTGAGAGCTGGTGCCTCTTGGGCCTTGCTTTCCCGGGCTCCATGGTGGCACACTGGATTCAGCCTACCAGGCCTAACTACGCAGACACAGGCACCATCCTCCAGCAGCGTGTGTGGCCTAGGATGACACTCCATCCCAACTGCCATCTCCTGGTGTAGTAAGGCTTGGCTTTTAGCTCTGGCGTTCAGGCAGACTCGGGGACTAAGCCAGTGCCTTCCCCATAGGAGAGGAGAGGCGACAGGATCCCTGCACAGGGCGCGTACACTGGGATGGGGAGCTGTGGGGGACTGTCCACACTTATTCCCCGACACACCGGCTGCCACCCACAACGCTGCCACATCTTGGAGGAAGATGGCATCTGACTGCCCTTTCTTCCAGGTACCTGTCTGCGAGTTCAGGGTATGGCAAACAAGATGGTATGGCAAACGGAGATGGTGACACTTGTCTTGCAACCCCTCCCGCTGTTCTTGCCATGGCTGGCTCTCATGTTTCATGACTTTTCCTTAAAGCTGATTCCACAGGCTCAACCACGCTTCTCTCTCAGGTAGAGGGGATGCCCGGGCAAAGAGGATTTCGATCCATGCGGGTTTATTACACCGTGCTTCGGAGACAATGTTCAGTCAAGCGGCATCAGCATGGCACAGAACTGACTCTGATTTCCCAACGATTGCTGTTCTTTCCCAGAGGAGAAGCCTGGGCAAAGAGGCTTTCGCTGTATGCTGGTTTCTCCCACCTTGAGACTTGGCTTAGGCAAGCACGAGCATCAGCCCGCAGAACCGACACTGATTTCTAAGCAAACGGAGATGGTGACACTTGTCTTGCAACCCCTCCCGCTGTTCTTGCCATGGCTGGCTCTCATGTTTCATGACTTTTCCTTAACGCTGATTCCACAGGCTCAACCACGCTTCTCTCTCAGGTAGAGGGGATGCCCGGGCCAAGAGAATTTCGCTCCATGCGGGTTTCTTCCACCGTGCTGCGGAGACTAGCTCAGGCAAGCAGCAGAAGCATCCCACAAACCCGATTCAGATTTCCCAACGAATTCTGTGCTTTCCCAGAAAAGAAGCCTGGGCAAAGAGGCTTTCGCTGTATGCTGGTTTCTTCCACCTTGAGACTTGGCCTAGGAAAGCATGAGCAGCAGGCCGCAGAACCGACAGATTTCTAAGCAAACGGAGAGGGTGACACTTGTCTTGCCACCCGCCCGCTATTCTTTCCTAAGAGGCTCTCTCTTTTCATGACTTTTCCTAAAGCCTTTTCCACAGGCGCAACCACGCTTCTCTCTCAGGTAGAGGGGATGCCCGGGCAAAGAGGATTTCGATCCATGCGGGTTTATTACACCGTGCTTCAGAGACTATGTTCAGGCAAGCGGCATCAGCATCGCAGAGAACCGACTCTGATTTCCCAAGGAATGCTGTGCTTTCCGAGAGGGGATGCCCAGGCAAAGAGGCTTGCGCTCTATGCGGGAATTCTCCCACTGTGCTGCCAATACTAGTCTAAAGCAAGCAGCAACAGCAGCCCACAAAACCGACTCTTTTTTCCTAGCGATTGCTATGCTTTCACAGAGGCTTTCCGCTTGGCCTGAACCGCACTTTGCTGCTGTTTCCTCAGCAAGGATTTGGGTGTTTGCTCTGTCGCGTCAGGGAAGTCGATCTGCGGTAAAGCTGGTGCCTCTTGGGATTTGCTTTCCCGGGCTCCATGGTCGCATCCTGGGTTCACCCTTCCAGGGCGAACTACAAGACACAGCCACAAGACTGCAGCAGCGTGCGTGGCCTTGGATGACACTCCATGCCAACTGCCATCTCCTGGGGCAGTAAGGCTTGGCTTTTTGCTCTTGTGTTCAGGCTGACTCAGGGACTAGGCCAGTGCCTTCCCCATAGGAAAGGAGAGGCAACAGGATCCCTGCACAGCGCACATGCACTGGGGTGGGGAGCTGTGGAGGACCGTCCTCACTTGTACCCCGACACACCCCCTGCCACCCCCAACGCTACCACATCTTGGAATAAGATGGCATCTGACTGCCCTTTCTTCCAGGGAGCTTTATCTGCGAGTTCCGGGTATGGCGCCTGGTGGGAAGCCCATGTCTGCCCTAGGGACATGTATCCTTGGAGATGCTGTCCCCTTGGGACAAGAGGCACAGAACAGGCCTGCCTTCTGCCCAGACTCCTTCCTCAGAGTGCAGTATGTGCGCCAGCCCTAGCCGTCCCCTCGTGTCTTCCTTTAGCCAGGCTTCCGTCTCTACGCACAGGGAACGGTTGACGCTTGTATTGCCACCACCCCGCTGTTCTCGCCAGGCAGGCTCTCCTGTTTTGCGACTGTTTCCCGTCAAGAAGGCCAACAGCTCCTTCTCTTCTCCCGGGGAGGCGTTCTGTTCCTTCCCAAACGTGCTCTTGGGGAGCACGGAGACAGCCGTGTCCCTATATTAAGGCCCTTTCCAGATGTGCATCCACGCTTCTCTCTCAGGCAGTCGGGATGCTAGGGCCAAGAGAATTTCGCTCCATGCGGGTTTCTTCCACTGTGCTGCGGAGACTAGCTCAGGCAAGCAGCAGAAGCATCCCACAAACCCGATTCAGATTTCCCAACGAATTCTGTGCTTTCCCAGAGGAGAAGCCTGGGCAAAGAGGCTTTCAATGTATGCTGGTTTCTTCCACCTTGAGACTTGGCCTAGGAAAGCACGAGAGCAGCCCGCAGAACCGACAGATTTCTAAGCAAACGGAGAGGGTGACACTTGTCTTGCCACCCGCCCGCTATTCTTTCCTAAGAGGCTCTCTCTTTTCATGACTTTTCCTAAAGCCTTTTCCACAGGCGCAACCACGCTTCTCTCTCAGGTAGAGGGGATGCCCGGGCAAAGAGGATTTCGATCCATGCGGGTTTATTACACCGTGCTTCAGAGACTATGTTCAGGCAAGCGGCATCAGCATCGCACAGAACCGACTCTGATTTCCCAAGGAATGCTGTGCTTTCCTAGAGGGGATGCCCAGGCAAAGAGGCTTGCGCTCTATGCGGGAATTCTCCCACTGTGCTGCCAATACTAGTCTAAAGCAAGCAGCAACAGCAGCCCACAAAACCGAATCTTTTTTCCTAGTGATTGCTATGCTTTCACAGAGGCTTTCCACTTGGCCTGAACCGCACTTTGCTGCTGTTTCCTCAGCAAGGATTTGGGTGTTTGCTCTGTCGCGTCAGGGAAGTCGATCTGCGGTAAAGCTGGTGCCTCTTGGGATTTGCTTTCCCGGGCTCCATGGTCGCATCCTGGGTTCACCCTTCCAGGGCGAACTACACAGACACAGCCACAAGACTGCAGCAGCGTGCGTGGCCTTGGATGACACTCCATGCCAACTGCCATCTCCTGGGGCAGTAAGGCTTGGCTTTTTGCTCTGGTGTTCAGGCTGACTCAGGGACTAGGCCAGTGCCTTCCCCATAGGAAAGGAGAGGCTACAGGATCCCTGCACAGCGCACATGCACTGGGGTGGGGAGCTGTGGAGGACTGTCCTCACTTCTACCCCGACACACCCCCTGCAACCCCCAACGCTACAACAACTTGGAGGAAGATGGCATCTGACTGCCCTTTCTTCCAGGGAGCTTTATCTGCGAGTTCCGGGTATGGCGCCTGGTGGGAAGCCCATGTCAGTCCTAGGGACAGGTGGCCTTGGAGATGCCGTCCCCTTTGGACAAGAGACACAGAACATGCCTGCCTTCTGCCCATAATCCTTCCTCAGAGTGGGATATGCGCGCTTGCCCTAGGCGTCCCCTCGTGTCTTCCTTTAGCCAGGCTTCTGTCTCTACGCACAGGGAACGGGTGACGATTGTCTTGCCACCATCCCGCTGTTCTCTCCAGGACAGGCTCTCCTGCTTTGCGACTGTTTCCCGACAACAAGGCCAACGGCTCCTTCACGTCTCCCGGGGAGGTGTTCTGCTCCTTCCCCAGACTTACTCCTGGGAGCACGGTGACATCCGTGTCCCTATCCTTAAGGCCCTTTCCAGATGTGCATCCATGGTTCTGTCTCAGGCAATGGGGATGCTAGGGCCAAGAGAATTTGGCTCCATTCGGGGTTCTTCCACCGTGCTGCGGAGACTAGCTCAGTCAAGCAGCATAAGCTTATCACAAAGCGACTCAGATTTCCCAACGAATCCTGTGCTTTCCCAGAGGAGAAGCCTGGGCAAAGTGCTGTCTATGGATGGTGGTTTTCCCACCTTGAGACTTGTTCTAGGCAAGCACGAGCAGTAGCACGCAGAAGTGAATCTGATTTCTCAGTATATGGAGAGCGTGACACTTGTCGTGCCAGCTCTCTGCTCTTCTTGCCATGGCAGGCTCTCCTGTTTCATGACCGTTTCAGGACAGCAAGGCCAAGGGCCCCTTCTCTTCTCCTAGATCGACGTGCTACGCCTGGAGCAGCAATGATCCCAGGGAGCACAGTACCAGAAGTTTCCCTTTCCTTAAGGCTGTTTCCACAGGCGGTAACACTCTTCTCTCTCAGGTAGAGGGGATGCCCAGGCAAAGAGGATTACGCTCCATTCGGGTTTATTACACCGTGCTTCGGAGACTCTGTTCATGCAAGCGGCATCAGCATCGCACAGAACCGACTCTGATTTCCCAAAGAATGCTGTGCTTTCCCTGAGGGGATGCCCGGGGAAAAAGGCTTTCTCTCTATGGAGGATACTCCCACCGTGCTGCCAATACTAGGCTAAGGCAAGCAGCAACAGCAGCCCACAGGACCGACTCTTTTTTCCTAGCGACTGCTATGCTTTCACAGAGGTTTTCAGTTGGCCTGAACCGCACTTCGCTGCTGCTTCCTCAGCAAGGCTTTGGGCGTTTGCTCTGTCACTTCAGGGAAGTAGATCTGCGGGAGAGCTGGTGCCTCTTCGGTCTTGCTTTCCCGGGCTCCATGGTCGCACCCTGGATTCACCATGCCACGCCGAACTACGCAGACACAGCCACAACCCTGCAGCAGCGTGCGAGGCCTTGACGACAGTCCATACCAACTTCCATCTAATGGCGTAGTAAGGCTTGGCTTTTTGCTCTGGCGTTCAGGCGTACTTGGGGACTCGTCCAGTGCCTTCCCCTTAGGAGAGGTGAGGTGACAGGATCCTTGCACAGGGCCCGTGTACTGGGATGGGGTGCTGTGGGGTACTGTCCCCACTTCTTCCCCGACACACCCCCTGCTACCCGCAAAGCTTCCACATCTTGGAGGAAGATGGCATCTGACTGCCCTTTCTTCCAGGGAGCTGTATCTGCGAGTTCCGGGTATGGCGCCTTGTGGCAGGCCCATGTCTGCCCTAAGGACAAGAGGCTTTGGAGATGCTGTCCCCTTGGGAAAAGAGGCACAGAACAGGCCTGCCGTCTGCCCAGACTACTTCCTCAGAGTGGAGTATGCGCGGCTGCCCTAGCCGTCCCCTCGTTTCTTCCTAAAGCCAGGCTTCCGTCCCTATGCACAGGAAGCGGTTGAGGCTTGTCTTGCCACCATCCCGCTGTTCTCGCCAGGGCAGGCTCTCCAGCTTTGCGACTGTTTCCCGACAACAAGGTCAACGACTCTGTCTCTTCTCTGGGGAGGCGTTCTGCTCCTTCCCCAGACTTGCTCTTGGGGAGCACGGTGACAGCCGTGTCCCTATCCTTAAGGCCCTTTCCAAATGTGCATCCACGCTTCTCTCACAGGCAATGGGGATTATAGGGCCAAGAGAATTTCAGTCCATGTGGCTTTCTTCCACCGTGCTGCGGAGTCTAGCTCAGGCAAGCAGCAGCAGCAGACCACAAACGCGATTCAGATTTCCCAACGAATGCTGTGCTTTCCCGTAGTAGAAGCCAGGGACAAAGAGGCTTTCGCTCTATGCTGGTTTCTCCCACCTTCAGACTTGGCCTAGGCAAGCAGGAGCAGCAGCTCGCAGAACCGACTCTGATTTCTAAGCAAACGGAGAGAGTGACAATTGTCTTGCCACACGCCCGCTATTTTTTCCAATGCAGGCTCTTCTGTTGCATGACCCTTTCCAGACAGCAAGGCCAAGGGCCCCTACTCTTCTGCTGGAGCAGCGTGGTACGCCTAGGCCAGACATTCTCACAGGGAGCGCAGTGACAGACTTTTCCCTTTCCTTAAGGCTGTATCCACAGGCGCAACCAAGATTCACTCTCAGGTAGAGGGGATGCCCAAGCAAAGAGGGTTTTGCTCCATGCGGGTTTATTACACCGTGCTTCAGAGACTATGTTCAGGCAAGCGGCATCAGCATCGCACAGAACCGACTCTGATTTCCCAAAGAATGCTGTGCTTTCCTAGAGTAGAAGCCTGCGCAAAGAGGTTTTCGCTGTATCCTGGTTTCTCCCACCTTGAGACTTGGCCTAGGCTTGCACGAGCAGCAGCCCGCAGAACCGACTCTGATTGCTAAGGAAAAAGAGAGGGTGACATTTGTCTTGCCACCTGCCCGCTATTCTTGCCTATGCGGGCTCTCTTGTTTCATGACTTTTCCTTAAGGCTGATTCCACAGGCGCAACCACGCTTCTCTCTCAGGTTGAGGTGGATACCCAGGCAAAAAGGATTTCACTCCAAGCAGGTTTATTACACCGTGTTTCGGAGGCTATGTTCAGGCAAGCGGCATCAGCATCGCACAGAACCGACTCTGATTTCCGAACGAATGCTGTGCTTTCCCAGAGGAGAAGCCTGGGCAAAGAGGCTTTCATTGTATCCTGGTTTCTCCCAACTTGAGACTTGGCCTAGGCATGCACGAGCTGCAGCCCGCAGAACCGACTCTGATTTCTAAGCAAACGGAGAGGGTGACACTTGTCTTGCCATCCGCCAGCTATTCTTGCCTATGCAGGCACTACTGTTTCATGAATTTCCTAAATGCTGTTTCCACAGGCGCAACCACGTTTCTCTCTCATGTAGAGGGGATGCCTGGGCAAAGTGGATTTCACACCATGCGGTTTTATTACACAGTGTTTCAGAGACTATATTCAGGCAAGCGGCATCAGCATCACACAGAACCGACTCTGATTTCCCAAAGAATGCTGTGCTTTCCTAGAGGGGATGCCCAGGCAAAGAGGCTTTCGCTCTATGTGGGATTTTCCCACCGTGCTACCAGTACTAGGCTCAAGCAAGCAGCAACATCAACCCACAGAACCGACTCTTTTTTTCCTAGCGATTGTTATGCTTTCGCAGAGGTTTTCAGCTGGGCCTGAACCGTACTTCACTGTTGCTTCCTCAGCAAGGCTTTGGGCGTTTGCTCTGTCGCGTCAGGGAAGTAGATCTGCGGGAGAGCTGGTGCCTCTTGGGCCTTGCTTTCCCGGGCTCCATGGTCGCACCCTGGGTTCACCCTGCCAGGCCGAACTATGCAGACACAGGCTCAAGCCTGAAGCAGTGTGCGTGCCCTAGGATGATACTCCATGCCAACTGCCATCTACTGGCGTAAAAAGGCTTGGCTTTTTGCATTGGCGTTCAGGCGGACTCAGGGACTAGGCCAGTGACTTCACCTTAGGAGAGGAGAGGTGACAGGATCCCTGCACAGCGCCCGTACACTGGGATGGGGAGCTGTGCGGGACTGTCCCCACTTCTTCCCCGAAACACCCCCTGCTACCCCCAACACTGCCATATCTTGGAGGAAGATGGCATCTGACTGCCCTTTCTTCCAGGGACCTGTATCTGCGAATTCCGGGTATGGCACCTGTTGGCAGGCCCACGTCTGCCCTAGGGACAGGTGTCCTTGGAGATGCTGTCCCCTTGGGACAAGAGGCACAGAACAGGCATTCCTTCTGCCCAGACCCCTTCCTCAGAGTGGTGTATGCGCGCCTGCCCTAGACGTCCACTAGTGTCTGCCTTAAGACAGGCTTCCGTCTCTCCACACATTGAGCGGGAAACGATTGTCTTGACACCACCCCCGCTGTTCTGACCAGGGCAGGCTCTCCTGCTTTTCGACTGTTTCCCAACAACAAGGCCAACGCTCCTTCTCTTCTCCTATGGAGGCATTCTGCTCCTGGGAGCACGGTGACAGACATTTCCCTATCCTTAAGGCCCTTTCTAAATGTGCATCCACTCTTCTCTCTCAGGTAGTGGGGATGCCAGGGTCAAGAGAATTTCGCTCCATGCATGTTTCTTCCACCGTGCAGTGGAGACTATCTCAGGCAAGCAGCAGCAGCAACCCACAAACCAGATTCAGATTTCCCAACGAATGCTGTGCTTTCCCAGAGGAGAAGCCTGGGCAAAGATGCTTTCGCTGTATGCTATTTTCTCGCACTTTGAGAATTGGCCTAGGCAAGCAGGAGCAGCAGTCTGCAGAAGTGACTCTGATTTCTCAGCAAATGGAGAGGGTGACACTTGTCGTTTCATCTTCCCACTGTTCTTGACATGGCAGGCTCCCCTGTTTCATGACCATTTCCAGACAGCAAGGCCAAGGGCCCCTTCTCTTCTCACGGAGCGGCGTGCTACGCCTGCCCAGCAATGCTCCCAGGGAGCACAGTAACAGACGTTTCCCTTTCCTTAGTACAGTTTCCACAGGCGCACCCACGCTTCTCTCACAGGCAGAGGGGTGCCCAGTATTTCGCTCCATGCGGGTTTTTTACACCGTGCTTCGGAGACTATGTTCAGGCAAGCGGCATCAGCATCGCACAGAACAGACTCTGATTTCCCAAGAATGCTGTGCTTTCCTAGAGGGGATGGCCAGGCAAAGAGGCTTTCGCTCTATGCGGGCTTCTCCCACCATGCTGCCTTACTAGGCTAAAGCAAGCAGCAACAGCAGCCCACAGAACCGACTCTTTTTTCCTATTGATTGCTATGATATCGCAGAGGTATTCAGCTTGGCCTCAACGGCACTTCGCTGCTGCTTCCTCAACAAGGCTTTGGGCGTTTGCGCTGTCACGTCAGGGAAGTAGATCTGCGGGAGAGCTTGTGCGTCTTGGGCCTTGCTTTGCCGGGCTCCGGGGTCGCATCTTGGGTTCACCCTGCCAGGCCGAACTACGCAGACACAGCCACCACGCTGCAGCAGCGTGCATGGCCTAGGATGACTGTCCATCCAACTGCCATCTCCTGCCGTAGTAAGGCTTGGCATTTTACTCTGGCGTTCAGGCGTTCTCGGGGACTAGGCCATTGCCTTCCCCATAGTAGAGGAGAGGCGACAGGATCCCTACACACTGTCCGTGCACTGGGATGGGGAGCTGTGGGAGACTATCCCCACTTCTTCCCCGACATATCTCCAGCCAACCCCAACGCTGCCACATCTTGGAGGAAGATGGCATCTGACTGTCCTTTCTTCCAGGTAGCTGTATCTGCGAGTTCCTGGTGTGTCGCCACGTGGCATTCTCAAGTCTGCCTTAGGGACAGGTGGCCTTGGAGATGCTGTCCCCTTGGGACAAGAGGCACAGAAGAGGCCTGCCTTCTGCCCAGACTCCTTCCTTAGGGTGGAGTAAGCGCGCCTGCCCTAGCCTTCCCCTCGTGTCTTCCTTAAGTCAGGCTTCCGTCTCTACGCACAGGGAGCGGGTGACGATTGTCTTGCCACCATCCCGCTGTTCTCGCCAGGGCAGGCTCTCCTGCTTAGCGACTGTTTCCCGACAACAAGGCCAACGGCTCCTTCTCTTCTCCCGGGGAGGCGTTCTGCTCCTTCCCCAGACTTGCTCTTGGGGAGCACGGTGACAGCCGTGTCCCTATCCTTAAGGCCCTTTCCAGATGTACATGCATGATTCTCTCTCAGGCAGTGGGGATGTTAGGGCCAAGAGAATTTCGCCCATGCGGGTTTCTTCCTCCGTGCTGTGGAGACTAGCTCAGGCAAGCAGCAACAACATTCCACAAAGCGACTCAGATTCCCCAACGAATTCTGTGCTTTCCCAGAGGAGAGGCCTGGGCAAAGAGGCTTTCGCTGTATGGTGGTTTCTCCCACCTTGAGACTTGGCCTAGACAAGCACGAACATCATCCCGCAGAACCGATTCTGATTTCTAAGCAAATGGAGAGGGTGACACTTGTCTTGCCACACACCCGCTGTTCCTGCCATGCCAGGCTCTCCTGTGTCATGACTTTTTTTTAAGGCTGTTTCCACAGGCGCAACCACGCTACTCTCTCAGGTAGAGGAGATGCCCGAAAAAGAGGATTTCACTCCATGCGTGTATATTACACCGTGCTTCGGAGACTATGTTCAGGCAAGCGGCATCTGCATCGCACAGAACTGTCTCTAATTTCCCATAGAATGCTGTGCTTTCCTAGAGGTGATGCCCAGGCAAAGAGGCTTTCGCTTTATGCGGGATTCTCCCACCGTGCTGCCAATACTAGGCTAAAGCAAGCAGTAATAGCAGCCCACAGAACCGACACTTTTTTCCTAGCGATTGCTATGCTTTCTCAGACGTTTTCAGCTTGTCCTGAACCGCACGTCGCTGCTGCTTCCTCAGCAAGGATTTGGGTGTTTGCTCTGTCGCGTCAGGAAATTAGATGTGTGGGAAAGCTGGTGCCTCTTGGGCCTTGCTTCCCAGGCTCCATGGTCGCATCCTGGGTTCACCCTGCCAAGCGAACTATGCAGACACAGCCACAAGCCGGCAGCAGCGTGCGTGACCTAGGAAGACAGTCCATGCCAACTGCCATCTCCTGGCGTAGTAAGGCTTGGCTTTTTGCTCTGGCGTTCATGCAGACTCGGGGACTAGGCCAGTGCCTTTCCCTTAGAAAGGGAGTGGTGACAGGTTCCCTGCACAGCGCCCGTGCACTGGGATGGGGAGCTGTGGGGAACTGTCCCCCTTCTTCCCCGACACACCCCCTGCAACTCCAAATGCTTCCACATCTTGGAAAAGATGGCATCTAACTGCCCTTTCTTCCAGGGAGCTGTATCTACGTGTTCCGGCTATGCGCCTGGTGGCAAGCCCACGTCTGCTCTAGGGACAGGTGGCCTTGGAGATGCTGTCCCCTTGGGACAAGAGGCACAGAACAGGCCTGCCTTCTGCCCAGACTCCTTCCTCAGAGTGGAGTATGCACGCCAGCCCTAGCCGTCCCCACGTGTCTTCCTAAAGCAAGGCTTCTGTCTCTACACACAGGGAGCGTGTGACGCTTGTCTTGCCACCGTCCCGCTGTTCTCTCCAGGGCAATTTCACCTGCTTTGCGACAGTTTCCCGACAACAAGGCCAACGTCTCCTTCTCTTCTCCCGGGGAGGCGTTCTGCTCCTTCCCCAGACTTGCTCTTGGGGAACACGATGACAGCCGTGTCTCTATCGTTAAGGCCCTTTCCAGATGTACATCCACGCTTTTCTTCAGGCAGTGGGGATGCTAAGGCCAAGAGAATTTCGCTCCATGCGGGTTTCTTCGACCGTGGTACAGAGACTAGTTCAGGCAAGAGGGCAGCAGCATCCCACAAAGCAACTCAGATTTCCCAACGAATGCTGTGCTTTCCCAGAGGAAAAGCCTGGGCAAAGAGGCTTCGCTCTATGCTGGTTTCTCCCACCTTGAGACTTGGACTAGGCAAGTACGAGCATCAGCCCGCAGAACCATCTCTGATTTCCAAGCAAATGGAGCGGGTGACACATGTCTTGCCACCTGCCCGGTATTCTTGCCAATGCAGGCTCTCCTGTTGCATAACCCTTTCCAGAAAGCAAGGCCAAGGGCCCCTTCCCTTCTCCTGGAGCGGCGAGCTACGCCTGGCCCCAACATGCTCTCAGGGAGCGCAGTGACAGACGTTTAACTTTCCTTAAGTCTGTTTCCACAGGTGCAACCACGCTTCTCTCTCAGGCAGAGGGGATGCCCGGGCAAAGAGGATTTCGCTCCATGCGCGTTTATTACACCGTGCTTAGGAGACTATGTTCAGCAAGCGGCATCATCATCGCACAGAACTGACTGTGATTTCCCAAAGAATGCTGTGCTTTCCTAGAGGGATGCCCAGGCAAAGAGGCTTTCTCTCTATGCGGGATTCTCCCACTGTGCTGCCAATACTAGACTAAGGCAAGCAGAAACAGCAGCCCGTAAAACCGACTCTTTTTTCCTAGCGACTACTATGCTTCCGCAGAGGTTTTCAGCTTGGCTTGAATCGCAGTTCGCTGCTGCTTCCTCATCAAGGCTTTGGGCATTCGCTCTGTCGTGTCAGGGATGTAGATCTGCGGGAGAGCCGGTGCCTCTTGGGCCTTGCTTTCCAGGGCTCCATGTTCGGACCCTGGGATCACCCAGCCAGGCTGAATAACGCAGACACAGGCACAACCCTGCTGCAGCGTGCGTGGCCTAGGATGACACTCCATGTCAACTACCATCTCCTGGCGTAGTAAGGCTTGGCTTTTTGCTCTCGCGTTCAGGCGGACTAGCGGACTAGGCCAGTGCCTTCCCCATAGGAGAGGAGAGGCGACAGGATCCCTGCACAGCGCTCGTGCACTGGGATGGGGAGCAGTGGGGGACTGCCACACTTCGTCCCCGACACACCCCTGCCACCCCCAACGCTGCCACATCTTGGAAGAAGATGGCATCTGACTGCCCTTTCTTCCAGGGAGCTGTATCTGCGAGTTCCGGGTATGGCGCCTGGTGGCAGGACTACGTCTGCCCTACGCACTAGTGGCCGCGGACATGCTGTCCCCTTGGGACAAGAGGCAAGAACAGGCCTGCCGTCTGCCCAGACTCCTTCCGCAGAATGCAGTATGCGCGTCTGCCCTAGCCGTCCCCTCGTGTCTTCCTAAAGCCATTCTTCCTTTCCTACGCACAGGAAGCGGGTGACGCATGTCTTGTAACCGTTCCACTCTTCTGGCCAGGGCAGGCTCTCCTGCTTTGCGACTGTTTCCCGACAACAAGGACAACGGCTCCTTCTCTTCTCCCGGGGAGGCGTTCTGCTCCTTCCCCAGACTTGCTCTTGGGGAGCACGGTGACAGCCATGCCCCTTTCCTTAAGGCCCTTTCCAGATGTGCATCCATCTTCTCTCTCAGGCAGTGGGGATGCTAGGGCCAAGAGAATTTCGCTCCATGCGGTTTTTTCCACCGTGGTGCGGAGTAAAGCTCAGGCAAGCAGCATCAGCATCCCACAAACCCGATTCAGATTTCCCAACGAATGCTGTGCTTTCCCAGAGGAGGAGCCTGGGCAAAGAGGCTTTCACTGATACTGGGTTCTCCCACTTTGAGACTTGGCCTAGGTAAGCAGCAACAGCAGCCCACAGAACCGACTCTTTTTTCCCAGCGACTGCTATGCTTTCCCAGAGGTTTTAGCTTGGCCCGATCCGCACTTCGCTGCTGCTTCTTCAGCAAGGCTTTGGGCACGTGCTCTGTCGCGTCAGGGAAGTAGATCTGCGGGAGAGCTTGTGCCTCTTGGGCCTTGCTTTCCCGGGCTCCATGGTCGCATCCTGGGTTCACCCTGCCAGGCGAACTATGCAGACACAGCCACCAACCTGCAGCAGCGTGCGTGACCTAGAATGACAGTCCATGCCAACTGCCATCTCCTGGCGTAGTAAGGCTTGGCTTTTTGCTCTGGAGTTCAGGCGGACTCGGAGACTAGGCCAGTGCATTCCCCTGAGAAAGGAGAAGCGACAAGATCCCTGCACAGCGCCCGTGCACTGGGATGCGGAGCTGTGGGGGACTGTTTCCACTTCTTCCCCAAACAACCCCCTGCCAACCACAACGCTGTCACATCCTGAGGGAGAAGGAATCTGACTGTCCTTTCTTCCAGGGAGCTGTATCTGCGAGTTCCGGGTATGGCGCCTCGTGGCATGCCCACGTCTGCCCGAGGGACAGATGGCCTTGGAGATGCTGTCCCCTTGGGACAAGAGGCACAGAACAGGCCTGCCTTCAGCCCAGACCCATTATTCAGAGTGGAGTATGCGCGCTTGCCCTACCTGTCCCCTCTTGTCCTCCTTAAGCCAGTCTTCCGTCAATACTCACACAGAGCGGGTGACGATTGTCTTGCCACTATCCCGCTGTTCTCGTCAGGGCAGGCTCTCCTGCTTTGCGAGTGTTTCCTGACAACAAGGCCAACGGCTCCTTCTCTACTCCTGGGGAGGCGTTCTGCTCCTTTCCCAGACTTGCTCGTGGGGAGCACCGTGACAGCCATGTCCCTATCCTTAAGGCCATTTCCAGATGTGCATCCACGCTTCTCTCTCAGGCAGTGGGGATGCTAGGGCCAAGAGAATTTCGCTCCATGTGGGTTTCTTCCACCGTGCTGCGGAGACTAGCTCAGGCAAGCAGCAGCAGCATCCCACAAACCCGATTCAGATTTCCCAATGAATGCTGTGATTTCCCAGGGGAGAAGCCTGGGCAAAGAGGCTTTCACTGTATGGTGGTTTTTCCCACCTTGAGCCTTGGCCTAGGCAAGCACGAGCAGCAGCCCGCAAATTCGACTCTGATTTCTCAGCAAATGGAGTGGGTGACACTTGTCTTGCCACGCACCCGCTATTCTTGCCTATGCAGGCTCTCCTGTTTCATGACTTTTCCGTAAGGCAGTTTCCACAGGCGCAACTATGCTTCTGTCTCAGGTAGAGGGGATGCCCGGGTAAAGAGGATTTCGCTCCATGCGGCTTTATTACACCGTGCTTTGGAGACTATGTTCAGGCAATCGGCATCAGCATCGCACAGAACAGACTCTGATTTCCCAAAGAATGCTGTGCTTTCCCTGAGGCGATGCCCAGGGAAAAAGGCTTTCGCTCTATGCGGGATTCTCCCACCGTGCTGCCAATACTAGGCTAAAGCAAGTAGCAACAGCAGCCTACAGAACCGACTCTTTTTTCCTAGCATTCGCTATGCTTTCGCAGAGGTTTTCAGCTTGGCCTGAACCGCACTACGCTGCTGCTTCTTCAGCAAGGCTTTGGGCATTTACTCTGTCGCATCAGGGAAGTAGATTTGCGGGAGAGCTGGTGCTCCTTGTTCCTTGTATCCCGGGTACCATGATCGCACCCTGGGTTCACACTGCCAGGCCGAACTCGCAGACACAGCCACAAGCCTGCAGCAGCGTGCGTGGCCTCGGATGACAATCCATGCCAACTGCCATCTCCTGGCCCGTACGGCTTGGCTTTTTGCTCTGGCATTCAGGCAGACTCGGGGACAAGGTCATTGCCTTCCCCATAGGAGAGGTGAGGCGACAGGATCCCTGCATACCGACCGTGCACTGGGATGGGAAGCTGTGGGGGACTGTCCCCACTTCTTCCCCGACACACCCCCTGCAAAGCCAAACGCTGCCATATCTTGTAGGAAGATGGCATTTGACTGCCCTTTCTTCCAGGGAGCTGTATCTGCGAGTTCCGGGTATGGCGCCTGGTGGTTGGCCCACGTCTGCCCTAGGGACAGGTGGCCTTGGAGATGCTGTCCCCTTGGGACAAGAGGCACAGAACAGGCCTTCCATCTGCCCAGACTCCTTCCTCAGAATGGAGTTTGCGCGCCTGCCCTAGCCATCCCCTCGTGTCTTCCCTAAGCCAGGCTTCCGTCTCTACGCACAGGGAGCGATTGACGCTTGTCTTGCCACCGTCCCGCTGTTCTCGCCAGGGCAGGCTCTCCTGCTTTGTGACTATTTCCGGACAACAAGGCCCACAGTGCCTTCTCTTCTCCAGGGTAGGCGTTCTGCTCCTTCCCAAGACTTGCTCTTGGGGAGCACGGTGAAAGCCGTGTCCCTTTCATTAAGGCCTTTTCTAGATGTGCATCCACGCTCTCACTCAGGCAGTGGGGATGCTAGGGCCAAGAGACTTTCAATCCATGCGGGTTTCTTCCACCGTGCTGTGGAGACTAGCTGAGGCAAGCAGCAGCAGCATCCCACAAACACGATTGAGATTTTCCAACGAATGCTGTGCTTTCCCAGAGGAGAAGCCTGGGCAAAGAGGCTTTCGCTGTATGCTGGTTTCTCCCACTTGATACATGGCCTAGCATAGCAGAAGCAGCAGCGCGCAGAACCGAGTCTGATTTCTAAGCAAACGGAGAGGGTGAACTTGTCTTCCACCCGCCTGCTATTCTTGGCTATGCAGCCTCTCAGGTTTCAGGACTTTTCCTTAAGGCTGTTTCAACATTCGAAACCACGCTTCACTCTCAGGAAGAGGGGATGCCGGGGAAAGAGGATTTCACTCCATGAGGGTTTATTACACCATGCTTCGGAGACTCTTTTCAGGTAAGCGGCATCAGCATCGCACAGAACCGACTCTGATTTCCCAAAGAATGATGTGCTTTCCTAGAGGGGATGCCCAGGCAAAGAGGCTTTCGCTTTATGCAGGATTCTCCCACCGTGCTGCCAATACAAGGCTAAAGCAAGCAGCAACGGCAGCCCACAGAACCGTCTCTTTTTTCCAAGCGATTGCTATGCTTTCGCAGAGGTTTTCAGATTGTCCCGATCTGTACTTCGCTGTTGCTTCTTCAGCAAGGATTTGGGCATTTGTTATGTCGCGTCAGGAAGTAGATCTGTGGGAGAACTGGTGCATCTTGGGTTTTGCTTTCCCGGGCTCCATTGTCGCATCCTGGGTTCACCCTGCCAGGCCTAACTGTGCAGACACAGCCACTACCCTGCAGCAGCGTGCGTGGCCTAGGGTGAGAGTCCATGCAAACGGCCATCTCCTAGCGTAGTAAGGCTTGGCTTTTTACTCTGCCGTTCAGGCGGACTTGGGGACTAGGCCAGTGCCTTCCCCTTAGGAAAGGAGAGGCGACATGATCCGTGCACAGAGCCCGTGCCCTGGGATGGGGAGCTGTGGGGGACTGTCCACACTTCTTCCCCGACACACCCCCTGCCACCCCCATAATTGCCCCATCTTGGAGGAAGATGGCATCTGACTGCCCTTTCTTCCAGGGAGCTGTATCTGCGAGTTCCGGGTATGGAGCCTGGTGGCAAGCCCCCGTATGCCCTAGGGACAGGTGTCCGTGGAGATGCTGTCCCCTTGGGACATGAGACACAGAACTGGCCTGCCGTCTTCCCAGACTCCTTCCTCAGAGTGTCGTATGCACGCCTGCCCTAGACGTCCCCTCCTGTTTTCCTAAAGCCAGGCTTCCATCTCTACGCACAGTGAGCCGGTGACGCTTGTCTTGCCACCCTCCCGCTGTACTCCCCAGGGCAGGCTCTCCTGCTTTGCGACTATTTCCCGACAACAAGGCCAACGGCTCCTTCTCTGTCCTGGGGAGGCGTTCTGCTCCTTCCCCAGACTTGCTCTTGGGGAGCACGGTGACAGCCGTGTCCCTATCCTTAAGGCCCTTTCAAGATATGCATCCACGCTTCTCTCGCAGGCAGTGGGGATGCTAGGGCCAAGAGAATTTCGCTCCATGCGAGTTTCTTCCACCGTGCTACGGAGACTAGCTCAGGCAAGCAGCAGCAACAGCCCCCAAACCCGATTCAGATTTCCCAACGAATGCTGTGCTTTCCCAGAGGAGAAGCCTGGGAAAAGAGGTTGTAACTATATGCTAATTTCTCCCACCTTGAGACTTGGCCTAGGCAAGCATGAGCGGTAGCCCACAGAACGGACTCTGATTTCTAAGCAAACGGAGAGGGTGACACTTGTCTTGCCAAACGCCCGCTGTTCTTTCCATGGCAGGCTCTCCTGTTTCATGACTTTTCCTTAAGGCTGATTCCACAGGCGCAACCACGCTTCTCTCCCGGGTAGAGCAAATGCCCGGGCAAAGAGGATTTCACTCCAAGCGGGTTTATTACACCATGCTTCGGAGACTATGTTCAGGCAAGAGGCATCAGCATCGCACAGAACCGACTCTGATTTCCCAACGAATGCTGTGCTTTCCCTGAGGTGAAGTCTGGGCAAAGAGGCTTTCGCTGTATGCTGGTTTCTCCCACCTTGAGACTTGGCCTAGGCAAGCAAGAGCAGCAGGGTGCAGAACCGACTCTGATTTCTAAGCAAACGGAGAGGGTGACCCTTGTTTTGCACCCGCCCGCTATTCTTGCCTATGCAGGCTCTCCTGTTAAATGACTTTTCCTTAAGGCTGTTTCCACAGGCGCAACCACGCTTCTCTCTCACGCAGAGGGGATGCCCGGGCAAAGAGGATTTCGCTGCATGCGGGTTTATTACACCGTTCTTCGGAGACTATGTTCAGGCAAGCGGCATCAGCATCGCACAGAACCGACTCTGATTTCCCAAAGAATGCTGTGCTTTCCTAGAGGGGATGCCCAGGCAAAGAGGCTTTTGCTCTATGCGGGATTCTCCCACCGTGCTGCCAATACTAGGCTAAAGCAAGTAGCAACAGCAGCCCACTGATCTGACTCTATTTTCCTAGCCACTGCTATGCTTTCACAGAGGTTTTCAGCTTGGCCTGAAACTCTCTTCGCTGTTGCTTCTTCAGAAAGGCTTTAGGCGTTTGCTCTGTTGCGTCAGGGAAATAGATCTGCGGTAGAGCTGGTGCCTCTTGGTCCTTGCTTTCCCGGGCTCCATGGTCGCATCCTGGGTTCACCATGCCAGGGCGAACTACGCAGACACAGCCACAGGACTGCAGCTTTGTGCGTGGCCTAGGATGACAGTCCATGCCAACTGCCATCTCCTGGTGTAGTAAGGCTTGGCTTTTTGCTCTGGCGTACAGGCGGATTTGGGGACTAGGCCAGTGCCTTCCCCTTAGGAAAGGATAGGCGACACGATCCCTGCACAGCGCCCGTGCACTAGGATGGGGATCTGTGGAGGACTGTCGCCACTTCTTGCCCCACACACCCCTGCCAACCCCAACGCTGCCACATCTTGTAGGAAGATGGCATCTAACTGCCCTTTCTTCCAGGGAGCTCTGTCTACGAGTTCCGGTTATGAAGCCTGGCGGCAAGCCCACGAATGCCCTAGGGAAAGGTGGCCTTGGAGATGCTGTCCCCTTGGGTCAAGAGTCACGGAACAGGCCTGCCTTCTGCTCAGACTCCTTCCTCAGACTGGAGTATGCACGCCAGCCCAAGCCATCCCTTCGTGTCTTCCTAAACCAAGGCTTCTGTCTCTACGTACAGGGAGCGGGTGACGATTGTCTTGCCACCGTCCCGCTGTTCTCGCCAGGGCGGGCACTCCTGCTTCATTACATTTCCTTAGGCTTTTTCCACAGGGGCAACCATGCCTCTCTCTCAGGAAGAGGGGATGCCCGGGCAAAGAGGATTTTGCTCCATGCGGGT
Organism: Neogale vison; assembly: GCF_020171115.1. Lineage (NCBI taxonomy): Eukaryota > Metazoa > Chordata > Mammalia > Carnivora > Mustelidae > Neogale > Neogale vison. The sequence continues at coordinate 44,513,382 of NC_058104.1, forward strand.
TTATTACACTGTGCTTCGGAGACTATGTTAGGCAAGCGGCATCAGCATCGCACAGAACCGACTCTGATTTCCCAAAGAGTGCTGTGCTTTCCTAGAGGGAATGCCCAGGCAAAGAGGCTTTTGCTCTATGCAGGTTCCTTCAACCGTGCTGCCAATACTAGGCTAAAGCAAGCAGCAACAGCAGCCCACAGAACCGACTCTTTTTTCCTAGCCCCTGCTATGCTTTCGCAGAGGTTTTCAGTTGGCCTGAACCGCACTTTGCTGCTGCCTCCTCACCAAGGCTTTGGGCGTTTGCTCTGTCGCTGCAGGGAAGTAGATCTGCGGGAAAGCTGGTGCCTCTTGGCCTTGCTTTCCCGAGCTCCATGGTCGCACCCTGGGTTCACCCTGCTAGGCCGAACTATGCAGACACATCCACAACCTGCAGCAGCGTACATGGCCTAGGATGACACTCCATGCCAAATGCTATCTAATGGCGTAGTAAGCCGTGGCTTTTTGCTCCGGCGTTCAGGCGGACACGGGGACTAGGCCAGTGCCTTCCCCTTAGTAGAGTAGAGGCGACAGGATCCCTGCAGAAGGCCCGTGTACCGGGATGGGGAGCTGTGAGGGACTGTCCCCACTTCTTCCCCGACACACCCCCTGCTACCCCCAACGCTGCCACATCTTGGAGGAAGATGGCATCTGACTGCCTTTTCTTCCAGGGAGCTGTATCTGCGAGTTCCGAGTATGGCGCCTGGTGGAAGGCCCACGTCTGCCCTAGGGACAGGTGGCCTTGGAGATGCTGTCGCCTTGGGACAAAAGTCACAGAACAGGCCTGCCATCTTCCCAGACTCCTTCCTCAGAGTGGAGTATGCGCGTCTGCCCTAGCCGTCCACTCGTGTCTTCCTAAAGCCAGGCTTCCATCACTACACACAGGAAGCGGCTGACGCATGTCTTGTCACCGTCCTGCTGTTCTCACCAGTGCGGGCTCTCCTTCTTTGCGACTGTTTCGTGAAAACAAGGCCAACGGCTCCTCTTCTCCTGGGGAGACGCTCTGTTCCTTCCCCCGACTTGCTCTTGGGGAGCACGGTGACAACCATATCCCTTTCCTTAAGGCCCTTGCCATATGAGCATCCATGCTTCTCTCTCAGGCAGTGGGGATGCTAGGGCCAAGAGAATTTCAGTCCATGCGGGTTTCTTATACCTTGCTGCGGAGACTAGCTCAGGCAAGCAGCAGCCGCATCCCACAAACCCTATTCAGATTTCCCAACGAATTCTGTGCTTTACCATAGTAGAAGCCGGGGACAAAGAGGCATTTGCTATATGCTCGTTTCTCCCATACTCAGACTTGGCCTAGGTAAGCAGGAGCAGCAGCCCACAGAATCGACTCTGATTTCTAAGCAAATGGAGAGGGTGACACTTGTCTTGCCACCCGCCCGCTATTCTTTCCTATGCTGGCTCTCCTGTCATGACTTTCCTTAAGGCTGTTTTCACAGGCGCAACCACGCTTCTCTCTCAGGCAGAGGGGATGCCTGGGCAAAGAGTATTTGGCTCCATGCGGGTTTATTACACCACGCTTCGGAGACTAAGTTCAGCCACGTGGCATCAGGATCACACAGAACCGACTCTGATTTCCCAAAGAATGCTGTGCTTTCCGAGAGGTGATGCCCAGGCAAAGAGGATTTCGCTCTATGCGGGATTCTCCCACCGTGCTGCCAGTACTAGGCTAAAGCAAGCAACAACAGCACCCCACAGAACCGACTCTTTTTTCCTACCGATTGCCATGATTCTGCAGAGGTTTTCAGCTTGGCCTGAACCGCACTTCGCTGCTTCTTACTCAGCAAGGCTTTGGGCGTATGCTCTGTCGCGTCTGGGAAGTAGATCTGCGTGAGAGCTGGTGCCTCTTGGGCCTTGCTTTCCCGGGCTCCATGGTGGCACACTGGATTCAGCCTACCAGGCCTAACTACGCAGACACAGGCACCATCCTCCAGCAGCGTGTGTGGCCTAGGATGACACTCCATCCCAACTGCCATCTCCTGGTGTAGTAAGGCTTGGCTTTTAGCTCTGGCGTTCAGGCAGACTCGGGGACTAAGCCAGTGCCTTCCCCATAGGAGAGGAGAGGCGACAGGATCCCTGCACAGGGCGCGTACACTGGGATGGGGAGCTGTGGGGGACTGTCCACACTTATTCCCCGACACACCGGCTGCCACCCACAACGCTGCCACATCTTGGAGGAAGATGGCATCTGACTGCCCTTTCTTCCAGGTACCTGTCTGCGAGTTCAGGGTATGGCAAACAAGATGGTATGGCAAACGGAGATGGTGACACTTGTCTTGCAACCCCTCCCGCTGTTCTTGCCATGGCTGGCTCTCATGTTTCATGACTTTTCCTTAAAGCTGATTCCACAGGCTCAACCACGCTTCTCTCTCAGGTAGAGGGGATGCCCGGGCAAAGAGGATTTCGATCCATGCGGGTTTATTACACCGTGCTTCGGAGACAATGTTCAGTCAAGCGGCATCAGCATGGCACAGAACTGACTCTGATTTCCCAACGATTGCTGTTCTTTCCCAGAGGAGAAGCCTGGGCAAAGAGGCTTTCGCTGTATGCTGGTTTCTCCCACCTTGAGACTTGGCTTAGGCAAGCACGAGCATCAGCCCGCAGAACCGACACTGATTTCTAAGCAAACGGAGATGGTGACACTTGTCTTGCAACCCCTCCCGCTGTTCTTGCCATGGCTGGCTCTCATGTTTCATGACTTTTCCTTAACGCTGATTCCACAGGCTCAACCACGCTTCTCTCTCAGGTAGAGGGGATGCCCGGGCCAAGAGAATTTCGCTCCATGCGGGTTTCTTCCACCGTGCTGCGGAGACTAGCTCAGGCAAGCAGCAGAAGCATCCCACAAACCCGATTCAGATTTCCCAACGAATTCTGTGCTTTCCCAGAAAAGAAGCCTGGGCAAAGAGGCTTTCGCTGTATGCTGGTTTCTTCCACCTTGAGACTTGGCCTAGGAAAGCATGAGCAGCAGGCCGCAGAACCGACAGATTTCTAAGCAAACGGAGAGGGTGACACTTGTCTTGCCACCCGCCCGCTATTCTTTCCTAAGAGGCTCTCTCTTTTCATGACTTTTCCTAATGCCTTTTCCACAGGCGCAACCACGCTTCTCTCTCAGGTAGAGGGGATGCCCGGGCAAAGAGGATTTCGATCCATGCGGGTTTATTACACCGTGCTTCAGAGACTATGTTCAGGCAAGCGGCATCAGCATCGCACAGAACCGACTCTGATTTCCCAAGGAATGCTGTGCTTTCCGAGAGGGGATGCCCAGGCAAAGAGGCTTGCGCTCTATGCGGGAATTCTCCCACTGTGCTGCCAATACTAGTCTAAAGCAAGCAGCAACAGCAGCCCACAAAACCGACTCTTTTTTCCTAGCGATTGCTATGCTTTCACAGAGGCTTTCCGCTTGGCCTGAACCGCACTTTGCTGCTGTTTCCTCAGCAAGGATTTGGGTGTTTGCTCTGTCGCGTCAGGGAAGTCGATCTGCGGTAAAGCTGGTGCCTCTTGGGATTTGCTTTCCCGGGCTCCATGGTCGCATCCTGGGTTCACCCTTCCAGGGCGAACTACAAGACACAGCCACAAGACTGCAGCAGCGTGCGTGGCCTTGGATGACACTCCATGCCAACTGCCATCTCCTGGGGCAGTAAGGCTTGGCTTTTTGCTCTTGTGTTCAGGCTGACTCAGGGACTAGGCCAGTGCCTTCCCCATAGGAAAGGAGAGGCAACAGGATCCCTGCACAGCGCACATGCACTGGGGTGGGGAGCTGTGGAGGACCGTCCTCACTTGTACCCCGACACACCCCCTGCCACCCCCAACGCTACCACATCTTGGAATAAGATGGCATCTGACTGCCCTTTCTTCCAGGGAGCTTTATCTGCGAGTTCCGGGTATGGCGCCTGGTGGGAAGCCCATGTCTGCCCTAGGGACATGTATCCTTGGAGATGCTGTCCCCTTGGGACAAGAGGCACAGAACAGGCCTGCCTTCTGCCCAGACTCCTTCCTCAGAGTGCAGTATGTGCGCCAGCCCTAGCCGTCCCCTCGTGTCTTCCTTTAGCCAGGCTTCCGTCTCTACGCACAGGGAACGGTTGACGCTTGTATTGCCACCACCCCGCTGTTCTCGCCAGGCAGGCTCTCCTGTTTTGCGACTGTTTCCCGTCAAGAAGGCCAACAGCTCCTTCTCTTCTCCCGGGGAGGCGTTCTGTTCCTTCCCAAACGTGCTCTTGGGGAGCACGGAGACAGCCGTGTCCCTATATTAAGGCCCTTTCCAGATGTGCATCCACGCTTCTCTCTCAGGCAGTCGGGATGCTAGGGCCAAGAGAATTTCGCTCCATGCGGGTTTCTTCCACTGTGCTGCGGAGACTAGCTCAGGCAAGCAGCAGAAGCATCCCACAAACCCGATTCAGATTTCCCAACGAATTCTGTGCTTTCCCAGAGGAGAAGCCTGGGCAAAGAGGCTTTCAATGTATGCTGGTTTCTTCCACCTTGAGACTTGGCCTAGGAAAGCACGAGAGCAGCCCGCAGAACCGACAGATTTCTAAGCAAACGGAGAGGGTGACACTTGTCTTGCCACCCGCCCGCTATTCTTTCCTAAGAGGCTCTCTCTTTTCATGACTTTTCCTAAAGCCTTTTCCACAGGCGCAACCACGCTTCTCTCTCAGGTAGAGGGGATGCCCGGGCAAAGAGGATTTCGATCCATGCGGGTTTATTACACCGTGCTTCAGAGACTATGTTCAGGCAAGCGGCATCAGCATCGCACAGAACCGACTCTGATTTCCCAAGGAATGCTGTGCTTTCCTAGAGGGGATGCCCAGGCAAAGAGGCTTGCGCTCTATGCGGGAATTCTCCCACTGTGCTGCCAATACTAGTCTAAAGCAAGCAGCAACAGCAGCCCACAAAACCGAATCTTTTTTCCTAGTGATTGCTATGCTTTCACAGAGGCTTTCCACTTGGCCTGAACCGCACTTTGCTGCTGTTTCCTCAGCAAGGATTTGGGTGTTTGCTCTGTCGCGTCAGGGAAGTCGATCTGCGGTAAAGCTGGTGCCTCTTGGGATTTGCTTTCCCGGGCTCCATGGTCGCATCCTGGGTTCACCCTTCCAGGGCGAACTACACAGACACAGCCACAAGACTGCAGCAGCGTGCGTGGCCTTGGATGACACTCCATGCCAACTGCCATCTCCTGGGGCAGTAAGGCTTGGCTTTTTGCTCTGGTGTTCAGGCTGACTCAGGGACTAGGCCAGTGCCTTCCCCATAGGAAAGGAGAGGCTACAGGATCCCTGCACAGCGCACATGCACTGGGGTGGGGAGCTGTGGAGGACTGTCCTCACTTCTACCCCGACACACCCCCTGCAACCCCCAACGCTACAACAACTTGGAGGAAGATGGCATCTGACTGCCCTTTCTTCCAGGGAGCTTTATCTGCGAGTTCCGGGTATGGCGCCTGGTGGGAAGCCCATGTCAGTCCTAGGGACAGGTGGCCTTGGAGATGCCGTCCCCTTTGGACAAGAGACACAGAACATGCCTGCCTTCTGCCCATAATCCTTCCTCAGAGTGGGATATGCGCGCTTGCCCTAGGCGTCCCCTCGTGTCTTCCTTTAGCCAGGCTTCTGTCTCTACGCACAGGGAACGGGTGACGATTGTCTTGCCACCATCCCGCTGTTCTCTCCAGGACAGGCTCTCCTGCTTTGCGACTGTTTCCCGACAACAAGGCCAACGGCTCCTTCACGTCTCCCGGGGAGGTGTTCTGCTCCTTCCCCAGACTTACTCCTGGGAGCACGGTGACATCCGTGTCCCTATCCTTAAGGCCCTTTCCAGATGTGCATCCATGGTTCTGTCTCAGGCAATGGGGATGCTAGGGCCAAGAGAATTTGGCTCCATTCGGGGTTCTTCCACCGTGCTGCGGAGACTAGCTCAGTCAAGCAGCATAAGCTTATCACAAAGCGACTCAGATTTCCCAACGAATCCTGTGCTTTCCCAGAGGAGAAGCCTGGGCAAAGTGCTGTCTATGGATGGTGGTTTTCCCACCTTGAGACTTGTTCTAGGCAAGCACGAGCAGTAGCACGCAGAAGTGAATCTGATTTCTCAGTATATGGAGAGCGTGACACTTGTCGTGCCAGCTCTCTGCTCTTCTTGCCATGGCAGGCTCTCCTGTTTCATGACCGTTTCAGGACAGCAAGGCCAAGGGCCCCTTCTCTTCTCCTAGATCGACGTGCTACGCCTGGAGCAGCAATGATCCCAGGGAGCACAGTACCAGAAGTTTCCCTTTCCTTAAGGCTGTTTCCACAGGCGGTAACACTCTTCTCTCTCAGGTAGAGGGGATGCCCAGGCAAAGAGGATTACGCTCCATTCGGGTTTATTACACCGTGCTTCGGAGACTCTGTTCATGCAAGCGGCATCAGCATCGCACAGAACCGACTCTGATTTCCCAAAGAATGCTGTGCTTTCCCTGAGGGGATGCCCGGGGAAAAAGGCTTTCTCTCTATGGAGGATACTCCCACCGTGCTGCCAATACTAGGCTAAGGCAAGCAGCAACAGCAGCCCACAGGACCGACTCTTTTTTCCTAGCGACTGCTATGCTTTCACAGAGGTTTTCAGTTGGCCTGAACCGCACTTCGCTGCTGCTTCCTCAGCAAGGCTTTGGGCGTTTGCTCTGTCACTTCAGGGAAGTAGATCTGCGGGAGAGCTGGTGCCTCTTCGGTCTTGCTTTCCCGGGCTCCATGGTCGCACCCTGGATTCACCATGCCACGCCGAACTACGCAGACACAGCCACAACCCTGCAGCAGCGTGCGAGGCCTTGACGACAGTCCATACCAACTTCCATCTAATGGCGTAGTAAGGCTTGGCTTTTTGCTCTGGCGTTCAGGCGTACTTGGGGACTCGTCCAGTGCCTTCCCCTTAGGAGAGGTGAGGTGACAGGATCCTTGCACAGGGCCCGTGTACTGGGATGGGGTGCTGTGGGGTACTGTCCCCACTTCTTCCCCGACACACCCCCTGCTACCCGCAAAGCTTCCACATCTTGGAGGAAGATGGCATCTGACTGCCCTTTCTTCCAGGGAGCTGTATCTGCGAGTTCCGGGTATGGCGCCTTGTGGCAGGCCCATGTCTGCCCTAAGGACAAGAGGCTTTGGAGATGCTGTCCCCTTGGGAAAAGAGGCACAGAACAGGCCTGCCGTCTGCCCAGACTACTTCCTCAGAGTGGAGTATGCGCGGCTGCCCTAGCCGTCCCCCTCGTTTCTTCCTAAAGCCAGGCTTCCGTCCCTATGCACAGGAAGCGGTTGAGGCTTGTCTTGCCACCATCCCGCTGTTCTCGCCAGGGCAGGCTCTCCAGCTTTGCGACTGTTTCCCGACAACAAGGTCAACGACTCTGTCTCTTCTCTGGGGAGGCGTTCTGCTCCTTCCCCAGACTTGCTCTTGGGGAGCACGGTGACAGCCGTGTCCCTATCCTTAAGGCCCTTTCCAAATGTGCATCCACGCTTCTCTCACAGGCAATGGGGATTATAGGGCCAAGAGAATTTCAGTCCATGTGGCTTTCTTCCACCGTGCTGCGGAGTCTAGCTCAGGCAAGCAGCAGCAGCAGACCACAAACGCGATTCAGATTTCCCAACGAATGCTGTGCTTTCCCGTAGTAGAAGCCAGGGACAAAGAGGCTTTCGCTCTATGCTGGTTTCTCCCACCTTCAGACTTGGCCTAGGCAAGCAGGAGCAGCAGCTCGCAGAACCGACTCTGATTTCTAAGCAAACGGAGAGAGTGACAATTGTCTTGCCACACGCCCGCTATTTTTTCCAATGCAGGCTCTTCTGTTGCATGACCCTTTCCAGACAGCAAGGCCAAGGGCCCCTACTCTTCTGCTGGAGCAGCGTGGTACGCCTAGGCCAGACATTCTCACAGGGAGCGCAGTGACAGACTTTTCCCTTTCCTTAAGGCTGTATCCACAGGCGCAACCAAGATTCACTCTCAGGTAGAGGGGATGCCCAAGCAAAGAGGGTTTTGCTCCATGCGGGTTTATTACACCGTGCTTCAGAGACTATGTTCAGGCAAGCGGCATCAGCATCGCACAGAACCGACTCTGATTTCCCAAAGAATGCTGTGCTTTCCTAGAGTAGAAGCCTGCGCAAAGAGGTTTTCGCTGTATCCTGGTTTCTCCCACCTTGAGACTTGGCCTAGGCTTGCACGAGCAGCAGCCCGCAGAACCGACTCTGATTGCTAAGGAAAAAGAGAGGGTGACATTTGTCTTGCCACCTGCCCGCTATTCTTGCCTATGCGGGCTCTCTTGTTTCATGACTTTTCCTTAAGGCTGATTCCACAGGCGCAACCACGCTTCTCTCTCAGGTTGAGGTGGATACCCAGGCAAAAAGGATTTCACTCCAAGCAGGTTTATTACACCGTGTTTCGGAGGCTATGTTCAGGCAAGCGGCATCAGCATCGCACAGAACCGACTCTGATTTCCGAACGAATGCTGTGCTTTCCCAGAGGAGAAGCCTGGGCAAAGAGGCTTTCATTGTATCCTGGTTTCTCCCAACTTGAGACTTGGCCTAGGCATGCACGAGCTGCAGCCCGCAGAACCGACTCTGATTTCTAAGCAAACGGAGAGGGTGACACTTGTCTTGCCATCCGCCAGCTATTCTTGCCTATGCAGGCACTACTGTTTCATGAATTTCCTAAATGCTGTTTCCACAGGCGCAACCACGTTTCTCTCTCATGTAGAGGGGATGCCTGGGCAAAGTGGATTTCACACCATGCGGTTTTATTACACAGTGTTTCAGAGACTATATTCAGGCAAGCGGCATCAGCATCACACAGAACCGACTCTGATTTCCCAAAGAATGCTGTGCTTTCCTAGAGGGGATGCCCAGGCAAAGAGGCTTTCGCTCTATGTGGGATTTTCCCACCGTGCTACCAGTACTAGGCTCAAGCAAGCAGCAACATCAACCCACAGAACCGACTCTTTTTTTCCTAGCGATTGTTATGCTTTCGCAGAGGTTTTCAGCTGGGCCTGAACCGTACTTCACTGTTGCTTCCTCAGCAAGGCTTTGGGCGTTTGCTCTGTCGCGTCAGGGAAGTAGATCTGCGGGAGAGCTGGTGCCTCTTGGGCCTTGCTTTCCCGGGCTCCATGGTCGCACCCTGGGTTCACCCTGCCAGGCCGAACTATGCAGACACAGGCTCAAGCCTGAAGCAGTGTGCGTGCCCTAGGATGATACTCCATGCCAACTGCCATCTACTGGCGTAAAAAGGCTTGGCTTTTTGCATTGGCGTTCAGGCGGACTCAGGGACTAGGCCAGTGACTTCACCTTAGGAGAGGAGAGGTGACAGGATCCCTGCACAGCGCCCGTACACTGGGATGGGGAGCTGTGCGGGACTGTCCCCACTTCTTCCCCGAAACACCCCCTGCTACCCCCAACACTGCCATATCTTGGAGGAAGATGGCATCTGACTGCCCTTTCTTCCAGGGACCTGTATCTGCGAATTCCGGGTATGGCACCTGTTGGCAGGCCCACGTCTGCCCTAGGGACAGGTGTCCTTGGAGATGCTGTCCCCTTGGGACAAGAGGCACAGAACAGGCATTCCTTCTGCCCAGACCCCTTCCTCAGAGTGGTGTATGCGCGCCTGCCCTAGACGTCCACTAGTGTCTGCCTTAAGACAGGCTTCCGTCTCTCCACACATTGAGCGGGAAACGATTGTCTTGACACCACCCCGCTGTTCTGACCAGGGCAGGCTCTCCTGCTTTTCGACTGTTTCCCAACAACAAGGCCAACGCTCCTTCTCTTCTCCTATGGAGGCATTCTGCTCCTGGGAGCACGGTGACAGACATTTCCCTATCCTTAAGGCCCTTTCTAAATGTGCATCCACTCTTCTCTCTCAGGTAGTGGGGATGCCAGGGTCAAGAGAATTTCGCTCCATGCATGTTTCTTCCACCGTGCAGTGGAGACTATCTCAGGCAAGCAGCAGCAGCAACCCACAAACCAGATTCAGATTTCCCAACGAATGCTGTGCTTTCCCAGAGGAGAAGCCTGGGCAAAGATGCTTTCGCTGTATGCTATTTTCTCGCACTTTGAGAATTGGCCTAGGCAAGCAGGAGCAGCAGTCTGCAGAAGTGACTCTGATTTCTCAGCAAATGGAGAGGGTGACACTTGTCGTTTCATCTTCCCACTGTTCTTGACATGGCAGGCTCCCCTGTTTCATGACCATTTCCAGACAGCAAGGCCAAGGGCCCCTTCTCTTCTCACGGAGCGGCGTGCTACGCCTGCCCAGCAATGCT